>NC_040903.2:70942201-71255499 GCF_004126475.2 Phyllostomus discolor
CATTGTAAAGGGTGGAGACTTAGGTATTCACTAGGGTGGGTAGTCCACCAGTCACCCTCTAGCTGTGCCTCCACCTGGGCCCAGCTACCCATCTCCACCCCTCCTACTGGTCTGGATATATATTTGTTCTTTAATTCTTTGGTTGTCAAAATTCCATACACACCAATTTTCTGGCTGTTTGGTTATTTTTTGTTTTTAATTTGTTGTTGTCCTTCTTTTGGTTGTAAATGGAGGCAAAGCGTATCTACCTGTATTTCCATCTTGACTGGAAGTTACTCTTTTTTAAAAAGATAATTGGGTTTAGAGGTCATGAAGGTAGGGCCCTCATGATAGGATTAGTGCTCTTGTAAGAAGAGATATTGGAGAACTTGCTCTGTCATCCCTAACCATGTGAGGACACAGCAAGAAGCTGGCTGTCTACAGCTAGGAATCAATCTTTCTTCACCAGAAACCAACTATATTGGCACCTGGATTTTGGACTTCTAGCCTCCATAATTGTGAAAAAGGAAATTTCTGTTGTTCAAGCTATCCAGTCTTTAGTATTTTGTTTTGGAAGTACAGCTGACTAATATACATGTCCACCCAAAAACATGTGTCCAAATATTTATAGCAGCACTATTCATAACAGTCAAAAGTGAAAATGTTGATCAGCTGATACATGGATAAACAGAAGGTAGTGTACCCATAAAATAAAATTTTATTCATCAATACAAAGGAAAGGACTGATACATGCTGTAACATGAATGAACACGGCAACTATTATGTTGAGAAATCAGATACAAAGGACCACATGCTGTATGATTCTATTTATATGAAATATCCTGGAATAGACAAATCAATAGAGTCAGAAAGTAAATTAATTGTCAAGGTTGGAGCAGGAATGAATTGGATATGACTGCTAATGAATACAGGGTTTCTTTTGGGGGAGATGAAAATATTCTAAAATTAGAGTGCACAACTTTGGAAATATTAAAAAAACTATTGACCTGTACACTTTAAAAGGGTGAATTTTATGATATGCAAATTATACCTTAATAAAGCTATTATAAACTTTATTTTTATCTGTTTTAAATAACTTTAAAAAACATGGCTACTAGAAGTTTGAAATTACCTGTGTGGCCTGGCATTATATTTCCATTGTTCTAAGCAATCAAAAGGCAAGCATTTGTTGGGGGTGATGGGTAGGATATTTAAAGTCAGTAGTCACTATACAGTTAGAACAGAGAGTATCTATGTAAGAAGAATAATATATTAGAAATGTGAAAGGTGTTTTATGGCTGAAACAAAATATTATGTTTAGTAGAGGATTTCTAGGAGATGAAACTTGTTTTGGAAACTATTGTAATGTAATGGAGTATCTTAAAAGTCACAGATAAAAGCTTTGACTTGAGTATCAAATTTTTATGTTTCTTTCTTTTCTGTTTTACTGTTACAAAAATATTTCCATTTAGAATACATTTCTTCAGTTAATTATTTTATATGGATGTGGAGGTGGATTCTAGCATATGCTGATAGGATTTTCAAATATTTAGGTGTCTCAAAAATCTCCAAAATGGATCCCAAATATAAAATATTAAGAGAAAGCACTTGGAATAATTAGTTACTTAAACCAATGGTTAATCAAGCTCTTTATTATATTTGACATATATATTATTTAAAAAGTATGTTAAAATAACTCCAAATACCAAATCCTGAGGATGAAAACAGGTACATCTGACAGAGTGTCATACAATATGAGTGATCTCTCACTTTTTGGTAACTGGTACAGAAAAGTATGTTAAATAATGCTGTTATAATGGAGTTTATTAAGAATAAGATTGAAACCACATTGACATTTTGGGGAACTAGAGGTGCAATAAAACAATCATTTGACATCTCTGAATTCATGAGAAGAGAAAAGGTGTTTTCAACTTGGTAGTGGAAAGAAGGAAGTAAATATTTATATTTTCCTACTTTTTTCCCCTCATATTTTGTGTTTTGAAATATGTCCTTCCATGGCTTTTGGTTAGTAGAACCTGGTCATTTTTGGTGGGTCTGTGAAGGTGGTTGGGGTCTTCTGGTTTCAAAGACCTTGTCATTCAAAACTATTATTGATGAGTTCTTTAACTTTACCTTGTGTCTGTTTATGTTAAAAATAGGATTAAGAGTTGTCACAAATGGTGGAGAAAAAGGGAAATCTCATTAATCACTGGTGGGAATGTACAGCTACTACAGAAAACAGTACAGCATTTCTTCAAAAAATTAAGAATAGAGTTACCATATGACCCAACATTCCCTCTTCTGGGTATCTACCTGAAAAACTTGAAGACATTCTTCAAAGATATATGCACCCCTATATTCACTGCAGCACTATTCACAGTGGCCAAGCCATGGAGATAACCAAAGTGTCCTTTGACAGATACAAGCAAAAAAATAAACCTAGAACACTAACTCACACCATACACAAGAATAAATCTATTAAATTGGTGAGATTGAAAATTGGTGCAACCAATTTGGAATATAGTATGGAAGTTCCTCAATAAATTAAAAACAGACATACCATATGATCCAGTAATCTCACTTCTGGATATTCATTTGAAGAAAATGAAAACATGAATTAAAAAAGATATATGTACCCTTATGTTCATTGCAACATTTTTTATAATAGCCAAGATGTGGAAGCAACTTAAGTGCCCATCAATAGATGATTGGATACAGAAGTAGTGGTATATACATACAATGGAATATTATTCAGCCATAAAAATGATTAAATCTTACCATTTGTGATGACATGGATGGATCTAGAGGGTATTATGCTAAGTGAAATAATTCCAACAGAGAAAGACAAATGCCACATGATTTCACTTGTGTATGGAATCTAAAGAACAAAAAAATAAACAAATAATCAAAATAAGCAGACTCAGATAAGGAGGAAAAAATGATGGTTGCCAGATGGGAGAGGAGTTGAAGGGCTGAGTGAAAAAAATAAAGTGATCAAGAAGTACAAACTGGTAGTTACAGAATAGTCATGGGAGTGCAAAGTACAGCATAGAGCATATAATCAATAATGTTATACTAACTATGTATGGTACCAGATGTGTACTAGATGTAGTGTGGTGATCACGCTGTAAATATAAAAATGCTTAACCAGTATGCTATACACCTGAAACTAACATAAAATAATATTACATTCAACTGTAATTGAAAGATTAAAAAAATAGAATTACCATACAACCTATTATTCCACTTCTGGGTATTTATCAAAATAAAACAAAGCACTAATTCAAAAATATATATACATATCCCTACAAAGATTGCATTCTTTAATATTGCCAAGATATGGACACCTGGGTGTCCATCAATACATAATGAATAAAGATGTCTATAATCACTTTAATTGACCCACTTTCTTAGTTTTCTGATTAATTGCTGATGTTCTTCCTTTAAAGACTTTCATAGAATACTGTGAATAAAAAATGTTTACACAATGGTATATTATTCAACAATGAAAAAGAATAAAATCTTACTACATTTATATTTGTGACAACATGAATAGACCTAGAGGGTATTATGCTAAGTGAAATAAGTTAGAGAAAGACAAACATGATATAAGATTTCACTTATATGTGGAATCTAATAAAACAAAACAAATGAAAAAACAAAACAAAAACAGACTCATAGAAACAGAGAAAAAACTGATGGTTGCCAGAGGGGAATGAGGTGGAGGGTTGCATAAAAATGGTGAAGGAAATATAGTCAATAATATTGTGATAACTTTGCATGATAAGAGATGGTAACTACACTTAATGTGGTGATCACACTGTAAGGTATGAAAACATTGAATCACTATGTTGGACACCTGAAACTAATATAATATTGTATTCCAACTATACTTTTAAGGATTTATAGTATCCAGAGACTTCATTTTTTTTATTTAATAATTTTTATTGTATTTTTTCCATTACCCTTTAGACCCTTATGCCCCCTCCCCTTGCCATCCCCATACTGTTGTCCATGAGTCCTTTTTTGTTTTTGCTCAATCCCTCCATCCTCTACCCTCCCCCACCTTAGTTGTCATCCTGCTCTCTAAACCTGTCTCTATTTTGCTTGTTAGTTCAGTTTGTTCATTAGATTCCACATATGAGTGAAATCATATGGTATTTGTCTTTCTCTGCCTGAAAAATATAAATTTTTTAATGAACAGAGAGAGTAACTTCTTCTTTCTTCCTTCACTTTTTTGTTCTATTTGGATCCTCAATGGTTTGGATGATGCCTGTCCAAATTGGTGAGGTGGGACCTTCTTTACTGATTCTACTGATTTCAGTTTTCATCCTTTCTGGAAACATCCTCAGAAATACATGGAAATAATATTTTACCAGCATTATGGGCTTCTCTCAGCCCAGTCAACATAAAATTAACCATCATACCATGATAGATTTGAGGATCTGAGAGTAGAAAAGATCTTTGTAACCTTTTTGGATAGGGACCAGGAGATCAGCAAGACCCCAGAGTGAAAAAGAAACGTGTTCATTGTGCATTACATAGACAGGTAAAATTCAGCTATGTCTGTTGTAATAAGCCCTTTAGGCTACTGTGGTGCAAGCTCAAGTTTGAGAACCACTGGTCTAAGATACTCACGACAAGTCCATTCTTCCTGTTCATGATTCATATAGAATGCATGTATGACACAACTCTGGCTAATAAAATATGAACAATAACTCTCCAGAGGGTTGTTTTGAAATTTCTTCCCTCTTGAAAAGAGAATCTTGGAAGGGATATGCCCTCTCTTATCCCCTTCTAGACTATGAAATTGTTGTTTGACCTTGTGAGTTGCTGCAGTTTTGTTGGTGAGTGGACAAGTCTCAGGGGAGAGATGGACATACTGAAGGTGGTAGAACAAATGAACAGAGGAAATTTCGCTCTTGATTGACTCTGCTCAGCTACCAGCTTTACCAACTCAGGAACCTCCCTATCTCTGAATACCTTGCTGTGGGAAGTGAAACATTTTCCTTATTGTTTAATCTATCAGAGTTGGGTTTTCTGTTATTTGTGGCCAAAACTATGATAACTTTCTTACCCATGGTCCAATGAAGGATGTATGAGGGCAATCAATCCTCAGTGTAATTTTAGAGCAATTATTGCCTCTTTCAAGAGCATTTGTGTTTTAGATCCTCTATTTGTGAATAAATTACATATGCCTTGTCATAAGAATTTGAGTAGCAACAGAGGGGATTACATTGTAGTGATTGAATGTGTACCTGTGTCTGGGAGTGTGGGGATGGACGACTTGTTGATGACCATCCAGGCAGTTCTAGAGCTATTACTGAGCTGTAAGCACTTTCAAAGACAAATTCTACACTTAGGGTTCAAACGGAAGCTTATATTCCCAATGCAAAAACTGCCTATAATGTTTCACAATGAAAATAAAAAATAATGCCAGTTGTTTGAAAAATGATTTTTCCTGTTATTTTGGCAGCAAGAGAGCAGAACAGAAAGCATGCTGAGGATGAGCACCTTCCAGGAAGAAAACATTTTAAGAAATATCTTTGAATATCCTGAGAGTCAAATTGGGCATCTTATACTGCACCAAGGCAGATGGAGGGGGACCACCCACTGATGAGAAGATAAACATGATCCCCCACAGGACTAGGGTGTGTGAGCAAGAAAAGACCAGTGCCAACAGTGTGTTCCCTCAGCCCCAGGCAAGGGAGGAGTGAAAACACTTAGAAGTGCTTGACTCCCAGAAGAGGGGTGTGACAGCACAGCATAATTTATAAACTAATTAAGCATACGTTGTGACTGGTATTTTGGGGTATATACAGTCTGTCAACTGTCAAAAAAGGAATATTTTTCTCATTAGCTTAATGAAAGAACAACGTAATTTTCTAGGGGGTTCATGGGCATAAGTATAGCCAGAATGTTCCACCTCCTAAGCAGCTGGTCCCACCTTACGAATAGTCTAAGGAGACACAAAAGTTCTGACATGAGATTAATTGACCTGCAGTTGCTTGTGACCCATAATGGTCAGTAGTCAACACACCTTGGGGGCTTGTTTTGTGAGCACATCATAGCTTTCCCTAACTTCAGCCCGGTCCTTGGATACTCTGAGTAGTTGATCCAAACACTCCAGGGCATATTTAAAACTTTATAACGATCCTTAAAGGAGCACAGGCCTTGGGTAAACTTGCAGATGACCTAAAATAAAGGTGTGTTTTTCCCTTAATACTTTTATCATCTGCTTTGCAGCAATATTGAAAGTATTTCTTCACTCTTTGCTCCAAAACCACGATCATGTCCCCAGGGAAGTAGAGGGCAGTATGCCACGGAGTTTGCAGAGCATCAGGAATAGACTTGCTGGAGTCCCTGAAGCTTTCAATTTTCTCCAAATTTTGGCTAAAAACAACTTTGAGATGTACACAGATATTTTATAAAATAGCAGATAAATCGCACATAAGTTTTAATAATAAAATATGATACTTCTAAGATTTTGCTTGGTTTTAGGTGGTTGAAGAGCTCTTATATCTGGGAATAAGGGTTTATTCTTCTCTGAAATGTTGAAAATACTGCTTTGGAGAACTGCATTCCATTAGCTAAGCAGAGCCATAAGTGGGCCTGAATGGATTATCTTTATAAAGTAGTCATGCACCCAGGACTCACATTTAACTTAGAAATACTTGTCCACATTAAACTTTTGATTTTACATTTTTTGACTCCTTAATTTGAGCTCCACCATCATTCTATAAAATATTCTTTGGATATTTCCACATTATTTTTGCAGCTGCCTTCTTCCCTATAATCACTCTGGCTTTTGCCACTGTGGTTCACAGCCAGCATCACCATCTCCAAAATCACCCAAGCCTAAGTTAACTTTTTATTTCATGTTTATGACCTGTAAGCAAATTCTTTTTCTTGGTCATTTAATCCTCTTGTGTGCTGGGTACTGTGCTCTGTGCACAGTATGTTCTGTATTTCATTTAATACTCATAGCCAGTCTGTGGAGCAGGTCCCAGGAGACATGTTTGGAGAACCGTGCTCATGAGTGGTCAGTAAATGAGCTGAATGCAAGTGTTTCCAAAGGTGATGCCTACGCCTGGTTGTATTGACAGCTCAAGAGCAGAGGGGAACGGTGGGATAGAAAACCACTTGGTTTATTGACTGTAGTGAAGAAACAGAAATATGTCAAATTGATCGACACTCTATAAACTTAAAAACTAATTGAATTTATCACTTTTAAGAAGATGTTTGGCAGGCTAAAAAATGCAACAATGTGAAGTTGACTGATTTTTCCATGGTGATAAAACAAAAATATGATTGTACACAAATTGCTTATGTCAAGGGAAAGTTATAGCTGGGTTCTTTTGTTCAGGGTACAAGCCCATTCCCTATGATTTCATGCTGATTTCAAAGTAAGTGGCCACGAGCTAAGTCAACAAGATACAATGTCAGAGAAATGTAAATAATATGCGTATCAGAATACCTAAACAAAATAATAAGTTGTGGCTTCCATTGTTCAGGGACAATAGTGATTAAGAGGGCATTTGGACATTTTCTAGACAATTTTAGGGGAAAAGTTATTGTTTTAAACATATGATCTTTAATATTCTTAATATTTCATACATATTTATATCTTAGGCTTGAATGTAGGTCCTGTAATGGTGTGGACTAATAGAATCGCTGCAGTATTATCAGATGAAATCTTAAAATATTTCTTAATCTTCTAGTGGGTTTTATGCACAAATCATTATTCTTGTGCCCCATATTATGCAAATTAGTTAGGGGTACACATATGTGTTTAGGAGATCCAAGTGACATTCCCAGAGCTACAGTTAGTAAGTGAAAGATAAAGCAATTGGTTTCTATCTATGGGATATTCACAAGTAGGATGGTCATAGGACTTTAACTAGATAATCACATGTTAAATTGTATAATCTGGTCACAGAATTTACTGAAAAATCCAATATCATCATAAGTTTGATGGGGGTATGAATTGAATTAGACTTCATCGGGTGGGTAAACTTTCGATGCTAGTCCACATAATAACATTCATAATAATAATAATGAGAATGAATTAACTGTTTTTTTGAGACTTGCAATATACCAGGGGGTCTAAGTACTTTACATGTACTTAGTCATTTGCTCTTAACAAAAGTCCCCTTTGACACACAAAAGAGAGAAAGTTTTAATGACTTGTCTATATGACAGAACAATTCAGTAACTTGTCACAGAAATAATGTGCAAGCGCATTTCCTGGGTCATATCTACTTAGATCTGATTCTTAAGTTCCGTGAAAATTCCTTGAGCCTGTAAAATAGTTTTATTTTTAAATCTAAAATTCAACCTTATACCTACACATTTTTCAAGGTTAGATAAGGGAAAGCATTCATATATTTCTTTTTGTAGGGTCAGCCTGGGAAGCGTATATTTTTACTGGGAAAAATTTTGAGATTGATTAACAATATTTATGATCCATAGACTATTTTAAACACCCTGTACCAAAATATCCCAGGATATTTATAGTGTATTTTAAGAACAATAATAAAAATATGGACACTCCTCCACCCCCATGCTTTTTCTTCCAACAATGCTAATGTTCCTGTAATTTTTGAGCTGTGGAAATACAAATAAATACACAATTGATTTCCACTGGGTACTGTGGAAATCAATCATGCCCCCATCATGCCCCTCCTCCTGAGCAAGGACTAATTCTGACTCTGGCTCCTTTATTTGACCCCAGTGATAAAGTAAACAGTGGAAAAAGTTTTTAAATATAATGAAATCCTGCTCTAATACAAGAGCGACCATGTGCTTTAAGAAGAAAAGCAGGCTCTTTAACGCCAAACTTTGTATTGCAAAAGGAATAATTTTACAATAGCACCATACCGAAGAACAGGCAATAAACCTAATTGAATTACAGTCATTATGGGTTGAAAGAGGAGTTGAGGGTAACTTGTTTCACCAAATGCTATGCAACTTACCCTGTGTCTATTTAGACTTGATGCATAGATCCAGGTCAATTACTACGACTCTTCAATAACTTACAACCTTGTAAGAAAGGACAACTCTGCAAATTGGGACTTGTTCTGGTTAAGCAACTATTAAACCAGTCTCTGGTAACTTATGTTAATACCAAATGGTTAACTTTTATCAGTAGCTGTCTAACTGATGTGTGAAAAAAGGTATAAGTCTACTATGAAGATGTCTCTTCAGCAAGGGTTTTGAAGAGTAGTACAAACATATTTCACTGAATGCACTTTATTTTGATAAATACACCTTAATTTAAATGGGAAGAATTAATGAGATCCCTGGGCAAGCAAGCACTTTTTGTCAAAAATTTAAGAATGAAGTCAGGGAATTTTACACACTGAAAACACCCAAAGAAAAAAGTTTAGAAACATCTCCACAGCATCATTTAAAGAGCATAACTTTCGTATATTCTGCTAAAAAGGAATTACATATTCTGTTAAAGGAGATGAGAAAGAAAAGGAGAAAGAAGAAAGGGAGGAGGAGGAGGAGGAAGAGGAGAAAGGCAAACTTTCCCAGGATTATATTATTTTAAATCCCACTAGAATCAAGTGGATATTTTATTTAGGGAACTCAGAGGTATAACTGAATCTCCCTAAGAGGGTTGGTAGGGCAAGATTTAAATCAAATGCTTCTGAGGTGTCTGTGCTGCAACTTATTTCTAAAACAAAATTACACTCTGAGGAGAGGTAGTGCAGGTGCATGTAGGATTAGCCATGACTGAAAGTCCGGCCATGCCTTTAGACCATGAGGCTGGAAATGGCAGTCCCCTCGGTGTGAGCTGTTTAAAACTCCTGGTGAGAAATAAGAACAAGTACGTATTTGCCGCATCCAACTGTGCCTCCACAGATCAGGCCCTAGGGACTACAAAGAAATGAAGCTTTTTAAAAAATGTTATCATTCTAACAATCGTTGAAATATATTTAATATGTTCTAATTGTGCAATACAAAATTTTAAGCATTTTAACAAGTAAGTATCTCCCAGTAAAGCCCAAATCATAGAGGTAGGTACCTGTCTGACCAAAATGTAACATCTTAGTGATTGGCTTAAAAATAACCAGCCAAACAGAAGCCTAATGTATGTGAAAGAAAAGAAACAGAAATAGTACATATGACAGACATGTAGTGACCACAAGTCTTGGCTTTTTTTCAAAGAGTCTAATATTTTAATTTTATGTTCTATTGTCTTCTGGTTAACCCTGTGAGACCAAATAGGCACATAGATATGCCTAAAGGCATGAAGGTAATGGCAGTCTTGCCAGTAATGTTATCTCCGTCTCTGAAATCTCTGAAATGGTGAACATGGCAACACTTTAACCTCCAGACTGTTGCAAGGATTGAATTGATGCGTAATTGGCAGAATGTCCGTGTTTATCCACTATCCTGTGCTTGAGGCCAAATGCTTCCAGACTAAGAAGATCAGAAAACCAGCTTGGTCTTGGAGAAAAATGAACTTCTGAAGAAGCTGAGCTTGGGAAAAAGTAAACTTTGGTGGAATTTAAAATATGTGTGTTATCAAAATTCCTGAGGGTGTAATTGGGCTGAAGCGCTGAACACTTCTCCAAGAGAACCGGTCCTCCAACACCCGCTTTGTACGTGGCCGACTTGGAAGATGGACAAGAAAGACCCCCCCAGAGGGAGGCTGGGAAGCAGCAAGGAACCCAGCTGAGGCATTTTTCAGACCTCAGGGTGGCGGTTGTACAGCATCTGCCAACATTTCAGAATGACCTAGGACCAGGGCTGCTTTCTGTCTTCTGTTCTTCCTATTTCTGAATGAAAATGCCCATTGGGGTCATCCTGTCATTGTTTCATTGTGGCTTTTTAAGTGTGAGTTTGTGGGGGAAAATATGTCTTTTAGTTCATACATCTCCAGATCAAGAAGAGCCCAATCTAGTCCTGATGCAGACACCACTGAGCATTGTCCAGGTGCTCCTTGTCTAGATGTGACTGGTCCTGACCAATGGACTGGGAGGACAAGGGGCGGCTTTGGAGGCAATGAAGAGCCACTGTGACTCTTCTATCTCTTCCTTTCCCTGTGTCATTGAACTCGGATGGTCAGGATTATGTAGCTACACAAGGTGCATGTCTTTACACAAGTGAGAAACAATTCTTTGCAATTCTTTACCAAGGACATGTTCTTTCACTTAAAGAATAGAGATAAATCTTTAAAGACAAATACCTCAGTCAGAAAAATGCAAAGAATAAATTCAAATTGTTCTATCAGTGACAAAGATAGATTATTTCTTGATACCAGGTTTTGTTCTCAGAAGGGCAATGCATATTTAAAAATGAAAAAGGAAAGAAAAGAAAGTTGAAAGAATTGGTAGGACATTAAGACATATTTTGTATATTTAGCTGAACTTTATACTGGCCCAGAATGAGAGGGTGACAAGAAAAAAGTCATAATTGAACTTTTTTATCACTAGAAATGAAAACAGGTTTAGTATTCATAAATGTCCTAAATCTAAACAAGGTTATATTTTAAAGGAGGATCTCAAGTAGCTTTGTAAATTGTACACCATACTAAAGGTCAGACCGTTTTCTTGATTGATTCTATCATGCTGTGTTATATATGTAGAGGGAGTTTCTAACATTTTATTGAAAAAAAAACAGAAATAAACATTCACCCAAAATTAAAGTAATTCAGGTGTATGTAGGAAAGCCAAAAAAAAAAAAAAAAAAGAAAAAGAAAAAAGAAAAATCTTGTTTAGATTACAGCATTTGTTTCATCATAGGTCTGTAAAAACAAACCTGACAGATGTGTAACTTTTGAGTCACTTAGGACACATGCAGTTATTTTAGTATTGTGAATAATAAAACTTAAGTTGTATAAAATTGAATATAGTGAAGTGTTAAGATATTTCACCAGGATTAAGCTAATCCTTCTCCAACACAAGGAAAAAATAGTTGCCAATAAACTCTCTATTTTTAACAGCCACTTAAGAGAAGCAAGATGAGACTCATAAAAATCCCTTTCAAGAAGTTTTCCAGTACAATAACAGTTTACACCTAACACATACATAAATACATTTCAAAAAGTTTGCCTCTGCCAAGTTACAAAGTCTGACTTGTCAAAGTTACGTCATGTTTTTAAAGCACGGTTGAAATGAAGCTTGTCATACATTAGACTTCTGTGAATCTAGAAAAGATTGTCCTTTTTTTTAGAAACTTAATGGACCGCATTCCCTTTCAGTTTTTCAAAGAATTATTTTAGTATCAAAATTCTGCACATGAATTAAAAAGCAATGGTTTTTATTGCATTTTTTGGAATATACTGCTTTTACTTATTTCCCGTATACAATGGGCACCCCCTCTCCCTCACCTTTATAATGCTGGTATCAATACACAGGATAAAACCACTATAAAGCAAACTATGAATCTGATCTCTTCAATGTAGACTTTCTATATTATAGTGTCCAGGGTGGATCATGAATTGGATTAACCATAGCAGGCAATCTGACCCTAGGTTACAGGGTTTGCTAGTGTGAAAGGAAATTTAAGTGAATGGTGAAGGTAAAGGACCAGAGAGACAAGGCAACTCTATCTGAGCTGGCCTGATACCAAGAATTAATTTAAAATTAAAACTCCTACTAAAAATAAGTTAAAGTTGCATTCTCTGCATGTTTGCTGATGTGTATGTCATTCACAAAGGTGGGCCCCAGAGACAAAAATCCCTGGGAACACATCCCAGCCCATCAGTTTAGAATAGTGTGATCTTGGGGTACGTGTCAAAGCTTCCTAACCTATTTCTTAATATTTTTATCACTTCCTAAACATTTTCTTCTTTGAACTTACCACTGTCTGTAATTATAGTCTAGCTGTGAATATTCAGTTGCTGTTTATATTTTCTATAGAATTGAAGCTTAATGAGTGTGGGTTCTGTCTGTTTCGCTCACCATCGTATGATGAACTTCTTGCTCTGTATCAGCATTTCGTTGCTACTCAGTACAAGGTTGTTAGATAAGTAAATGAGTGAATTAATGAATGAGATTTTCTGATTTATACCCATCTTCACAGTTGGTTTATACCTCACATCAGGGTAGTATTTACTGGTTATGGCCTTGGGCTGCCCAAGTGATATTTTAAAAAAATCTTTACTGGAATTAAATTTTATCTTTTCTTTGATTAAAACTTGCCCTGTTTAGGCAGACATTGCTAAAATTTGCTTGCAGGATCCCTTTCCTTTGCTTCAGGAGCTGACCAACACATTTCTGTCTGTACATTCTTTCTATGGGAATATTAATATATACAGTCCATTGCAGTCCTGGAATGGACTGTATCCTTTTAAGTTGATTTTGCATGTTTTTGTTGGATTTATTAAATTTTAATTTAAAGCTTGTTTCTCAAATGATATTTCCAATTACTTAAGTGGTAGGAATAAGTGTTTCAAGTACCCCCTACATACAAACAATACTAGTGCATCTCTATTATGGCCATAAATCTATTTTTAGTGATAGATATCATAATTGGCTATAATAGATAAATAATGTATATTGTTATATTAGGGCTTTATGGGTGATGAAGAACAATGAGGAGAATTTAAAGGTAGGCTTGTTTCACAGAAAGACAGAGAATTTTATTTATGGGATCATACTTCTGATCAGATAAACAGTAAATTCCTAGATGTTATAATCCTATATTAGGTACTATGTTAATTGAAAGAAGGCTAAATTGAGACTAGTTAAAGTCTTCTGAACTAGCAACCAAAGGATAGCCTGATCAGTGTTTTTAACTGGTACTTTCTCTTTCATCTGCTACTCAGCATCTGCCTTCTAATTCTTAATTTCAAGCTCAAACATGTCAATCTTAGATTACAAATTTAATGATGTAAACATGAATAAGCATGCTTCACATTTCCAGACCTCCTCTTATGATGTATATTTCTGTATAGTCAACTTCTTAATCTTTACTTGTAAACAGATAAGGCAAATGAAATGATTGAAACTTCCTGAATTCTGGTTTATCTTCCCAAGGGTATTTGTAAGAGATGTGGCTTAATGCTCACTCACAATGCCCACATTAGCCATAGTGATTACCATCCAAATTTAGTAGTGATTATGTTTTTAAAACAAATCAGTCTGAAAGTAAAAAAAAAAAGATTCTCCAGTTTTTGAAGTTCTGTGAACTCTGTATGAAAATTCTTTGTAGTAGACAAAGATTTTTAATTTTCAGTAAGAAAAAAAGGTATCGAGGGCATCTTCACTTTGATAGTCTTGAAGGGCCTTTTAAAAATGATATTAATAGTAAAATTTTGACTTTATGACCTTCAAGTAGGTAGATCTGCTTTTGTTTATAGCCAGTAAGCTCCATTTGGTTTAACCTTATTGCAGATAACTGTATATTCCGGACAAAACCTAAAAAAAAACACAAAAACTGTGTGAGAGTGTTGGAAGGAAGCCCAAAGCAGGCAGATCTAGGAGGCAAGTTGACACTGGAAGACATACTGTATGGTGTGAGTTTCCTTTTTTACAGCTTTGAGACTATTGGCAGGTCCCAGTCTTTATCATTCTCAGTGGTTAAAACTCAGTGGAAAACCCACAGATGTTCTGGCTTCAGAAACCAGATTGAGAGTCTGGAGCAACCACAGCTGCTTGGAAGTATTAAGTTAAAAGAGAAAGCCAGATTTTTGTGTACGAACTTCCACTTAATGTCTAAGAGATGACTCGTCTGCAATGAGTCGCAATGTGATTTCTCCTGGGAAAATTTTTTACACCAAAATAGAGCTAAAGATTATAAATCAGTACAATTTAATATCTGTGTCCTACAGGTGACTGTCTAGCAGCTAGTGTGTGTGTGTGTGTGTGTGTGTGTGCGTGTACTCACACTTATATATCATATATCATATACCTTATAATATATTATACATGTACACACATCATATATACATTATAATATATTATATGCATATACATTATATCATATATTACATACATTATAATATATAATATATGCACATATGGTATATACATATACATGCATATGCATGTATACATATATACACACACATACACACAGTACTTCACGTGCTGAGAGATACACAATCCCCTCTTCTCAAAATATAAAGGATACATATACATTTAAGGTTTTAGGAACAAGCTTCTGAATGTATAACTATTGGATTGGCCAAACAGCTTGTTCATTTTTTCCCTCCCAGAGATGGCTCTAGTAGCTCTTAGTTTTCTTTAAGTTCATTCAGAACTATTTTGTTAGATTGTATTGTGACAGCTGTCACATCAGCATGCATTTTAAAGAAAACTTATCAAAATTGGTGAATTTTTGTGTAGCCATTTTAATATTGAAGATGGAAGAAAATAAGCAACATTTTTTGGCATATTTGCTTTATTATTTCAAGAAAGGTAAAAACAACTGAAACACACACACACAAGATTTGTGCAGTATATGGAGAAGGTACTGTGACTGATCAAAAGTGTCAAAAGTGGTTTGCAAAGTTTCGTGCTGGAGATTTCTCACCAAACGATGCTCCATAGTCAGGTAGAGCAGTTGAAGTTGATAGTGATCAAACTGAGACATTAATTGAGAACAATCAACATTATACCATGTGTGAGATAGAAGACATATTCAAAATATCCAAATCAAGCATTGAAAATTATTTGCACCAGCTTGGTTATGTTAATTGCTTTGTTGTTCCACATAAGTTAAGCGAGAAAAACCTTTTTGATCAAATTCCCACATGCAATTCTCTCTTAAATGTTAAAGAAAATGTTCCATTTTTAAAACAAATTGTGATGGGTGATGAAAAGTGAATACTCTACAATAAGGTGGAATGGAAGAGATCGTGGGGCAAGTGAAATGAACCATCACCAACACCAAAGGCCAGTTTTCATTCAGGGAAGGTGATGTGTATATAGTAGAATCGGAAAGGAGTTCTCTATTATGAGCTTCTTCCAGAAAACCAAACAATTAATTCCAATAGGTACTGCTCCCAATTAGATCAACACTCGATAAAAGCATCTGGAATCAGTCAACAGAAAACACATCTTCTATGAGGATAATGCAAGATCCCATGTTTCTTTGATGACCAAGCAAAAACTGTTACAGCTTGGCTGGGAAGTTCTGATTTATCCACTGTATTCAGACACTGCACCTTTGGATTTTCATTTATTTCCATCTTTACAAAATTATCTTAATGGAAAAAAATTTCAATTCCCTGGAAGACTGCAAAAGACACCTGGAACTGTTTTTTACTCAAAAAAAAAGATAAAAAGCTTTGGGAAGATGGAATTATGAAGTTCCCTGAAAGATGACAAAATGTGGTGGAACAAAACAATGAATACATTGTTTAAAAAAGTTATTGGTGAAAATGAAAAATGTGTCTTTCATTCATACTTAAAAACTGAATGGCCTTTTTGGTCAGTGCAATATGGTTAATCCTTGTGCACCTGTTGAGCAATCTGGAAACACCCACTTTGATGTGCAGGTTTTCAGGACATGGTCTTGCTAACTTATTGACTAGTAAACCACTGTTGTGTAAAACCTTAAGGAGTAGATATTTCTTTAAATAATCCATCACTTTTTCTTTGCATTTCTAATATCAACACACTGATCTTGGTTGAGAAACTTTGTTTTGAATGTCTGACATGATTTGTCTCATGGGTCTTGAATTTTTATCCACTACCTAACTTGTCCAAATAACTTGGCAGATGACACCTGTCTCTCTAGTTTAACCGCTACTCTGCTTTCTAACTTGATTTAATTAAATTCCTCTTGAAGCTTCTCTGCTTCACAATCTGAAATGTATATCCTTAGTAAATACACAAGTCACCTTCCTCCATTAAATTGCATTCGTATGGAGTCTAGCCCAGCATTAAGGGCATAATAGGTTCTTTAACAATTGTTGAATAAATGAATAAATGGATGCATAATTAAATTACCTAGAAAAAAGACAGTGTTAAAAAAACTAGAAAGGGTCCTGGCTGGTGTGCTCAGTGGATTGAGTTTAGGCCTGTGAACCAAAGTGTCGCTGGTTTAATTCCCAGTCAAGGCACATGCCTGGGTTGCAGGCCAGGTCCCCAGTAGGGGGTGTGCTAGAGGCAACCACACATTGATGTTTCTCTGCCTCTCTTTCTCCCTCCCTTCCCTTCTCTCTTAAAACAAACAAACAAACAAACAAACAAGAAAGAAAGGAAGTTATTCCACTAACTAGATTTTATGTTTTCACTAGATTCAGGCCTTAGACTTAGCTTTAAATAATCTATCAGAAGAGCACGGAATATAAGCGTTCTTTCCTTCTTTTCTTTGGAATACCATATTCTTTGTCCTTCAGGGAAACTAGAGCAAAACTCCAGTCCCCCTCCTACCTTGCTGAGTAGGAGACAGCAGGCTCTTAAGACAAACAAAACAGAGCTTAGATTTGGTTCTGCTTGCTACATGCTAACCATGTGGCTTCATGCAAGGTATTAATCCTTGCTGAGTCTGCCTTTTTCAAGTGTGAAGTGAATGGGTTGTTCTCAGGACTACATGAGACAAAAACTAAAACATTCCTAATTAAATAATACCTGGTACATAGTAATAATTATAATTTAACATAATTGAGTTTTCCTGTGTATTAGGCATTTTATATACATTACTTCAGGCAATCCCCACAGGTGGCAGGTACTAGTTTTAGGTTTATTTCACAGATTAAAAAAAAAACCAAGTGGTTATTTGCCAATTCTAAGTAGTTGAGATTCCCACCCAGACTTCGGTAACTGGATTGCCAAGTCTATGCTCATCACCACTTCCCTATGTTGCTTCCTTAGAAGACAGTTAGGTGTTGGAAGCAGCTATTATCCTCATTATATTATTTATCTTACTTATAAAACAGTAGAGCTCCCTTTATTCTTACGTCCAAAGGTAACTATAGTCAAGTTTATTGGACTGGGGGGCAGGGGGGTTTGGGAGATGGTTAACGTTGGTATTAGCCAAAAATCTGTAAAGATCTGCATGTGATGACACCTCCCTGCTGGAGTCCACAAAACCGCATTTTCACAATACACAAATCAGGAGATCATTTTCCCCCAGAGTGCTGCTTTTTCAAACTGCCTGCTAATGCCATAATCTCAGAATTTATGTCTCTGTGTGTCATGAAGATGTTTAGAATATGCTTAAGTCAACAAGGGTAAATTTTCCTTGGAGTAACCATATTCAGAACACGGCCTCTTTTTTAAGATCTCATCCAAAAAAAAAAAAAAAATACCCACAGTGTTAACTACAGGGCAACGTCAACTTGGAAACCTTAGGGGTGGGGTCAATTATACTAATATTTGAGATCATGGTTCCAAGGAGTCTAGTTTTCTCTGACAGACTGGCTGCTCCAATAAAAGGTTGCCCTCCCACTTCACCCCTGCTTGACAAATGCATATAAAAAGGGATATCCTGAAAAGTGACATTTTTTAGAGACATTACTGTTCATTGGCTTTCAGGATAGAAGACAAGCTCAAGCCCTTTAACTCCACCTCCATGCTCTGAGGCAGGATCCATCAATTTTCCCTTTCCATAAAGATGTCTTAGCTGTCTCTTGAGCTAATTTACGCTTCTGTTCTTATTTGGCAATTTACTTTCCTGGTTTAACATCCCAAACAAACAAAATCAGCTTTTCTGGAAATTCTTCACTATCCTCATTTTATACTACTTCTTAAAGTTACAGAACTCAGTATTTTGTACTTCATCAAATGACCAAATGCTTTCTGAAATTTTTTTAAAGATTTTATTTCAAACTGCCTGCTAACGCCATAATCTCAGAATTTATTTTTTAGAGAAGGAAGGGAGGGAGAAAGAGAGAGAGAGAGAGAGAAACATCAATGTGCGGTTGCTGGGGGCCATGGCCTGCAACCTAGGTATGTGCCCTGACTGCGATGCCTGGTTCGTAGACCGCACTCAATCCATTAAACTATGCTAGGCAGGGCGCTTTCTGAATTTTGAATGTGATGTGGTGGGAGTATTTCCTGTTATTATTAAAAGCTCAGTGAGAATCTGTTTTAGTGTTTTTCGAGTGTTAAATATGGAAGGTAAAAATATTATGGTTAGGCATGAATACTTCAATATCTTTGGTTTCTAAAAATAAATATTATTAACTAAAATAACTGAAAGATCAAGATTATGGTATGGTTTTCAAACATAAAAAGAAGTCTTTGGTTTCTAATTGGGGAGGTTCCATTTTATTGTACATATAATTACCCCTCACCTACTTCTATTGTAGTTACTAACTTTACAGTATTATTTATCTACTTATGTGTAGGTCCAATTAGGCCAGGAAGGTAAAAATTATTGTAAAAAAAATCTGAATTTTCATCTTGCAACTTGCATCTGACATTGTTAAAAATGTAGGAAAATTAAGCAATGTTTTAAAGTCCTAGTTTTTCCCTCAGCAGCATGAGTTTATACAGGATGGATACACCTTAATGAGGTTGTTTTTTAAAATATATTTTATTGATTATACTGTTATAGTTGTCCCAATTTTTCCCCCCTTTCCCCCTCTGCCAGTACCCCCACTCCCTCTAGCAATCCCCCCACATAGTTCATGTCCATGTGTCGTGCATATAAGTTCTTTAGCTTTTTCATTTCCTGTACTATTATTAACATCCACTGTCTATTTTGTACCTATCAATTACGCTTTTTAATCCCTGCACCTATTCTCCCATTCTTCCCTTTCCTCCTCCCAGCTGATAACCCTCCAAATGATCTCCATGTCTGATTCTATTCCTATTTTTCTTGTTTGCTTAATTTCTTTTTTTAGATTCAGTTGTTGGTTAGACTCAGTAGTTGTGAATTTGTTGCATTTTTAATGTTCATAGTTTTGATCTTCTATTTCTTAAATAAGTCTCAACATTTCCTGTGATAATGGTTTCGTGATGATGAACTCCTTTAGCTTTACCTTGTCTGGGAAGCACTTTATCAGCCTTTCCATTCTAAATAGAGTAACCTAGGTAATCTAGGTTGGATAGAGTAATCTAAGTTGTAGGTCTTAGCTTTTCATCATTTTGAAAACTTCTTGCCAGTCTTCTTTAGCCTCCAAAGTTTCTTTTGAGAAATCAGCTGACAGTCTTATGGGAATTCCTTTGTAGGTAACTCTCTGCTTTTCTCTTTGGGACTTCCTTTGGGACTTTGGGACTTTTGGGAACTTCTTTGGGACCCTCTGTGTAGGTAACTCTCTGCTTTTCTCTTTGGGACTCCCTTTGGGACTTTGGGACTTTTGGGAACTTCTTTGGGACCCTCTGTGCTTCCTGGATTTGTATGTCTATTTATTTTAGCAAATTAGGAAAGTTTTCTTTCATTATTTTTTCAAATAAATGTTCAATACTTGCTCTTCTTCTTCTCCTCTGGCACCCCTATGATTTGGATGTTGGTATGTTTGAAGATGTCCTAGAGGCTCCTTTACTTTCCTTATTTTTTTGAATTCTTTTTTCTTCTTGATGTTCTGATTGAATATTTATTCTTCCTTTATGTTCCAAATTGTTGATTTGACTCTCAGCTTTATCCCTTTCACTGTTGGTTCCCTATAGATTTTATCTTATTTCAATGTAACCTTCATCTCTGCCTGGGTCTTTTTTATGCTGTTGCTATATGCTGTTGCTATAATGCTATTTAGTGCATTCTTTTAGCATCCTGATCACCAGGGTTTTGAACTCTGCATTGATAGGTTGGCTATCTCCACTTCATTTTCATTTACTTCTTTTCTGGGATTTTGTTCTGTTCTTTTATTTGGGCCATATTTCTTTGTTTCCTCAATTTGACAACTTCCCTGTGTCTGTTCCTATGATTAGGTAGAGCTGCTTTGACTCCCTGACTTAGTTGTGTGGCCTATTATAGAAAAGGTACCTATAAATTGTGTGGGGCAGAGTCTTAGTTAATTGCCAGGGTGGGGCAAACTGTTTCTCTGTTTTGTGGTTCTGTGTATGATGGAGGGCTCAGAGAAGGGACAATGCTGCTGCCTGGTTTTTGGAGGTTTGCTGGGGAGGAAACTGTCTGTTGGCATTCACCTTATTTCCAGTCACTTTCTCCTTGTATGTCACTGGTGCCCTTCCAGCTGTTGCCCTGGTGCTGAATCTCAGAGGTGCTGGGTCTGCTTAAGTCCTAAGTTCCTGCAGGCCCTTTAAAGGAGTCTTCTGAAAATCCAGCAATTTCTTCCACCACCCCAACTCCCATTGGTTTTTAAAGCCTGAAATTATGAGGATCTGTCTCCCTGGCACTAGAACCCTGGGCTGTGTGGTCTGGCCTGGGGCTGGGATCCCTCGCTCCTAAGGTATCCCTCCCGACTTTTATCCACCACACGTGAATGTGGGACCACATGTTCTGCCAGCTTTCTGGGCCATACTGCATTGCTGTGCTTTTCTGGCTATCTCCACATCTCCACCTCTCCTACTCGTCTAGATGAATGTGGCTTCTTTAAAACTTG
This sequence comes from Phyllostomus discolor, assembly GCF_004126475.2. Lineage (NCBI taxonomy): Eukaryota > Metazoa > Chordata > Mammalia > Chiroptera > Phyllostomidae > Phyllostomus > Phyllostomus discolor. The sequence continues at coordinate 70,963,596 of NC_040903.2, forward strand.
GTTGTCAGATTTCCACACAGTTTGATTTTCTGACAGTTCTGAGTGATATCTATTTTGTGGTCTAGTTATAATTTTTTCTGTAGTTGTGCAAGGAGGAAAAGTGTGTTTACCTATGCCTCCATTTTGACCTCACCTTAATAAGATTATTAAGAAGAACATGAATAGGTACTGTTAAACTATTGCAAACATTAGAACAGATACATGCTAAAGTTTGTGTAAGGTGTTTTATTTTTTTAGCTATGAAAGAATTATTTCAGACATTATTGGTTGGACTTAAAATGTTTACCCCCATATCTTCAAGCTAAAGAGAGTGATGCATTTGTCAGTCTTTGTGGTTTTCTTTATTTCTTCCCTCAATCTGATTGAAGTAAGGCCAAACTTCTAAGCTCAAAAGACACAGCAAAATAATGGATCGTGTTTTCTAAAATAGTGGAAACCTAGTTTGAAATAGGTAGGATTGGGGAATCTGAACTTTTATCCCTCATTTGTCAGGTTCCATCCTTTTTTCCTAAGTGTCTTTCTGACTTTTGGGATCAATGAGAACCTTTCCTTAGAATTTTCCAAACTGGTACCAGTGAAAAGAATCCATTCTTTTCTAAAAGGTATATAATTAGCAGGATGTTAGTGGCTGTGGTGGGTAGACTTTAAGGTGTCCCACACCCTGGATCTGGCATTGACTTGTTGGAGCAATATAGTCCCTTTGAGTGTGGGTGGGACCTGTGACTGGCTGCTGACACATAGAGTGTGACAAAGGCAATGGATGCTACTCTTGTGGCATTTTAAAGCAAGCTACCATGAATCTTTCTACCACAAGGAAATGAATTCCAACAACCTGAAGGAGCATGGAAGCAGACCCTGCCCCAGGTGAGCTTCTGCTGAGGTCCAAGGCCTGGCCAGTAGCCTCACTGCCATTTTATGAAGCCCTTGTCAGAGTATAGAGGCAAGCCATTCCTGGATTTCTGACCTCTAAAAGTGTGAGATCATAACTCTATTTTGTTTTGTGTTTCTAAGTTTATGGGAATTTTCTACTCTCTTTCCCATTTTAAAAAGCCTAACCCTGGAGTCATATGCCCAAAGTGCTATATGTTTCTAGGTACCAGTATATGTGATGATACAGGCATACAGACACACTGTTCAGAAAATATATGTAATGTTTTGGCTATTAAACTTAATAGCCAAAACTTTAGGTTTTAGGTTGGGTATATACTAAATTTAAAAGTAAATATATCCAAAACATTGGTTGTACATTTTAAATTTAATTTTATTACATTTAATTGTATTGATTTTGATAATTAACATGTAAAAACTCATGTTCCTGTAGCCATCTTCCTTCCCCTCCAAATCTTTCCCTTATTTTCTAAAATTTTAGTTTGAATATGATTCACCTCAATTTCAAAATTATTTTATTCTCTCCATTGAGTAAATAGGAATAATTCTTTGGTAAATAAATTCTTTGCTCCCTTTCTCAGTGTCCTCATACACAGTGGATAGTAAAAATATTGTGAATCACAAAGTTGTAAGATCAGCATAAACCATGAGGATTTAGTTTGACTCTGAAATTACTTAATAATTATATAAGATTATAGTTAATTTTATACCTTGGACATAATAACATCTGCTTATCTGGCCCTTTCTTCTCTCTCTTCTTCCCAGAATGCTAGAAGTGGTCACTCACAATGGTTTAGTTGTCCTAGTATCAGTATTATTCTAGAAAGAAAAATCTGGTAGAAAGCAAACCAATAAGCAAAATCTGATCTTATGTCCTCTGCATCAGTGTCTCAGACAAAAGATGGGGCTGGAGGAGAGCACAGAAGGCTTCCCACATACATTCTTCATTTGCTCACATTTCTGTTGTGAGGTTTAGCCTTAAAGGCAATGAGAAAAAGCTAAATTGTTAAAGATCATCATCACATATTCATTTATCTACTCATTCAAAAATTGTTTATTAAATAGTAAACTACATGTTCAATAAATATTACTTGTTGATGAACAAATGAGAGCCTGGGAATTTGTTGAATTTAAATTAATAAATATATGTAGACATTTCTATGTGGATTCTTTCCTTTCCCCATTCAAGGAATACATTCCCTCTGTGTAGTATTAGTCAAGTTCTTGTCATGCAATAGACTAATGAGCTCCATAGATGCTTTGATTCATAAAAACAAATTTATTGTTCCTATCATACCATTGCAGGTAATTTTATTCCCATTTTATAGATATAGAGACAGTAATCATAACCTCACAGAAAGTTTTGTGTGGGGCAGATCTCAAACTGTGTTCCTTGAGCCCCATATATTTGATATCTCATTGGATGTTCTTAGAACAAAAGGTTCCATGAGCAAATAAGTTTGAAAAATACCCCTTTATGCAATTTAATAATAAATATTAGCATATGTTAAAAGGCTCTAAGAAGCTTTAACAAGTACAGTTAGACATGAAAGGATAGAGAAAGGCAGGAAAATGAAAGAAAGAAACTTAGCCTAAAGATTGTATGATCAAACAGATTGAAGCAATGTAAATTTGTTCCCAGCACACCTCCTGATATTCTCCAGCTCCTGACTGCAAACTTGCCCTGCTAGTCTATTCCCAAAGCTTTTCTCTGGACAGCAATATGAGAAGCCAGGCCTAGGGTCATTCATTTACACAACAAATACCTACTGGGTTCTTGCTCTGTGCCAATTGCTGTTGTAGGTACTAGAAATTTGATGTGGTGCTGGAACAATGGCTCCTGCCTGCCCTCCATGAGAAGAGATTAATAGAGAAATAAACAAGTAGTTGCAATGAAATATGATGCAGGGGACAATCAGGGAAAAGCGAAGGATATCACTGGAGTCTGTTAATGGTGAGTGACAAGAATGTTCACGAGGGCACATGGAAGACTTCTTGGAAGAAGTAATATTTACACTATATCCTGAGTCACAGGTTCATACTTACAAGGTGAAAAAACAGGGAAGTGTCTGTTACAAGAGTAATTTTGTTACAAGACAGAAAACCGAGATGGAGATTCTTTGATTATAACTGGACCTGCCCCTGAAAGTGCTGTTGGACAGGCCTCAGAGATTGGATAGGGCCAAATTATGTAGGGCCTTGAAGAAACATTTCTTTTTCTTTTAATGAGAATTATTTTCCTTGATTTATCAATTTAAACTTCTCATGTGGACTAGAATTATGCACATGCATAATTATTGGACCTAATAACCTCAGATAGGACAATATCAGTGGCCTTCAATACTTTGAAGTGTGTGTGAGTCCCCAGAAGATTTACACTCATTGATTCTGTTGAGTGGGGGTACATCAAGTGACTTTTAATGGTTCCATTTCATGCTAAAATTTTATAAAACTTTTACTAGGTATTTTTCCATTTAAGCAAATTTGTAGGTTCCAGTGTCACCAAACATCAAAGCCAGAGATGCCCAAATTTTTGTCCGACTTTTTGCTAGAGTTGAGAGGATTATATAATTGTTCATTTAGCAGCAGTCTCTAAATCAGAAAATAACGCAACACATGCTTGAATTTTTTCAATTAAATTTTAAATGAATGCAGAAATCTGGGTGCTTACTCCCTTAAAATGGTTTAAATTTAACAATACATTTTGCATTGTGCAATAAAGAACTAGCTATAAATGCAATGAATATTTGTTTATGATGTCTTGGTGGTAATTGGGTTTAGCAAGGCATGCGAAGAGCTGTTTCTTCAAATGACTTATGGGAAATGTGAAAGGAGGACAAGTTTCCTTTCTATAGGCAAGCTTCCTTTTTTCAATCCTAGCAATGGTATTATGAATAAATTGCAGCACAAATTTAATACCAAGCATAAAAGACCCTTGTCCCAGATGCATGGACATAACTTATAATTACTATACTATGTAAAGTATGCTATTACTATTTGACTTACATTTGCTATAATTACTGGGCATTATTCTTCAAGTAGCTGGGAATAAATGATCATTAACAGATGATGTCCTGTGTAATTCTGATATATGATAACCAGCACAAATTTATTCCTCCCTCTGGAGGCAAAATGCTTAGCTTATAATAATTTAAGAATCAGGGTGGGGTAGTTAGGGGAGTTGGAACCTGCTTCCTGAAGGATCACTGAACATGTTTTGCTGCTTCCATAAAATTCCAGTAGTTTATTCATTTTCCTTTAACATGTTTATTTTTAACCAGTCTGTGTTTTTGTAGTTAAATAATGATCCATCAGAACCTACTTTGGTCCAGCTGTGGCTCCACTGTGTTGCTGTTTTTTTTAAATCTATTTTTTATTGCTGTAGGAAGACATTCACAGGATGACATGCAATTGTCTTTGAGGTTAGAGATTTCGTCCTTGACAACTAGGATGCCTTTTTTTCCGGTGACTGAATTTTTACCTTCAAATTCCAGAGGTCACACAGAGGTAATGTTTTCCTTAAAACATACCTATTAATGTGACCTAAGCCTTTACATAAACAAAATCTTTTAGAATGCAGACACCAGAAAAATCCAGGATTTCAATCCTGGCTCTCATGTTTGAATATGAAAAGGAGAACAAGGCATAACAAAATTCCTTTTGAAGCGAGGCTTCTAACCTTAATTTTAAAAAAGTAGCCTGATTTAATCATGGCCCCCACCCCCAATGCATCCTCAGTTCAAATGTTCTGCCTTTATTAGAAAAAAATTACTCATGAGCTGTAAATATTATACTAACTCTTATCAATTATCATCCATATAATCCCATGTGATGTATTTCTACTGTGTTGACTATTAGGTCATTAAAAAGGAGAAAAATCCCAACCTTTAACGGCCTCAACTTTCCCCAACAATATTATCACAAAGGCAATGCAAACATTCCTTCCTCTTTTCTGACAATTTGACTCAGCTATAAAAGTTTATAGATGCATGTTGCTTTAAAATATGATTAAAGTGAATAAGGAGAGGAAATAGAAACTAATGTTTATTAAATACCTACTATGTGTTGAGCATGTTTATAGAAATAGCTATTAGTCACTTTGTTTTTAAGAAGAGAGTTTAGATAGGCTGCACTATTTTCTCAGTCCTATTTCTTATGTGACTTGTGGTTTCCTGGACTTTGCAAGGTTCTCACAATCCACCTAGTAAATTGCTGAAGGGCTATTTGTCTCTCAAGCTGGAACTGCCCCAACACGATGGACATGGGACCATAAAAGCTGGATGACCTGATTTATTGCAGGTTATGTTGGAGGAGGAACCTGTGCTTCCAGTTCCTGGATATGAGACCAACTGAAGACAACATTGAACTAACTGAATCTTATCATCTAAAATAATTCTGTTATATTTTCATAAAATGGGCTTTAATCCTATAAACAGAACTAAAAGTCTGAAGACATTTGGGAGAGTTCCACAATGTAGGATATACCACAATCACTCATTTTGATACCACTGGAAACAAGGGCAGCAAACAGTAGTAGTGGGGTAGTAGGTTCCTTAATTCTTGTTTGTATTTTATTTCAAAAGTATTTTTTTCTGATCACAAAAATAAAATGTGCACATTTTAGAAAACATAGACATGTAAATAAAAAATATTGAACATAATACTTCCATTAGAAAATAACCACAATCACTGAGGTATAACTATGAGTATACATTTAAAATTATTTATGTAAACATACCTGATTTTAGGACATTTAGTTTGAAGCCAAGTTTTTGTTGTTATAGGTCCATGCTGCAATGAACTCTCTTAGAAACTTCAAGAGGAACTTCCTGGTCTGGTTCATGACTAGGTCATAGGGTCTAGCCATTGGCCAGAACAAGGTAAGTGTTCAATCAAAAATTTTTGAATTAAGTGATGTGTTTCTGAGAGAAAGAGAAGAGACACAGACATGGAAAGAAGGATGACCATGTGAAGATACAGGGAGAAGACAGCTATTTACAAGCCAAGGAGAAAGGCCTCAGAAGAAAGCCTCCATCTGGAATCTTGTTCCTAAACTTCTGGCCTCCAGAAATGCAAGAAAATCAATTTCTATGATTTAAGCCACCCTCCTAAAATAACTTTTTTCCATTTCTTATTTCTGTCAAAACACTGCTAGGAATGGAATTACAGGGTCGAAATTAATGAACTTTAATAAGGCTCCATATATGGAATCCCATTTCCCATCCATGGAAAGTGTGACTTATTCTTACTGAAGCTATTGACATGGTCTCAAGGTCCTTTGTACAACACTGGAAACGTTTTTATTTATTAATTCTATCTGCCACACAAAACAACCCAATTTAATCTTTCTTTCATTTTTTAATTTAATCTTTATTATGCTTTTTTTTCCATTACCATTTAGTCCCCTACACTCCCCCAGCAAATCACTACACTGTTGTCCATGTCCATGAGTCCTTTCTCCTTTTTGCTCAATCCTTCTATTCTTCATTTTAAAAAATGTACCTCAATGATTTAAAAATTTTTTTTCCTCTTGAACTCTTCAAAATTCTTAGTAATAATAACATAATCCAATATATTATTTGGTGTTGTTTTTTTTTCTGTGTGCATTATTTTTTTATGTGTGTGCTTTTTATGTGTGTGTTTGCCAGCACTTCACATGGCAATGTCTTATTCCTCCCACTAGATTGTAGACTCATCAAAGACAGAAAAGGTGTATTGATTGAGAACACAAGTGATAAGGCTCTAATAGTTAATGGCTCTGTGACTCTGGGCAAGTGAGTTAACTGTCACTTTTCTCATCTGTCAATGGGATCAATCATTCCTTCCTCTTATGGGTATTGTAAAAATTAGATAGAGAAATGTATGTAAAGTGCTTAGCACAGACCCTGGCATATATTAAGTGCACAATAAATTTTGATTCTGTTATAAATCTGTGGTTGTCTGGAAGCATTAGACATAATTTTGGAGATTACTGCCTTACTCAGTAAACTGAAAATATGACCCATTGGATCAACATTTACTGTCCTATTAGGAACAAACTAATAGGAAGAAGATGAAAATGTTTCCTGGGATTTATAGTCTTACCTCTATAGGTTGTATAATAAATACCAATGTGGGCACACTAACTGATGATTCTTTTAAGTGCCTCAGTAGTAATCTGTAGTCAGAAAAATGGGAAGATAGGATAATGCTTTCAATTAAATTCTGAAATACACACCTCAAATCAAAGCTCCTCCCTGGGAACAAAGCTGGAGGTAGACTTGAGACCACTCTTTTGCTGAAGGACAATATCTTGTTGACATTTTTCCTGGCATTTAAAAAAACATTGATTATAACATGACTGGTGATATTTATTGCTTAAACCTATTTGCCAAGATCTTTTTGATGAAATATTTGGAAAAGATTTATTAGGCATGGAATTCCTGTTTTCTGATTTTTGCATTTGCTCTCAAATTACACTACTCATCAAGAACCAGGTCCACTTTACAAGACCACTCTGGATCACTTGGATCCCTCTCAGAATTTTATTCCCAACCCAATTGCAGAAGCCCAAAATGTGAACTGGAAAGCCACCTAGCCTTCCAGGGAGAGAGCTACAGCTCTCCTGGTCCTGTTGATTTCTCACTGATGTTTAGGAAGTAGAAGGTTTTTTTTTTTTTTTTTTAGGAAATAAAACAAGGGGTAGTTTGGAAGTCTTAAAAATTATATTTTAATTATAAAAAAGTAATTTCCAGCAAAAACTGGAAAAAGTTTTTGGCACCAAAAATAATAGGAACAAGGGGTAGAAAAGTGAGAAAAGTATCTAAAGGTAAGTTTTTAAAAATAGGACCCACATAATAATAAAAATTTATAGGTTAAACTTAGATTTCACAATTTTATATTTTGCTTTATAGTAAGAACAAAAATCTTGAATTAGAAACAAATTCCAACAGCCTTGATTTATTTCTATTAGTTTCAAGTAATTATTCTCTGGTAGAAAATTTGCAAATGAACAGAGGGAGCACATGCAAGTCCCATTTTCATATAAAGGAACAACTGTTAAAATATCTAGGACTTACAGATTGAGAGATTTAGGGGGAGACTGAATATCGACCATAAAAAAACCCAAATGGATCTTTGAAGTGTGGCATTAGGAGTAGTAACAACCCTCTAGAAATACACCTTCTTTCCCCACTCTACTTCTTTATATTTTTGTCTTCTATGAAAAGTAGCATTACAAAAGCAAACACAAGTTTGTGGGAATGACTGTGGCCTAAGGGAAGGGAACGCACAATGCCAGGGAAAATTCTAAGCTTGATTTTTTTAATTGATAGTCTGGTGATTGTTGACAAAAGGCTATTTTCCTGAAGGGGAAATCTTTATAGAAAAATAAAACTTCAAAGCAATATGACAGCTAAATCAGGCTTGAAACTTTTGTTATACTGTCAGGCAGAAAAGGAAACTGTCGTAGAAGGCAGAACTAAGACAAGTATGGAGAAAATGTGGAAAGACATCTATGCTGAATTTATCAGAGACCATTTCACATGTGTATACTTCGTTAGCAAGGGCCATTTTTTAAATTAAAAAGATTATTTTTATTAAAGAATTTTTAAAACAGCAATTGGAACAGGCATTGTTTTACCCTCCTTACTCTGTAGTTAGTGTCATTTTATAAACATGCAGGTAAAGTCAGATAGAGAGCATTGTAAGGACTTGCCTTCATTCACAGACACAGCCTACATCTTTTGATTTATGACCACATTTAAAATTCTAAATATTAGAATGTTAAAAGAGGCAATGACAATTATTGTAGATTAGTATTAACCACCACTTAGCAATTGTATGGTGACAGATTCTGCAGCTCCTTCAGTGCTACGTAGAACTTCTTTGTACTGATTTTTTTTCTTCACCTATTTCTCAGATGATAAAATTCAGTCCACAAGAGGCAAGGCTGATGCGCGCGCACGTGCGAGCGCGCACACACACACACACACACACACAAACAAACAAAAAAACCTTCCACTACCAACAAAACCAACCTTTATTAGTGATTAGTGATATAGGAGTAATCTAAACTGCTTGAAAACCTGCTTCAGAATTTCATGGGCCTAGTGTTAATTCTTTTCTCTGCTGCTTCTCTGTGCAACTTTAGGCGAGTTACTCCACGCTTTGAACCCATTGCCTTTTCTGTGAAATGAAGAAAGTAATGCTTCTCTTAGAAAATTGTTTTAAGAATCAGATTCAATGTACTTGAGATGCATGCGGAGTGCCTACCTGAGCACCAAGTATAGAATGGACACTTAGAAAGGCAGTGGCAAATGTCATTGCCTCCCTAACAGTAGACTTGTCTTGATATAAATGAGACATTGGGTTGTAGGTCTCAGAAAACGTTTTTTGTTCCTTTAGTTATATCATGAAGATTTTAGAAAATTGGATGTCAATTTTAGAATATTAAGAAAATCCCATCACGACCATCCAAATCCTCTGCCCTGTTTTCTACATTTTGAACACCAGGAATTTACTCACACAAGAGTAGAAACTCTGACTTTGTGTTGTTGTTGGCTTGTCATGGCATCCTTAGGGAAGGGATGGATGATGTATGATAATGCCACAGCTACTGCTATAATAATTGAACTCACTTGAACAGTATTTGTGCTAAGGGCTTCTGTAGATACAGCATACATGAGCAGAGGACCTGGGAATCACAAATTCCACTTATTGAGAAGTACTCAATTCGTAACTAATGCATAGAGAGGTAACCATCTACTAAAAAAGACATTGTTTTGAAATATCAGGGCTACTATGTCATACAGTTGTCAAAAGGAAAACCTCCACAGCCTTTGGTAAGAAAGCAGAAAGAGACGACCCTTTTGTGCATAACTTCCCTTTGGCTTTGGTTCAGTTAGAGGCAGTGACTGATAGTCTGACACTCACTTGTAATACACTTCCTTTTTATTTCTTTTGCAAAATGTAATAAAAACACAAGCACCCTGTATTCATGGGTTTTGTTATTATTATTTCTATTATTATTATGTAAATATTTAGAATTTGTTCATACTTTATAAGACACTGAATTAATTTACCATTCCTTCTATCACCATTCTCTTAGGCTTATTAATTCTTTTGACTTTGATTATTATAAACATTCATAAAATTGATGTTTTTAAGTGGCCATTTTTAATAAGTACAATATTTATTTAGTTTATAACTGAAATAAAGCTTAGGAAAACTCTTCCTAATAACTGCTATTATTTTTTACAGGGTAGAAATAATGTTGCTTTCACTGTAATGACATCAAGTCAATGGTATTTATTTTCTCTGGATCACAGGCTAGAGCAAAAGGAAGTTATTCTTTCTGGGTTGGAGATTTACCCCTTCTGTACTGGAAACACTGTTGACTATGGGATTAAGTTCAAACTTTGTGAACCTTTTCTTTGTACCATAGAATTGACTATGTCATCCTTTGTAATCACACAAAACCTGTAAAGATGTTTATAGTGCATCTATACAATTTTATTATACTTATTTGCATATACCTATTTCTATGTCTAAAATATATTATCTGTGTATCTATCACCCATCTATCATCTATCTTTCCACATATACTGTTTATCCACTTATACAGAAAATTAGACATTCCTTAAAGGCATGGACTGTATGCTAAAATGTTTTCATATCCTTAGAAATAAGAACCAGAAATGTCTGGTTCTTGACCTAGGTAGAAATCAGTATGTGCCTAGTGAATAAATTTTCTGGCCCTGACTAAACTGTATGTTAGGAATGGAGACTGGATAGTACTTCTATTTTACGTTTCTAGTGTCTAGCATAGCATCTGATAATGCAGTTGGTCCAAGATGTGCATTTGGTAAAATAAATGAGTTAAAAAAATAGAAATGAAGTGTTAAACTTAGTTGTCATAATTACTTTTGGAAAATATTTGACTTGTAATTTTGTCATATTTCTGGTTCTTAATCTTTCAACAGGATAGAGATTAAAATATTTCTAGATTTTCCTTTACTGATGATTACTTACAGAGGTAATTCTGAGTTGGTGGGCATATATATACATGAGTAGATTTCTGTGACAAACTTTTGTTGTTATTTGGATAATGTGAGGAGGATTTTGCATTGGCAATTGTGGAGAACATAGAAATAGTACTTGAAAGTGGAATATGATACTATTTGATCCCTTGTACATTTCCTTGTTAAAAGCTAATTGAGCACCAGTGTAAGAATTGACGTCTACACTTTCAATTCCATTCCATTGATTTATGCACCTAGCCAGTGCTAAACTGTTTTGATATTTGTGGCTTTGTGGTAAAATTTGAAGTAGGGAAATGTGAGTTCCCTATTGGTTCTTCTTGTCAATTTTTCTTTTTTTACCTTCTGGGTTTCTTGAATTTTTATGTGAATTTTAGAATTAGGTTTTCAATCTCTACAAAAAAAAGGCAACTTAAATTTTGACAAGGATTCTCATCAGTTTGGGAGAACACCGTCATCTTGATGATTTGTATCTTCAAATCCTCAAGATCAGAGACCTATCCAGTTTTTGGTTCTTCTTTGATTTCTCTCAATAATATTTTGTGGTTTTCAATATAGAGATATTTTACTTCTTTTGTTAAATTTATTTTTTAGTATTGTATTATTTTTGATACTATTATAAATTAAATCTTTTCTTTTTATTTTAAGATTTTTTATTGCTAAAGTATAGAAAAACAATTAATTTTTGTATATTTATCTTGAATTCTGCAACATAGCTGAACTTATTTATTAGCACTAATAGTTTTGGGGATATTTCTTCCAAATATATATATATATGCAAATAATTTTACTTGCTCTTCTTCAATCTACATTTCCTTATATATTTTTGTCTAATTGCTAGAAATAATTTAGAAAATTATGCTGAGGGTTAAAAGTACTTATACTTTGTTCTCTGGAAACATTAAACAATTTTTTTATTTAGGCAAATAAATAGTGTTATCTTAATTTAAGCATCTTTCAGTCCTAAAGAAAAATGCTTTTTGAGTTCCGGCCAAGATGGAGGCACAACCAAAAGGAGGGTAACAACCAATCTAAAAATCAATGAACAACCAGAAGTGCCAGAAAATCAAACTGCATGGAACTCCAACAACCAAGGAACTAAAGAAAAATCAATCAGGACAACCAGACTGGTGTGTCAAGACAAGGAAATGTAGCCCAAATGAAAGAACAGAGCAAAACCTCAGAAAGAGAGCCAAGCAATGAGGACATAGCGAACCTATCTGATGGAGAATTTAAAGCCCTGGTAATCAAAATACTCACAGAATTGATCGAGCTTGGTTGAAAAGTGAAAAAACAAAGGTACCCAAAATGAAATAAAGCAATGTATTCATGGAACCAGCAGTGACAGGAAGGAAACCAGGACTCAAAGCAATGATTTGGAGCAAAAGGGAATAATGAAGACCCAACGGGAACAGAATGAAAAAACAAGAATTCAAAAAAGTGAAGAGAGACTTACAAACCCTTGGGACAACCTGAAATGCTCCAATACCTGAATCATAGGGGTGCCAGAAGGAGAACAACAGGGAGAAATTGAAAACTTATTTGAACAAGTAATGAAGGAAAACTTCCCCAATCTGGTGAAGGAAAAAGACTTCCGGGAAGTCAAGGAAGCCCCGAGAGTCCCAAAGAAGTTGGACCTAAAGGGGAACACACCAAGGCACATCATCATTAAGTTACTCAAGATTAAAGATAAAAAGAAAATCCTTAAGAAGCCAGGGGAAAGGAGACAGTTACCTACAAAGGAGGGTCCATTAGGCTATCAGCTAATTTCTCAAAAGAAACCTTGCAGGCAAGAAGGGGCTGGGAAGAAGTATTTGAAGTCATGAAAGGCAAGGACCTACCTCCAAGAGTACTCTATCCAGCAAAATTTTCATTTAGAATGGATGGGCAGATAAAGGCATCCCAGACAAGGGGTTCATGATCACCAAGCCATTATTATATAAAACGTTAAAGGGACTTATCTAAGAAAAAGAATATCAAAAATATGAACAGTAAAATGACAACAAACTCACAACTATCAACAAATGAACCTAAAAGAAAAGAAAAACAATGAAAACAAAAACCAAGCAAACAACTAGAACAGGAACAGAATCAGAGAAATGGACATCACATAGAGGGATTTCAGTGGGGAGGGGAAGGGAGGAATAGTGGGGAAAAGGTACAGGGAAGAAGGAGCATAATTAGTAGGCATAAAATAGATGGGGAGAGATAAAAAATGATATAGGAAACAGAGGACTCAAAGAACTTATATGTACAACCCATGGGCATGAACTAAGGGAGGGAGGATGCTAGAGGGTTGGAGGGGCAGGTTGGAGGGGGATATGGGGAGAAAAAATTGGGAAAACTGTAATAGCATAATCAACAAAAAATACTTAAAAAAGAATAATATTTTTTCTATGCTTATTGGACATTTGTGCTTCCTCTTTTGTTTATTTTTGGAATCACTTTTATCCTTCAAAGCTTTCAGAACAAATACCATAAAGTTATTTAGCCACTTAGGCCACTTTTTTCATTTAAAAAATTATTTCTAAGTACAGTTTACATATAAAAATTAGCTTCAGCTGTACAACATGGTGATTAGATGCTTATACACCTTACAAAGTGATTCTTTGATACTGCTGTAGTGAATTCCTTTTTATATCATTTACCCACATGTGCCACTTGTATTTTTATATTAATTTTTTAGAATTTATATGTTACAAATAATAACTCTTTGGTAATGAAACAAATTATACATATACTCATACTTCTTTGGTTTTTAAAAATTAATTTGTAGTGCTTTTTCTTCGATGTGTAGTTGTAACCTGTTTCTATGTAATCATACTTGGTAGTCATTTTGTTACCATAGATAGCCAATTTTAATAAAGGGAGAGAAAGGAATTAGACATTGAGTTTAATAAACTGGGGAGCATAAGCCTGCTTGCTCAACCAGGAAGCTACAGCATTTACAGACTCATTCACACCCTCCTGGAGTCTGCTGCTCAGGAGACTTAATCCTCGGAGCCCAGAAAGTCTCCCCAGGAGCACAATTTGCCTTCCAGAACTGGATTGTTGGTGGCTGCAGATGGAGGTGCTGGACCATAGAGGCCTGTCAGTCTAACTTGGTGGTAGACCCATCAAAAGCCCATGAAAGCTTGGAAAGGTGACTAGGTATTTTGAAAATGTTCCTGGTTATAGCCCTATGGGGACAATGAAGTTCTCTCCCTCACTCAGTAACCCACACTAGCCTGTTTGTTGGTGGGCTCTCTTGCCCAGGAACGAATATGATCATGCATGTCTAGCAGCTAACAGGGTCCATGGCAGATTGTGTGGGCTCCAAAGGACTAAGCTTTAATATAAAACAGAAACTCTGGAACTTGACCTTTACTTTAGCCTTGCTCAAGACAGGTTGGGATTTTTCCATGGAGGGTGATGAGGAATTGGAAACCCAGGGGCAGATCTCCACCCGAATAAACCTTTCTACATCACAATCTCCCATGAGCGGGTCCTTGGAATGCTTTCCTTGCAATCCCATGGAAGAGCCTGATTCCTACCCATAACAATTTGACTTTTAGATTCTGCTTTGGGTATCATACTTAGGGAAGCCTCTTCCACCAAGAAAATTATAGAACAATTCACTCATACTTTCATGTCCTTTTGTGAATATTCTATTTTAGAGAACATTTTTTAATACTACTAAAATATTTCAGATATTTCAGTGCATTAAGTGATGAGTGCTGTGGACTTCCATTGTTTATGAGAAATGAGTTATTAGGTAACTCCCCTGGGCTCTTTCCTGAGGCCATCTTTACCTGTGGCAAGATCTGAAAAAAAAATTTCCCAGATGGAGTCTCAGCAGTTTGCCTTGCAGTCAATTTCCTCTGAGAGAATGCCACCTTTGCTGACTCTAATCGCAAATACAATCCAATTAAAAGCTATTATGTTAATGTGAATAGAGAGGGAGATAAAACAAGACAGTGAAATGTTTCATTTAGGCCAAAATGAGTTGATTTCTCAGGGCATAAAGAATCCCCATTAGGTTGGTTGCCACATTGACACAAGAAACATGCAAACCAAGCTACTGATTAAAATCTGTGAAAGAGAGATAAAAGGTTTATCAGTGTGACAAGGACTGGTTGATGGACTATTAGATGACACGTTTGTATGTTTGCTTGAAAACCTTTCGGCTTCTGTCATGCATTGTCATTGAAAGAAACTGCTCTTTTCCATTAAGTTCACATAGTTCTTATCTGGAAAACAAAATTGATGGATGGTGCTGTGGAAATGACAGCATCATTTCTCTGTGTGTGTAGCATTTTGTGTATATGATGAAGGTGGTTAAAAGGAGGATGTTATAATAGTAAAGAAGTTGATCCCTTCCCCAGGATTATTGAACTCAATGATGCAATATTACCTTTGGAGAATAGATATCTGCATTGAAGAATAAAAGTATTGATTTTAGATGTTCATATTTTTTCCTAAATTTTAAATTATATACCTATTATTTTAAGAGAAACATTCAAGATTTTCATAACCAAGATCTAAGGGAATAAATGAAAATGGATTATGTTAATTCTTAAATAATTTGTTTTTCAGCCTGTATTTCATCTTAATTTCATGTAAGATTAAAATTTCCAGTAGGCTAGGAAAATAGATCTGTCATGTAAAGCTTATTTTATATGTATCATTTTAAATATTTTTGTTTTCATTTTCTTATCTACTCCTCACAGTAAGTACCATAAGTATTATAAAATGACATAAGCATATGTGGCTGTGGTGGGAACTACATGTGTCTAGCATAACCCACTTTATTTTTCCATGTGAAATGTAAGTGCAAGCATATGTCTGGAAGGCTAGAATATGCTTGCCAGTCTCCACTGCTTCAGATGAGTTCACATGAGTAAGTTGTAGACAGTTGGTGATAGAGGGAATGATATGTGTCTCTTCTCAATCAGACCCAGGTTCTTTCCTACATGTCATCTTCCATGATAAGATATGGTACATAAAGGATTGGTAACAACTTCTGACCAGAGACAAAGGAAAAAATAGGAAACATAAAGAGGAACAGCCTTAGGTTAAAATAATAACAACAACAAAGAGAAAAAACACAATGACAAAAGTTATTTTGTAATTTGTTCCCAAATCCCAAATTGAGTGAGATTGAGAAATGCTTCCTGTTAATTTATAGATGAATAAATAGATAAAAGAGATTTTTAAATATTCATCTTAAAGGACACTACTCATTTATGTCCTGATGTCAGAGTACATTTAAAAGAAAATACTCAAGTCACACGTACTACCTGAGGATCTCACCACTCCCGAGTTTCTTGCTACGCTTGTACTTTAGTTAATGTTGAGCAGTCAAACCTAATTTGCAAGTGACATCATATCTACCATAAATATTGAACAGTGGCACCAGAGAACAAAGTCTTCAATTTTTATTTTCAGGTTTTATCCCAAACTTTTAGATTCTATGTTTGAGTGAAAATGCTATCATTTATCTATTGGGTCTGGAATAAAAATTTTAGTCTTTAAAGAAAACCTGTGATTGCTAGTTTCCTTTAAGAATTTTGAAAGTTATAGTTTATTGAGGCCTGTGTTCCCCTCCAGTGAAAATAAGACAGGACCGTGTATGTCTGTTTGCTCTTTCTCTAGCACTTGGCATATGTCTGTCACACAGAAGGCACTCAAAGGAGTTCTTGACCAAGGGCCTTAATATAGTTTAAAAAAATCCAAATCATTGTGTAATTTTGACTTTCTCTGTTGACACAGGAGCGTAAGCCAAATATTGAAGAGAAAAGCCAGAAAGAAGCAACTTTACTTTTGAAGAGGATGAATGGGACTTGGACTCGTTTCACAGAGTACTGCCAGAAGTTAGCAGCTTGCAAGAGTTTGCTGGGAAAGGCCTCAGTAGCAGGCTCAAGGATGCTGCTCCCTGTCAGAATTTGCCACCAACTTTTGCTTTTGACTTTGATGACATCTACTCACTTTCACTAAGATTTTAACCAGGTACCTTCTAGTTTATTTTAACAGCACACTCCTGTTGCAAAATAGTAATCCCTCCTCTGTGCTTTTGGTGTAAAATGCAGAACAAGGCAGAGGTAGGCTTAGCATGCATGCAACCTATTAGATAGTCATCTGGGAGCTTCTTCTGTGTTTGTTATCACTGACTGACGTGAGGTGTTCAGGTATGGCACTTGACCAAAGACACATTTAACAATGAATAGTGGCAGCCAGAGTAAAGCTCTTTGAGTCTTTGGTTTACATTTAAGTTCATTAATTCACTCATTCATTCAACAATATTTATATGCAGTGAATTTTGCTAAACACTGCATAGTGTTACATTCAATATGTTATGCTAAGTTCAATGTCATTGTCCTTAAGTTGTTTCAAACCAGGTAAAGAAAATATTTTCACTAAATGGAATTTCTGAGGGACATAAAAGCAGTATACAAAGGAACTAAAGAGGTTTGGGAAACAGGGATTACCTCTAGTTGAGGAGTGTAGTTGGTATATGTGGAAATAAATGTTTGATAATATATGCATTGAAGATGCTCTCAACAAAATATTAAAGGGCATGCCTTGGCTGTTGTGGCTCAGTGGATTGAGCACTGGCTTGCAAACCAAAAGGCTGCTAGTTTGATTCCTGGTCAGGGCACATGCCTGGGTCGCAGCACAGGTTCCCAGTTGGGGATGTGCGAGAGACAACCGATTGATATATTTCTCACACCTCAATGTTTCTCTCCCTTTCTTCCCTCCTTCCCTTCTCTCTAAAATAAATAAATAAATAAATAAACTCCTTAAAAATATTAAAGGGCAAAGAAGACACTATCATCAGACAAACCTTCTTCCTTCCATTCCCATTGCACTGCATGAATCTGGTGAAGTACCTCTCTAAAGCCTTTCTCAAGTTTGTTAAACACTAACATCTGATCATAGTGTAAAACAGCACAGAATTCCATTCTGCACATGCAAAGAAAAATGTAGACAAGAACACACCTAACTTTGCATGTTTTATAATACTTCTTTAATACATATTGTAGTTAATATTTATGATTCATAACATTGACATATACTGCACAAACCATAGTCTAGGGTGCTAGTGAGTGCTGTGTGTACTACGTGCAGTGGTATACTTTATCTGAGTTTCATGGCACTGCCACAATGGGTTGGTTACTAATAGACAGATCTTGAAGAATTACTATTTCAGAGCAATGTGCAGAGCCTAAATTGTGATGTTCTAAAAGAATATGAGCTAGGTAAAATACAGTTGATGTTGACTCTACTAATCACATAATAACAGGGTGTATTAAGGTTTAAGGGTGGAATGTGATACTTGCAAATTGCTTCACAAAAGGCCAATTGTCCCCTTTGGGATTTGGACCACTGTTTTAACAAATATGAGTTGATCTGCATTCCTTGTGCCCTGCCACAGAGTGCTAATCCCACACCACCAATGAAAGAACATGCGGTTTAGCAGTTTATATTAAATGGGAAGGCACCATGTGCCTGAAGGTCATCTTTCCCTGGTTCACTGCACTGCCAAAAGAATAGGGAATTGGTGGATTACTTAGAAGAAGTTGGGTGTGGAAAGAAAGAAGCAAAGGCCCCAAACTGCCAACTAGAGTATTGCAGTATATTGGATGACAGTGCAAAGGAAAACAAAAACCAGGTATGCAGAGAAATAAATCAAATTTCCATTGCATTTTTAGTTACGGGAATAAACAGCTAAGAGCCATAGCAGGTTGATACATGTCATACAATTGAAGAAGATGAGCCAGCCTTTGTCCCAGTCACTTAACTTTAATTTTTGGTGCCACACCTAGATCTTGCTGAGGGCATCCGTTAAAGAGTTATGGAATATATTTCTGGAAGAGGCATTGGAGATCACCTGGTGACAAAGGGTTGAGAAGTCCTTAGAATGATCCCCACCTTTCTTTATACATGAGAGATTTTGAAAGCTTACAGCAGTATCCTGGAGCTCCAGGTAACATGAGGACTTCTCACAGGTTTTTGTACCGTTGCTGCTCTCATGGTTGTTTCTGTTTGGCTGACACACACTAGGGATGAGAAAAGTCTTGGTGAGACACTTTCCCCTCTACACCCCCTTCCCCAAGATCTTCCTAGGAATTGAAGCACACCTGGATTTCAGCTTGCTCCCAGACCTCTTGGCAAGCCCACTGTCTACTTCTCTTGAGTGGAGACCCTGGTTAAAGATCTTCCTCAGCCACTTCTTTATTTTTTTAAATCCTTACCCAAGGATGTGCTTTGCTTTTAGAGAGAAAATAAGGGAGTGAGGGAGAGAGGGAAGGAAGGAGAGAGAGAGAGAGAGAGAGAGAAACCAGGATGTGAGAAGGAACCATCTATTGGTTGCCTCCCCAAAACACCACAACCAGGGATCAAACTGGCAATCTTTTTGGTTGAAGGGAGGATGCTCCGATCAACCACCTGGCCAGGGGCTTTCTCAAGTACTTTCAACAGCATGCTCCTTGCTAACTCTGTTTCTCCTCAGGTTATGGTATAATTTCCATGGTTATGGTGGAAAACTGGCTCTTTATCCTTGCAAACAGTTCTCACATCTACTTTTTATGACATAAACTTCAGCTTTTATACAAAAATAAAATTCAGGAGTTTTTAATTCAAAATAGCCTCAAATAAGTGTTTTAGTCATATGCTTTTTTGTTATTTATTTTTAATTTAAATATAGTTGCTATATAATAGCTATATAACTAATATTGGTTATATTAGTTTCAGGTGTTGAAAGCCCTCTTGGACATTTAGGAGCTGAGAATTGACTTTTCTTCTGCATTTTAATACTGTACTTTTCTTCTTTTTCTTAACATCCACCCTCCTCATGGCTCAACAGAAGTAGTTGTATAAGAAAACTCCTGGAGGACACCTAAATTGTAAGCTGATTTTTTCTTATCCACGTATATATCCCCTATTCTGAGGGAAAATTGTGACAGAGGGAAAGGATTTCACTGAACTTGGAGACACCTGTTCTTGAGACTAGAGAAGAGAACATACTCAGCTAAGTGCCTCATCTACGTTTCAAAAGGCAAGTGGGATTATAGCTTACTTGAGTCAAGGTACACCCCAGGGAAAATAATTTTACATATGATCTTGTTTTATTCCACATAGATGAATGCACTGAGCTAAGTTGTCATCACATCTTACCTTTACTTGTTTATTTTTAGTTGCATAGTGATGAAGCAAATGAGAGCCCTGTTGGAATGTCAACCTGCTCACCACATTTGGAGGTAAAGCTCTTGACATCATTCAAAGTTCATGACCAATTGTCAAAAAGTTTTTCAGTAAAAACCTTCTGAACTCATGAAACTAATTCTTGAGAAATGTAAATGTTTTGTAAAATAGTTTTGAATTGTGTCATCGTTGTCGATGGCTCATGAAATTTGTCCAGTATGGCTATTTTATAACATTCTCTGCTTCACCTGTTTCTGACTAAAATGGTTTGGGGTGGTGTCACAGAGAGAGCTGATACTACTTAAAGCTTGGAAACAATACATTCTCTTAGAATTGAGTGTATGGCTAGATGAGATTACCTTTATTCTTCTATTGCCTTTCTTCTGAGACCTACAATTTATCTAGAATTATGCTCTTACAGATACAAAAGTGTTTGTATTCTAGTAGAAATTATGGTTGTGTCATGATGCTAGGCCATCTTTGGTAGAAAAAAAATCAGACAATTTTCTGTTGATTATTATACTCACTCATCAACCCAAAGTAAATACCTAAATATTGCAAGAAATTTTTAACAATATCTGCATGTAAAGCTGTACTTATCAATCAGTAAAATGTCTTATAGACAAAGCATCTCTTGGACCACAGTTTGGATGACAACTAGCAGTTTCTTTGGGGCCAAAAATGTTTTAGTGAAAGTAATGGCTCCTAATGCTCACATGTGGTCTCCCAAGCATATTTTTTCCTTTATCGGCTAAGTACATGATCACTGCCAGAAAAAGTGTTCTTTGCTGCCAAGGTAAGCTCAACAAATGTAACTACTCTGCTCATTCTTTCCTTTGAGATTGCACTAGTGGTGAAATATATGAGGGTAACATCTATTAATTCTCCAGACTTAAAATAGTCAATTATCTACTTCCAAGATTAATACGTTTCTCTTTTCAGTGCAAAAGAACTTGGATTTTGTGATTGTGTGTGGCTGACATGGAAGCAATATAAATTACCAACAGAAGCCCGAGCCCTATGAACAAGATGTGTCTGTTAACTGGAATGATGGCCTTGGCAACATCTCGAACCTGGACCCATGTCTAGATGTGTCTCTCTCTGGCGAAGCACAGTTTGCAAAACTCTCACTATTGGAATGATTGACTTTGAATTTTAAAGATTTCTAAACTTCCCTTTAATATCCCTGAAATGTGGTGGAACATTTTTCAAAATATTATATTTATCCATGTCTTTGTATTCATAAAGAATTTTATTATTATCAGAGCAGTGTATGCTCAAGATAAATATTTCAAATAATAAGGTGCAAAACAAAAATTATCTTCTCTACATTTCAGACTCTTATGCTTACTGCCATGGTTAACACATTTTTTCAAAGAAATAAAGTGTTTTCATTCTCTCTCTCATATACATACACACAATACACTTACACACAAACACCACACACATTGTAAATAGGATCATATTTTTACAAGTCAAAATTCATCTGATGATTTATCCCTAGTTGTGGTCCTTCTGAATGTTTCAGAAAATTAGATGCCACAAATCCTATGACCTCTCAATTTCATTCTATTCTGGTATACAGTATTACTTAATCAGTACAAAAAAAGAAAATCATCTGAATATATATCTTTCAAGTTGAGGTATTATGAAACACAACTGTAAAACTTTAAAAGTAGAGTGCAGTTTAGTTCTCAAACACTCACTTGCATCTTCCTATTTATAAATACTGCTACCAATAATTGCAGTTTACCTAGGGCAAATTATTTTGTTGCTGCAGTGCTTAAAGATTTCTGAATGATTTTGAACAAAATGCAACAAAAATATAGGTAACTCATTTACAAAAGTGCAATACAGTTATAGAACACATGTTAGTTTATAATGAATTTCTTCAAAGATTCAAATGTTTTTAGAATCCTACGATGATGGCAGGAAAAAGATCAAAGACTGAGAACCATAGTAAGTTGTTTGTTTGTGTGTGTATGCTTGTGTTCCACATAGGTTCCATCAGAAAAACACATTGTATTGTAAAAGTATTTGTAGATTTTAAGAAATTTGGCTAACATTTCATTTGGTCAAGTATCATTGCTCTATAGATTTCTTAATTTAGTAAAGATGTTACTTTTACCATGATTCTGTATTTCACTAGAATTTATATTTGCATTATCACCTTAAAAACAAATAACTTCATCTTTAGTGTTGAACTTTTCAACTAAATAACATTTATAATAATATCCAATATTTTTTCATAAATGAAATAAACTTCCATCTGTAGGTAGGATGAAAAATTGGATGAATTTTGGAAGTAACTGGTTTTAATTTGAAACAGCTGATGATACTGATATAAAATTTTTATCATTAACTTTTTTCAATTTTCACTTTAATTATTGCAAATAGAGCCAAAATATTGAGTTACCACTTTTACCTGTGTGGAGAAAATTTGGAATTCAGAATAAGTAAAATTAATTTAGAAAAAATAATTATTTGATCTAAATGAAAAGTCATGCCTCTCAGAGGGCTTGAATATACAAACTTTTTCCAAGAGCACATGTTATTGACCTTTTCTCTTTTAGAAACAGTTTATTTCATGTAACTATCAACTTTGAAGTAACTGTTATATTTCTTCAGAGTGATGTCATGTATTTTCCTATGGGATAATAAGAACTATTTTTTAAATGATATCTTTATATGGCTTCTACAGAGAACAGTAAATACATTAAAACACTTTGTGACCCTTAGACATTCATTATCAATTTTTTTGAAGAACAGATATTCAATAATTAGTTTTTCAATTAAATATGGCCTTTATTTTTTGAGTTTATTGTGGCCTAAATTTGGTTTATTGTAAAATATATAAGTATAACCAAAATAAAGTGAATAAATCATAGATTTATACACACTATACAGTAGAGGCTAATTTAATGTATCCTGATATTTTATTTTGACTATTAATACTCATACGTTAAAAACTCCTGAGACCATTCTAAACACTAAAGCATTCAGAATACTAGGGCAATAGCCATGATCCAGAATGGTCCTGGGCAAAATGAAAACATGTTCACCTTACCTACAGTGGACATGTGTTGGTTTGCCTTCCCAGTTATTCCTTTTCTTTTAATAATAATAATGCCTTTATTCTTTCTTCAGAGAACCATACTCTTCCACTCTCAGTTCATGTGATTTGGGTGGTGGTAACCCTATTCACTGGTTTCAGGGACACATACATGACCCAGGAGATAGATAAACACAACATTGAATCCTTTAACCACACGTTTGGTTCAGAAATAGGAAATCGACTAAAAGATGACAATCAATCAATGCCCTCTTCTGGTGGAGGTGTGGTTGACTAGAACTTCTGGGAGAAGAAAGTCCTCCCTTTGAGTATGAAAACCTAGACTTCTTGGCTATATTTATGGTTCAATGGGGAGAAGCTGTCTAAGAGTGAAGCAAAAACACAGAAAAGCAGGGGCTGAGACTGGAGGAATAAAAGAGGAAGCCCTAATTCCCCAAAGTGGAATTCCCAAATCCAGCAGTTGCTGAAGCCAACCCTCCTTTTTTGATGATCCTAGTTACATGAGTCAGTAAATTTCACCACCAGTTCTTTTAAAGTTAGTTTAAATTGTATTTTTATCACTTGATTCTGTTCCTGTTCTGCTTGTTTGCTTAGTTTGTGTTTTTAGATTCAATCATTTTTAGTTGTGAATTTGTTGCCATTTTGATGTTCATAGTTTTGATCTTTTTCTTAAGTCCCTTCAACATTTCATATAATAATAGCTTGGTGATGGTGAATTCCTTTAGCTTTACCTCGTCTGAGAAGCACTTTATTTGTCCTTCAGTTCTAACTGATAAGCTTAGTTGAATAGAGTAATCTAGGTCATAGGTCCTTGCTTTTCATGATTTTGAATACCTCTTGCCAGTCTGTTTTAGCCTGCAAAGTTTCCTTTGAGAAATCAGCTGACAGCCTATGGGAATTCCTTTGTAGGTAACTATCTGTTTTTCTCTTGCTGCTTTTAAGATTCTCTCTTTATCATTAACTTTTGGCATTTTAATTATGATGTGTCTTGGTGTGGTCCTTTTAGGTAATAGCCTAGGTGGGATAACACATGTAACTCAAGTTGATGGAGTCTTGGATATGGCGTCGCTGCTCTGTGGCTCTCTGTGTGTGGGAGGGATCAGAAGGTAACAATGCTGCTGCCTGGCCTCTTGAGTTTTGTCCAGGAGGAAGCTGTCCCCTGGCACTTGCTGTGAGACCAGACACTTCAATTTCTCCCAGTTTTACAGTAGTGTCCTTCTAGCTGCTGCCCTTGTGCTCAAGTCTAGAGGTGAGTGAGTCTGCATAAGTCTTAAGTCCACTGCGGGCCCTTTAAGAGGAGACTCCTGTGAATCTCACAGTTTCTTATGCTGCCCAATCCCCACTGGTTTTTTCAGCCAGAAGTTATGGGGACTTATCTTCATGGCACTGGAACCCTGGGCTGGTGGTCTGGTCACTCCTGAGGTATCCTTCTTAATTTTTATCACCACACGTAGGTGTGGAACTGCCCATTCCACATCTCCATGTCTCTGCACCTCTGTGCCTCTGCACCTCTCCTTGCATCTCCTCATCCCCATCCCTTCTGCCTGAATGAATGTGACTTCTTTAATTCCTTGGTTGTTGGATCTCCATACAGCTCTATTTTTTGACAATTCCAGGTGATACTTATTTTGTAGTCTAGTTGTAATTTTTGTTGTGGTTGTGTGAGGAGGTGAGTCCCATTTACCCATGACTCCATCTTGACCAGAAGTCCTCTAAGGAAGAGCTTTTAATTATTTTCTTCAGAGCTCACTCTAAATGCCTTATGCAGAGGCAGGAGGAAATTCCAGAATTTAAATGCAAAATAAAGTGACACACTGAGAGCAGCTGAAGCTAACAAAGGCTACTCTCTGAGTTATCTGGCACACTGATACTTCAATTGAGGTTCCAGGATCAGTGGTGATGGCCTTACTGGGTGCCTATTAGAAATGCTTAAACTCTAGTTCCATGTTAGACCTACTGAATTAGAATCTGCATTTTAACGATATCCCCAGGTGATTTGTGAAACATTGCACTTTGAGACCACTGGTGTAGAACTCTGAGTTTTAGTTGGCCTGTTTTATGCTGCCCTTGGCATTGTATTGTTGGGGCAGATACAGCAAGTCAGAGCTGTTTTATTTTTCTGAATTCATTAGTGAAGATCAAAAGAAACAACTATTGGGATCACTCCTCAACTCCTTTGTATGTTAAGAGCTATTCCCAATCAAATGTTCATAATTTTGGATTATACAATTTGGAATGTTGCTGGATAAGAATCTTCTTTATCATTTATAGCCTTCATTCCAAACACCTCTTTGCTCTATTTAGTTCCATTTTACTAAATAAAACACTTCATTTAAGGCAAAACAAAGTGATAAGACTGATTGCAAATTTCATTTGCTTCCAAGCTACTGTGCTTGCTAGCCTCAGAAGCTGAAATTCCTGCTAAGATGTCTTCATGATTTTGTTTGTTTAGAGGCATGCCTTTTTGTTTTGTTTTGTTTTTTGATTTGTTTTTTTTTTTGTCTTTGCCCTAACCTGAACTCGAGGTCAGGTTATATTGGCAGTTGTATAATAGCCAATTACACCCCTATTTGGCCAAGGATGTGGGTTGAGGAATAAATCAGGGTCTTGATGGTTCAGTTCATGCCACTCCTGGTTATTAGATGTGTGTCACTGAGCAAAGTTCTGATCAAAGCCTGTGGCAAGGCAGCGGGGGCTCATGGAGCGTGCCCATGCCTAATTGCTGGGCTTCTCGTACTAAAGGAAGTTTGTAATAAAAGACCATTAACCACTGGCTTTTCCGATCAGTGAAGCAAAAATACAGAGAAATTATGTTTATCAACTGACAACTCGAAGGAAAAGCCTCAATGTAAATGTTTTTTTCTTTTCTCTACTCCTTAATTCTAAAAGAAAAAGAAGATCACAGGATATACAGTCAATCTAATTTTAAGTTAAACGGAACTCACAAAATTTACTTTTTTAAGGGTAGGGATAGTGTATTTTTCTGAATCATTGAAATTTTCTTCTCTAAAAAATCTTAGATAACTCATTTAATTTTAAAAATATGTGCATTTGTGAAGAAAAAAATTATTGCTGTTTAAAATATATTTATCCTGAAAATCAACTCTCACAAACCATTTAAATGTCTAAAATAACTCTAAAACAGTTCTCCTCTGTCCTTTCCCATCAACATTCTTTCTTTTATTGATACCTTTTCCACTCTGACACCCCAAAACTATTGGAATAAAAATTAGATAAAATCTTAGTTTTAGACAATACTAATCTATTGCCATAGTTATGAAATGTGAAGTCACTCAGTGTGGTAGCTCTAAATTCAGCCATATGTAGGCAGCTGAGTGTAATTGCCAAACTGCAGATGGAGAGGTGCCAGCTCCTGTAGCAACTTGATTCAGTGTTGGCTGTCATTTTGCCCTTTGACATAAGTGAATAATGGTTCAAGTTATAACTGACTCATTGGTTAACCTTATTAAATGAATTACCCAAATTATATTTGTTATATTCTTCTTAACATTTATTAGTGAATTATAATAGGGTCTGTGCAATGTATTAAAATGATAGGTATTCTTCCTAAAAAAGAAAAAAATTCAAAAGCATGCATATACCAAGTTTTATTTTCAATTTTAGGGCTTCAAGGTCTAATAATCTGAATCTCTCTGGTGAACCTTTAAAGGCTCATGAACAACAGGCAAACAAACTTTCAATTAGGGGGAAGAACTAAGAGTTGGGATTCTGGGACAAGTACCTTCAGACCTATTTCCTGTCCATATAGCTCAATTTTTTTTTTAATTAACTAGTTTTTGAAAATTATCATCAGTTAAAAATAAGTGATCAATTTATATTGATTTTTATCTAGCTTAAAACCTAGTTCTCATCACAAGAGAATCCCATGAATATGGGATTCAACCCTATGAATATGACATGAATATGGCTACAAGCATGTAACAATCCAGACAATTTCACATTAACTGCAATCCTGGTTTTATTTCACAGATATCATTTATTTGAAGACATTTAACCACTGACATCAGTGTTTTAAAAGTTAAAACATTGTTCAGTAGTGAAAGCAATTTGACACAGGTACACATACAATCTATTACATAACTAATAACACTTAAACATTTGTATAAATGAGTGAATCTCTCATTTTGATCCAAAAAGTATTTATGATGACTGTTTATTTGAGGAGAGTCTGGAAAAATCTAGCTATTGTTTATAAAATGAGAACAGTTTGCGTGACATCAATGTGTCCTGGCAGCCAAGGAGTGTGGACTAGAATGCACATGCATGAACAATAATGACTTCACTGTACTAGTCAGTGGGGGAGGTAGACACTGTTGAGTGACCATGTGTACTGTGGTGCTGTTGTATTCAAAATGATTGAGCGAGTAGAGCAACAAATCTGTAACAAATTTTGCATTAAGCTTGAACACTCCTCTGTAGAAACTATTCAGACGATTCAGAAGGCCACAGCTATGGGTTCTGTCCCCAGTCAGGGCACATGCAAGAAGAGGCAGCCAATTGATGTTTTTCTCCCTCTCTTTCTTCTTTTCTTCCCCTATCTCTAAAAATAAATAAAATCTTAAATTAAAATTTATTTGTTTACTTGTTTATTGCTCACAACAACACTGATATATACCATACCCACTCTTCCTTAGACCCTCCCTCAATCACCCAACCAATGCCTGAATCCTACATTAAGGTCTTCCTAACATCCTCTTACTTAGATACCCTTCTGCTCCCCACAGTCTGTGTTGTTGATACAAAAAACTACAGTGTTGTTTCCAGCGGTATATGGCTAAAGGATACTGACAATATTGTTTTGTTTCTGAGATAAATATTTAGTGATTTCCTTTACAGGACACAGCTGGGGGGTGGCAGAGCTGGGCTGTCAACTCAGTCTGAGTTTATACTTTCTGCCCTCACACACACACATGGTAGTTGATACAATGGGAAAAATTAAAATGAGCCAGGGATAAGGTGCACATTATTATGAAATGGTACTCAAAAAAAAAACTCAATTTAAAACAAGCTTAATGGAAGACAAACCAACAAAAAATCCCTGAAAACAAACAGTAAAAGATGTGGAATCAACTGAGTCATTATAGGAGAATTCTAGGAGAAGAGTAGAGTTTGAGGCCAGCCTTTGTAAAGATTAAGAATCACACAGGGTGAGGATGTGACAAAGTCTTTTCACAACTGTAGGGAAAGAGAGACAGGCTGGAAACAACAGGTTTCAAGGTCAGTCTAAAGAAGTGGTGATTCTGGACACAGGTAGTTTTGTCTATGCACTAGAGGAGACAAGCAAAGGGTGATCGATTCTTATCTGATGGCAACTCTTCTGATGGTAAAAGGGAAGTTATTTACTGAGACTAATGGGGGACTATGGGAATTGGGAGTTTCAGAAGACTGGTGAAAACTCTAGAAAAATTTATGCACTTTTCCATCTAATTGAGTATTCTCCATCCCTGTTTCTAGATTTCGCTTCAAAGGTAGAAAATTGAAGCTGCTAGAATAAAATTTAATGAGCCAATTTCTTCAATACTCAGATAGCAATTAAACAAAGCATTAGTAAACCATTCAATTTTATTCACTTACACCTGATATTATAGGAATTATACAACTGTTCTATAATATACAAGCACTTATCTTGTTAGGAAATATTATTTACAATGATGAAATTGGGTCATACATCATATTCACACATTCTGTATTTTCATTGCAAACCTATAGGAATTTGTTGGCTGCCTATTCTTTTTGGTAACAAGATGATGTGATAAGTTGTTATAGGAACAAAATTTCTCTCCATATTTCAATCGAACCCATCATTGAGAGTAGGCTAAAATGATTCATATTTCTGGAAAAAGCATCTAAGTTTGCCAGATTAAAATCAAGACATTCAGTCAGATTTGAATTTCAGAAACAAAGAGTATTTTTTTTTTAGTGTAAATATGTCCAAAATACTATATACTTATACTAAAAATATATTTGTCCTTTGTCTTAAATTTACATTCAAATGTACATCCTGATTCTTGATTTGCTATGGGGGGGCCCCACCAGCAGCCACCCCCCCCCCCCCTCACTGCACCCCCCCCCATGAATGAGAATAAGTCTACCAAGACATGATCTGCTTGGGGAGGAAAGGTGGCCAATCTCTCAAAGGAGAAGGGCCAAGAGCCTTTTCCTCAATGGGCTTTTATTGGGGTCATTTGCCCAAGAATACAAGTAAAGCTCAGTAATCATTGCCAGGCAGTAAGGATTAAACAATAGATAACAAAGAACTCTGAGGGCCTATTTTGAGTCAAGGTCAGACAGCTAAATAGCAATAAAACTTTTGAGGAACAAACTCACTTCTTGTTTGGACCCTTATCATTTAATTGAGAACATTCTAAACAAAGCAGGTTTCACAGGATTTTACATATTCTTTCTTAGACTGATTGCTCAGGAATGACAGAGAGTGCCGCACCACCCTCTGTCATTGTTTCAGGCTTAAGTCATGCAGAGGGAGTAAGGCAGCCAAGAGATTAGGAGACTTCTCGCAGACAGAATGAGGACTCAGGCTTTGTCAAAGCTGAGGGGTGAGGGTCCATCACCCCCTTTTGCTGTACCCCCCAAGTCCTTCCTTGGGGGCCTCCCACATGATTGTGCCTGTCTTAGGCCATTCCCCGCCTTGGGGAATCTTACTCGTCATTGTCTAACTGACCAAGTATTGGGGGCCAGTTATGGATGAAGTAAAAGGAGCAAAAGCAGTGCTCCTGCCAGGGAGGTAAGCTTTGTTTCCTTAGTTGCTTCTGGTCCAAAGGTTGCCCACTCAGCCTTAGCCATGGGCGGGGTAGGGGTTGGGAGGGGAGGTTATAGCTTCTGAAACCAGGCAGGGCAGTTCCCAACAATTTGCAACATATGATTACCATGAAATCATCACTTCTTACAGACTGGGTTAGTGAATACAGATCTGCTGTGAAGTGTTTGGCCAAAGACCATACTGTCCCTACTCGAACATTTTCCTAAAAGAAAATTGCAACACCTTGATCAGTTTACTAATCCATGAACCCATCACAGTGCTTTCCCCTTTCAAAAGATTCCACTATGAGTAACACACTGAATGGTAAAATTTTGGATTCCTACTTTGTTTCTGAGGTTTTTACCAGTATTTGTTTGGACCATCTCTAACCTGAGATATATGAGGAACTAGATTCGATATCAAAGGGGGAACTTACGGTATCAACAACAAATGCAGTTACTTGTTCAGATTATTATGTTGTGCTAGAGTTCAAGCCACAGTCATTTATTCAGAGGAAGATTCAATTCTTCTATTCTCTTCTTTCTTTTCAGTTTAAATGTTTCAGTTTCATGTTTCATTTTAAAGTGAGATTCCCCTAGGAGTTCATATTCTGCTTTCTCCTCCCTGTTTCACCTCTCCAGTACACACACACACACACACACACACAGTCATAAAGCTGGAGAGCTTTGACTTGTTGGAATCTCTCTCTCTCTCTCTCTCTCTCTCTCTCTCTCTCTCTCTCTCTCTATATATATATATATATATATATGTGTGTGTGTGTGTGTGTGTGTATACATATATATTCTCATTTTCTATTCTCTTCATTCACATGCTCATTCTTTCTTCAAGTCTGGTAGAAATCATGTCCCTTTTTCTAACATCCACTCCTCTCTCCGAAGCAAGCTTTTACCTTTCTCCCATTTCAACAAATGCTCTCAGGAAAGGACACATCATCCTCTTTACTCAAAGGTTGCTAATGCTTAAAATTTCATATTTATTTTCATACTCTTTCATAACAAGGCTAAAGAGAGAAAGAAACTCTAGTTCTGAAGAAGGCCTATGTTAAGGGTGGAGGATGGGAATGAATGACAGAAAGGAAGTCTTCCAATGACTCAATAGACATTAGATAGGTTACACCACAGTCTCTCTCCATACAACACCAGTTCAAACTAAAGAGATGCTTTAGGAAAGACTTACATTCAGTTGTTTATATTTTTGACCTTTTCTATTGGTATTCAATTGGCCATGTCATGATTGAGGGATGAAATGCCTGATAACCAGGTAGTTGGATACTCAAGCTCTGCATATACCTGATGATGACAGAAGGTACTAGATATGCTTTTAAACAATCAAGCACCCATGCATACAGGATGTGGTAAGATGCACACAATTACTCTTTGGGTCACAGGGCTGGAAGAAGCCTCTTTAACTTACAATGAAGGAACACAAGACCCAGAAACAATAAGTGACTTGTTTAAAGTCAAGCAACTAGTTAGAAATAGAAAAAGAAATCAACACCTCCCCAGATATATCAATTGCCATGGTTAGTTCTCATGTTAAAGGCTACCTATCTCGCATGTACCCAAAAGTTTATTTAAAAAGCACAGCTAGCTAAAAAGTGAGTTTAAAATATAAGGATATGTAAACCTAAAATATTTTGTCAATAAAATAAAATAAACTTATTTTGAATTTTAGATTAGTCAGAAATACAACTGTTTTAACCACTGCATTAAATTATAGGTAATTTTACAATGAAAACTTATCTTGCTTTGAATAAATAATGGCCAAACTTTGCTAATATAGATTAGAGCCCAGGCAATTAGACTTGTATTTAAAGAAATGTCCAGATTTCCATTAATTAAGTTAAAATTATTTCAAACACTTTTTTCTTTAATTTAGTAATGATTAAGAATGGCGTGTTGCTCAGAGCTAAGGAATGAGGAGCAGGTATGCTGTCTGACGATTAGAGAGTACAGCTCAGAACATGTGAGCCTAATTAGAGAATTTTGTAAAGGGCTTTGAAGATGAAAAGAGCTATAAAATCCCAAAGAATATTGATATTGCCAGGCTTACTCCTAGTTCTGTCACTAACTTTCTGTGTGGTCCTAAGGGGAAAAAAAAGCAATCAATAATCACTAACTTTGAACATAAGGTTGCAAGGATGCAAACATAATTTTGCTTCATTTTGTCAGCTTATTTTTTAATTTCAATATAAATTTAACAGGCATACCAAATATAACTGGAACAACTTCGGCACCTTAAAAATGTATTATAGTAAAAATGTATTATAGTAGATTTTTATTACCCATGCTTTTATCTGGAAAATATCTCTTTTCATCTACTTCTTATTTTTTTTAATATTAGAAGGCCTCACATTTTTTTGCCATAAAGATGCTTCTTAAGCTGACCCTTAGAGATTAATATTTCATAAATATTACCTGATTACTGATTAAATAAAAGTACAGATTTCAGAGCTCTTCATTCCATTATTCTGAATTGAAAGCTCTGAGAGACACCCTGGTAATCCCTACTGAAAAAGAAATATCTTGGGGGATTCTAATATTCCATGTACCCCAGTTTCAGAACTAATGTGCTAGACTCACTTCTAAATGTCAATTACCAAAGCAACCACATGACCTCCGTTGTGATCTAAATGTGATTGTTGTCATTTGGTTGAAAGACACTAGAGATTTTAGTATTTTAACAACCACATTGTGATGACTACCATTGGTTTTTAGTCATATGGTAAAATAAAGATGTTTTAAAAATGGGATTTGCTCCAGAAAAAGACACTTTTCCTTAAAATTTCCAAGCACTTAAAAATAATTTAAAATCTTTTAAATGGTGTGGACCCCTTAAGTATGGAAAGACATTTTGATATTATATTACTCAGTCACCCTTGGCATGCAACAGAGGCCCAATGTCCACATGCAACAGAGAAAACCCACCTTCAGATTCTGGCCAGTTGTCTAATAGATGACTTCCATTTTTTTCAAAGAGGCAATGCAGACACTCATGTGAAAGAAACCACTTAAACAGATGATTGCTTTTGGAAAGAAATGTTTCAAAGTTCAAATCTTATTAGTGGTAGTTCAACAGTATCGATGATAAAGATCATAACTCCTCAGTAATTTGGAATCCATATACGAGGCAATGATCCTCCAGGACTAACAACTTCGTTTGAAACTACCAGTGAGGCTCTGTATTTCAGAGACAAGCACACTCCTTAGTTTATGGTGCACCTAATATGGGAATTGAGAGGTATGGAGTTCACAAGCTGCACAGAAAGCAATTTTGCTTTCATACCTGGTGTTCTTGTGTGCCCTGACTAGAGGAAGCCAAGTGCATGAGTTGTAATCTTTCCAAGAGCAGTAGGTTGATACCAAAGACTCCCCAGTGAAGCAGGGAAATGTGGCAGTACTTCAAGGAGTGGGATTGCAATTAACTCTTACATACAGATTGAAGGAACGCCCTGCTTGTTTGCTGAGGGCTTTGCTTGTGCGTCAGAAGTGACTGGATCTAAAGAACAGAGTACACAGAGATGATAACCTGCCAGGCTGCAGAGAGCGTGGGCAGGGTGAAGAATGACAAAGTTGATAACATGTATATCTTCATGATAACATGTACATCTTCTAATGGTTTTGGAGCTACTTTGTACAATATGATAAACCAGGGACTTTGTTTTCCAAATCTATTGATAGAAATCAGAGAGTTCAACAACAACAACAAAAAAAATCCCTGCTGTTAGTGTGTGTGTGTGTGTGTGTGTGTTTAGTGTGTGAGGACAGATTAGAGAGAGAGAAAGAGAGAGAGAGGAATGTTCTTGCTACAAGGTGACTCTGTTAGGGTTAGGAGCAACATGGCAATAAACATCACCCAGTACAGAACTCTGTTAGCAATTTTTCTTGGTACAAAGTGTCAATAGTGACAAAAGATTAAGGGGTTCCAGAGCAGTAGATATGTCACGAATTAAACTAAGGAAACTATTGTCTAACAGGAAATGCATTCCCTCATCTCTCAACTTCTTAAAAATAGTGTTATTCTTCCATGAGGAGATTTCAATTTGATAAAGAGCTTTCCCAAACTTATGGCAGGGATTCAACCTATTCAGGACGTAAACTTGATGCATGTAATCAACTCAAATTACCTTTTTACTTACTAACAAATTAGAAAAGCACCTCAGTAGACATAGACAACTTTGTAATGTCACTTTTGTCTCTCACTACTTGTAGTTTTCAACCATAACAACATCATCCAATTCTCTGTAGTTGTCTTGTGTTCTGTTGTCTTCTGGTGTCTGGCCAAAAGTGGGAGGTAATTAAGGGGTAACAGCTTCAAGGGTGTTCTATCTTTGTGCCAGGGATATGTAGCACCAGCCAACTGTTTTTTTTTTTTTTTATCATTTTTGAAGTCCAGCCTTGTTTCTTGTCATAGTTGGGAATTCCAGGTAAGGACATTCTATGTGTGAGTATATATCTGTTGATCTGATTGTGTAGTTGCAAGAAAACACTCAGTGTAGTCATTCTGCTAACATATTCAGGCAACTGAAAATGAAAAGGAATCTATTATAGAAGGAAAAAAAGAAACTATAACCAAAAAGTCATCTTGAATTCTGAATGGCTGCAATGATAGCATGTTTTACTAAGCAATAATTGGTTGCATGGCCATTCAGAATAGATCATATGACTCAAGGACAGCATATTTTATGGTTTGAAAATCTTTCAAATTTGGAATTTATATCATTGAATGTGTAAAAAAAAAAAAAAAACCCAGAACATTTCCTAGTGCCCCATTTAGTGTTTTTCTGGTACAAACTTATGATATAATTTTGTGAGAACCTTTTGCTACCAGATCTGGCTAAACTGACCCCTCTGCTGTCTTCTTTTTGCAGTTTCTCTTCCCACAGAACTGACTCTGTCTTCCTATATGAAGTTCATCAGGAAACTGATTTTATATTCATTCCTTAGGGAGGGTATTCTAACCCTAACTGTGTCAGTTAGGATTAGACTTGGCTCCATAGTGAGAGAGACCCAAGGATAGTGGATTAAATAGCATAACATTTATTTCTCATTCAAGAAAAGTCCAGAAGGGATAATGGTATAAGGGCTTATAAGGGAGTAACCATACTATACATAACAACTTAAAACTGTTAAAAAATAAAGAGAAAAAAAAACAACTGTTTGAGAGTCTTAGAAAGAAACCCAAAGCAGGCAGAATCTGGAGGGATTTCGACCTTTAAAGAAGGAAGCCACATTGGGATAGGGCCATGTTTGTAGAGTTTTCCCCCAAACGCAATCTTCAGTTCTTAAGCTACAGCATCTAGAACATAAGCAGAATGTACTGTTGATTTGAGATGTCTATAGAGGGTAGTGTTCAGGACACCTATAATATTTGGATGGAAAGGGAAAGAATATTAAATAGAAGGAGAGGAAAGCAGCATCAAAACCTGCATTAAAATACTCATCTGATCTTTGGCTGGTTCTGTGCATTCATAAGGGGGTCACAAGAACCTCAATGGAGAACAACAGGAAGCCTGATCTGAGCAGAGATTTCAGCTCTTCCTCACCGCAGGCAAGACTGAGTTGTGAAACTTGAATCCTGCCAATTTAGAAAACACCTCAGGAACTGACTGAAAATCTGGAAGGACTATGCCTTAGGAAAGAAGACTTTGTCTCGGGACTAAGGGATTCACGGTAGAAGATGGGAAATACCAATAGAGAGCCTGGAGAATAAAGTTGAACTCATTCTTCCACAGCTTATGGTGATTAGCCAGAAATTAAATTACCTGCTAGGCCAAAAATCCACATTCTCATGGAGAATCTACAGTCTACAATTCAGGATTCCTAAAAAAGTATCACCTAAAATTTCCTGTATAAAATTAAAATTATTAGACATGCAAAGAAACATAAAAATGTGATCTATATTCAAGGGGAAAAATCAAGTCAAAAGAAATAGACTCAAGACCATGATGTCAGGTTTAGCAGATAGGACTTTCAATGAATTAAAGGAAAAATGGTGATAATGAGTGAACAGATGAGATTTTCATAGAAACATAAACATTATGAAAATGAAATAAAAATTCAAAAAATGAAAAGTACAGAATTTGGAGTGACAAATTCATTACATTGGTTTAACAGTCCTCAGAAACTAATACAAGCCCTCGAACAATAGCTTCCAGAGTCAAGATTCTAGGACCAAATAAGAGTCTTTGGTGTAGGATTCCATGGTCTTTCTATTACTAAAAGGCTTCAGTTATTTATTTTTTTAATACTAGCCAATCAGACATTATATTCATTGTGTCTAAATGGTTACATGCAACTTTTTTCTCCAGACATGTTTCTGAATTATGGTGTATAATCTAAAATTTTCTATTAAAGTATATTTTTAAAATGTTTATTGACTTTCCTACATTTAGGAAATGTAGTTGGGTAGAAGAGAGCTAACATAATAACTGTGATTATAATAAGAATGCACTTGTCAGTATACTCAAATTTTGCAAGATTTTAAAATTATCACACAAGAAAATTGAAGGATTTACTCATATTCAATATCTAAATGCATTGAAAAAGAGTGGAGGATCAACCAATGTGCTAGTATTATATCTGATAGGATAATAAAAACTTTAGCACAAGCTGAATCTAAAAATGTGGAAATTTGCTCATTTGGATCAAAGATCTGATTTAAAATCAAGCAGTATAGACATGGTAGGAAGGGAAAAGCATTTTGCAAGTAGTTTTCCAGTATAATGTACTTATTTTGATGGCATATTTATAAGTGGAAGTTCATTACCTTATTTTCTTTTTTCAGAGATGTGCAAACTGAACTCTGCTCATTATGTAGCAGAGTACTACTTAGTTTTGAAATGTCCCAAATGTAACTCTGCTTGCAGATAATGTAACAGGGTAGATTATGAAATGAAAGAAAACAGTTTGAAGCCTTAATCAAAACACTGCTTTCCTCTAGGTACTGAAAATTTGGAAAAAAAAAAACAAACAAAAACAAACCAAAAACAAAAACAGGACAATCATTTCATCATTTAAACTAGAAATAAAACACAGCCTTCCAAAGAATTACATATTGGAGAGGGTGTAAAAATCTCATGATTTAATATCTTTGTTGTCTTTTTAAGAAGAAGAATTAATAACAAGTGGCCAGATAGGCAATTTGAATTTTAATTTCAGTGCTATTAATAAGTAACTGCATGACCCAGGGCAAGAACCTTAACATTTCTGGGCTTTCATCTTCCCTTTTATAAAATGATACAAGTACATTCATTAAATTATCTCAATGTTCTATGATTCCACGAATTTTCACAAAAATAGCAATTTTCTAAGTATGGTTTCTGGATAAGGGTAATGAACACTTTATATTCAATTTATGTAAAAATGTAGTCAAGGAAGTTTTTAGTCACCATTAGAAGCAGTGAAAATAGATGGGTTAATTATACTTATTCCACATGCTGCTGCATGTAAAGTTAAAAAATCTACAGTGATTTTTTTCAGCACAAATATAAATATTTAAGGTGAACGCTGAAAGACTTGAGACTGTACAGAATTCAGGTTAAGATTAATGCAAAAGAGCTCTGGTATTCATGTCTCACTTTTAGTCTTATATGTTTTGTCTCTGAGGGAAAACCTTTGATGACGGCACAGGTGAAACTGACAGTTGGTAGGGGTAAGGATGTAATTTTGAATGTGGAATGATAGGACATGGTTTATGAAACACAGAGCACTGAATAAAAAAAAAGCTTAGATTCTAATTCAGCCATTACTAACTTTGCAACCTTGGACTTTTATTCGTTGTAAAAAGTGGGCCCTGAATCTACTAATCTTTAAGTCTCTTCAGATTGAACACTATGAAAGTTGCATTGCATTTCAATTTAAATTGTGGGTTTGGCACTATTTTCTATGTTGCCATTTGAAATAAAAAGTATGATTCAAATATCTAGCATTTTATGAACACCAAATTAATGCACTCAATCATAAAGATGACAAAGATGGAAAAACAAACATTCTGAAGCATTTGCAAGAGTTCCCCCCAGATACAAATTTAGCAAGAAAAGTGAGTTCAATGTAGATTTTACACACAATTCAACAAAACTGAAATATTAGCACTAATGACTCATGAAGAGTACTTGATTTTTACTTCTGTGAGATGATTTTTTATCATATCCATGAAATTTCTTTTCAAAGTGTATACATTACCACAAAATAAACTGATTAGTCTGGGAAACTGGAATACCTACTGAGGTATAGTATATTTCATGCTTAAGCTATTTTAGTACTGACAGTAAAATTATTAAAGTGATATTTTACATATTGTTAATTTTGAGAGGCTTGACATTTTTGTGGAGTGTTATACACCAAAAGAGCTTATTAGGAGATAGTAGGTTTTAACTGCAAACCCTTTGCCTACCTTATGCAGGGGTGACTCATGTGGATGCAATGCAGGAATCAATGGTGCCATTGCAAAATTAGGCTGTGGTGGTTTGTTCATGAGAAATCATTATGCAAGTTGAGAAACTGTAATGTACAGGTGAACAATTATTTCTTGGGTGTATGTGAGCGTGTCTGGAGGTTACATTGGGATTTTCTATTTTCCACTTTGGCTTTTTCAAACATGTTCTTCTTATCCACCTTTAAATAATAACTTGCCCTTTTCAAACTCCATTGTTCTATTTTGAGTTAAGAAACCCTTTTACTATAGCACTGGGGCAAAGATACCACTGCATCCTAGGCCAAATAAAAAATAAAGAAATGACCAGACACATTAAAGTGAAACTCCAGACACCAAAGACAAAAGAAAAAATCTTAAAAGCAGCCAGAGAAAAGAGATAGATTAGCTTTGAATAATTGACAATTTCAAAAACAACTGAGTTCTCAAAAGAAAAAAGGAACAAAGACAGAGGAAAGCAGATTTAGTGCCCGATGTTCTAAGAGTAAATAATTGTAAATTGGGGATATATTTCAAGAAAAAGGATAAACAAACTTTTAAAACAAATATAAACTGAGAGAGATTGTCGCAAATCGACCTCACTACAGAAAGTTTCTGTTTATTTCTAGCAGAAAAAAAAAGATCTCAAATGAAGGTCTCTGAAGTAAGAAAGAATGAAGAGTAAATACATTGAGGTATATACAGCTAAGTCCTGGTAAATTGAGACTTCACAGGACAATAATATTAATGGTATGATGAGTAAAAATAATACATAAGATGACACTAAAATTCATAACAGCACTATCATATGCACAAGGAATATCGGAACTTGGGGGGAATGGAGTATTTAAAACTTTGGACGGAGGGTAACACGATGTTGATAACATTTTTATGTAGACACGTCACACACAGAGGAACACAGACAAACACAACCACACCATTTCTGTTTGAAATCCATGGCAAGAAAGCAACAGAACAAACTTAAAATGCCAAAACTAATTATTTTTTAAAACTAAAGATGCATCAAAAACATTTTCAGAAAAACTGAAGTTGAGAGAATTGATTCTAGCAGTTCTGTGCTGTAAGAAATGTTAAAATGAGTTTTTCAGGCAGAAGAAAAAGGAT
Organism: Phyllostomus discolor; assembly: GCF_004126475.2. Taxonomy (NCBI): domain Eukaryota; kingdom Metazoa; phylum Chordata; class Mammalia; order Chiroptera; family Phyllostomidae; genus Phyllostomus; species Phyllostomus discolor. Next base: position 71,003,095 of record NC_040903.2, read on the forward strand.
AGGAGATAACAGGGACCTATACAAAGACATAAATAGTGTGGTAACTTGTGTATATGCAGGTACATATAGTGTACATTTGTTCTCATTTCTAAATTTTCTTTAAAAGATAATTGACTATTTAAAGCAAAATTTCCTAACAGTTATTATGAGATTCATAACATTTAGAAGTAAAATGTAATAACAATAGCATAAAGAACTAGCAGGAGAAAGAGAAGCATATACTGTTTTGAAGGTCTTATAATTCGATGTGAAGTGATAATGCATTTTTTGAAGATACGTATTGTAAATCTGAGGACAGCCATTTAAAAGGTGAAATGAAGAGTTATAGTTAATAATCCAATAGTGTAGGAGCATTCCTTTATTATTACTGCTGCCATAACAAGTTAATGCCATTCAGGCTACAAGAGTCCACCCTATGTCTCCCAAAATTTCATACCCAACCCACAAGCAAAATATATTCACCATCTCCCGATTTCCCTAAAATTATCAACCCACTGCAGTATTAACTCAAGCATAAATATCTCATCCAGTTCTTATAAGCTCAAAAGTTCCAAATCTCATAATTTAAATGATCTAGATTAATTATGATAAGAATTTGGGTAAAATCCATTCAGGGATAAAGGTTTTTTTCGCCTGTGGATTTGTGAACTGGAAAACAAGTTGGCTGCTCCCAGAATACAATACTGGGCCAGTCATAGAATAACAATTATAGATATTTTCATTTAAAAAGGAGAAAAAAAGGATTCACTGGTTGCAGGCAATTTTGAAATCCAAGTAGGAAAACCCCAGAGGCTCTGCTGTCTGGGCTCATGGCTCCACCCTTAGAGATATTGTCTTTCTCAGAAAACGTAGAGCATGCTGAAGCTAACAGTTTTAGCAGCCTGTTTCATGGCTGTAGAATTTAGGAAGTCTGATGGTATTTTGTTCATTTTCTTTTCTCTCTGCTTCTTTCATTGAACACTGGCAGGGTGCCTACAGACATACATTCTCAAAAACCTTCTGGGTGTCCGGTGTGTGCCACAGGGATACCCTCCATCAATTAACAGGCTTTCCCATTGGTCTTTTCCATCAGACATAGGTCTGATCTTTTAAACACCCTTTGCATGGCTGAATATTCTGACCTTGTGATTATTTCAAGGTACTAGCAAAAGTTGTCTAGTATACTTTTGGCTTTCTAGATCATGCATTTTGACAGTAAACTTTTATTTAGAATCTTTTATGAGCTGGAAGGCTAAAAATTTTCCAAATTATCAAGTCCTGGTTTCTTTTTGCTTAAAGCTTCTTCCCTCAATTTTTCATTTTCCTCTCACATTTTACTACAGCCAGCAAGAAGCCAGTCCGCACCTTCAGCACTATGCTTAGAGATATTCTTGGTTAAATATTAAAGATCATTGCTTACTAGTGGTTAGCTTTGAACATAACTATAGAATTAATTTGGGGAAACCTTTCTGATACTACATAACAAAGATTTGCCTTCCTCCAGTTTCCATGAACACATTCTCACTTTCTTCTGAGGCTTCACTAGCAGTGCTTTAACGTAAACACTTCTACCAACGGTCTTTGGTGATTTAGATATTCTCTACGATGATGTAGGCTTCTCCACTGTGCTCCTTACTTCCTTCTGAAACTTCACCAACAGAGTCTTTAACATCCATATTTCTATTAACAGTCTACTAAATTTTTCTGTCATGTGCCTCAAATTTCTTCCAGATTTGTTTTTTATCCAGTTCCAAAGTCACTTCCAAAGTTTTAGGTATTTGTTGTGGCAATGTCTCACTTCCATTTACCAACTGTGTAAATTCATATTGCCTCTGTAATACGTTACTAAAAACTTACTGGTTTAAAAGAACATAAATTTATTCACTTCTAGTTCTGGGGGTCAGAAGCCCAAAATAAGTGTCATTGGAATAAGGTCAACGTTCCAAAATAACTGAACTTTTTTTTGTGAGAGATTTATTTGAGAGGCTCTCAGGGGAAAATTTTTTCTTGCCTTTCAGCTTCTAATGGCTGACTAAATTCCTTGGCTTGTGGTCTCCTGCTCGCACTACTACGACATCTCATTTCCATCATCACATCTCCTGCTAGTGACTATAATCCTCCTGCTTCTCTCTTTTAAGATTATATTCTGTATTATATTTGGCCCACCTGGACCATCCAGGGATATCATCCCATCTTTATTCCCTTAACTTTATCACACCTGTAAATTAGTTTTTAATATATAGTGTAGCATACTAATGCATTTTGGGGATTAGGATGTAGCCAACTTGGGGTGACATTATATAATCTACCACAGTAGATAAAATTAAATACCGAAAATACTCAATTTGAAAGAAGGTGAAAAAGAAGGAAGAATATATGGGACAAATAGAAAACAAATAGAAAAATATAGCATTCAAGCCAAACATATCCATAATAAGATTACCAGAAAAAGATCTAGATTCTCAAAATTAAGGGAAGACAAGAGCAAATTGTCAGGACTGGTAATTAAGTTTCAGGAGGCTCTTCTCTCTTCCACAGAGCCATTTAGAGACAACTTAAGTTTCAATATATGGCTTCCAAGGGTCAATTTGGTGTTAGTTATTACCATTGCAAATTAACATAGTACAATTCTTCACATTTCCAGATTGGAGGAAAAAAATCAAATGCAGACACAGAATTTCATAAAGTTCAATATCCAGTATAGCAAAACCAAAAGCATTTACAAATTTAAAAAGGAAAGCTATTTTCCCATATTTATAAATGGTATATATACCACCACCCTAAAGAAAAACAAAACAAAAAGAACATACATCATAGTTCATGATAATAGTATTAACCTACAGAATATAGAGAGAAAAGAAAGAGAACTAATAAGTCTGAAAAGGATGAAATAAATTGACATTCTTTTTCAAATTGTTAAAGAAATTAATGGCTAGATTATTGAAATTTATAAAATCCTTTTTTGTGACTAGATAAAAATTAATATTCAGAATTCAATTGTATTTTTGTGTATCAAAATACTTAGAACATTTGCTATATTTTCTAATAATATTAGATATTAAATAATTTAGGAATAAATTATATTTAAAATATACTGTATAAATGATTTTATTGAAGTACATTTTAAAAAGATAAGTATTAGAAACCTGAGAGTTTTTCAACAAAATTAATATAAATAGTATTCATATAGGTTTGGGAAAACTTGTATTAGCAAAGTATAACTTTCATTATGCAGGCCTTGGAGGGCTTCCAAGAAGTTGAACAGTCTTTGAAATACTGCACAGACCCTTTATTTGGCGAAGCCTTGTTACTTGCAGAAGAAAAGCTTATTTGGTGTACCTTTGAGGCATTCAGAACTTACCTGTATTCCTAAGATGTCAAACAGGACACCAAAACTGCATGGGACAGTGTGAAGTATTATGCACTCTTTATCCTATTCCCTGACTCAGTAGCTCTCAGCTCATGAAGATCTCAGGACTAATGCTCCCTGATTCCAAATTCAAATGTCTTCTGAATAGTCTAGAAAACTGTGTTTTAGCTTCCCTTTTTTCCTCCCTCCCTTCTTCCTTCCCTTCTTTCTTTTCTTCCTTCCTTCCTTCTTCCTGTCTTTCCACTCATTGTTATTGTCTTTTTTCTTCCCCTTTCCTCCTTTCTTCCTCCTTCTTTTCCTCCCCCTCTTTCTCCTACTTCTCCTCCTCCTCCTTCTTCCTCTCCCTCTCTCTTTCTCTTCCTTTCCATCAAAGGTCTTTCTAAATTTATACAGTTTATATAAATCTCAATATATTAAAGAAAAGTTGGAGCATCCAAAGTCTCCCCTGGTCAGTGCCCAGCAACTGATCTTTCACAGTGATTCCTGAAATTCTTTTGAAAAACATTTAGGGCTCTATGGTACCCATTTTAAAAACATTGTTGTAGGACAAAGTGAAAGCTTGTGATAAATGAATGTATACACAAGCTAGACACACATCTTGAGAAATCTCAAGAATAATAAAAATAAATGGGAGACATAGGATTTTGCTCAGCCAGGAAAATGGAAAACAGAGAGGTATACATTTATTATAAACACATAATCAATAGAAATAGAATTTTTAATATTCTAGTATTTGATTTACATAATTTCTTATTCTTAAAATGAACTAGGGTAGACCATATAGTATAGAAAGTCAGTGTTTGTGGAAGAGCTTAGTGCTAAGATACCTGGTTTGGTTTGAGTTAATCTCTGTTCTACGACTTTAGAAGAATCAACTAGTGTTCTAAATTTCCTTGTCTCCAAATTGGGATTGAGAGCCATGGCTACCCACATGTGAGAACAGTTCAGAAAATTACATCAGGTGATATATTTGAAAGTTGTTTGTAAAGTACTGTGCCAGAGACTGGAGAGTAGGTTTTATTTAATTCTCATTTCATCCATTCTAGCAACTTTTAAGGAAGGTAGTGATTGAGTCTCTTTTTCTTCACATTGTACTAAACAGAAATTTTAAAGTTGTAATGTCTTTAAAATTTATGAACTCCTCTTCCCAAACAGAGCATCAAAATGAAGGGGAAAGGAGAGAGGTAAGTGTATTTTGTTATGATAGCAGCCGAGATCTACATAAAGCTCTTTTTTTTTTTTAACTTTTGCTATGGTGCTAATCTGAAGTGTTGTGACATGCCTGGGGTTCTTCTTTAGTGGGTGGAAAAGAGCAGGGTTCTCTGAAAATGGTTTATAAACAAATTGTGGCTGCTCTGAAACTAGGGCAACTGATATCATGGGCTTATCTGCTTAGTATTTTAGACCTAGTCCTGATGGTACTGTTCATGTATTAAAGATTGGCTTTGGGCCTTCCAAGTGTCAGTACACGCATATGGATGGCCTTAGGTCGTTAACCATAAATGTTAATACTGAAAATGATCATTTTTCATGAGTAGAACCACTGAAATTAAAAACAGCAGGAAGGTATAAACAAGATATGTTTACTTTTTTTTTTCCTTTGAGACTGGGAAGTTTTGAAATGCAAATGAAAAAGATTAAGGCGATGTTACAGGTTGAAATGGTGGAAACTCACTTTCCTAAGTAAGTCTGGGAATATTTCCTCTTGGGTAAAATGAATCTGATATTTTTTAAAAATCAGGCTCAAGGGAATTTAGAACTATATAAATATGCTTCAAAGAAAATAGTTTCTTAGATAGCAACTTCTATTTTCAAATGGCTTCAGATGAAGTTGTTGAAAGATCACATTCTGTTTTTTCAAAGTGTGAAATTCAATGAATATTTTATTAAAGATTAGTAAATGGAATGTTGAATATTTTTCTATCGAATCCTAATACTATCTGTATTGTCAGTCTAAACGTGTCAGAATGTTGCTGAGAAATTTTAAACTTCTCGATTCAGTAGATGTTATTATATGTAAGGCATTTTTTCCTTTTTCTATATACTAGGTACAGCAAATAATACCTTCCTTTGTGTTATCCAAGCTCTGACAAACTGCTGATGGTTGAAAATTACATAATCATGACCATTCTTATAAAAACAAATGAACAAAATGTAGCATATTTCCCATTTTCACGTATTTTTTTTCTAATTTTAAATAATTTTCTAACATATGGGGATAAAATAAAGGATTCTCATATGGCATGATGTTCTATTGGCAATGTTTATTTCAACTTAGACACATCAATTTACATTTTTTAAAGTAAGGATCTATTTTCACAAGTTAATTCTGCTACACTTTAATTTGACAAAAATAGTATAGCAAAGAGATGGAAACTGGAAAGAGTATCTTCATTTTTTTCAATATAGTATTTTAAAGTATTGCAATTACCCCTCAATATAACACTTGGTTTTTATTATATGAATCCAAGATATAAATAAATAGATAGATAGATAGATAGATAGATAGATAAAGCAGGACTGGCACCATAAACATGTAAGATTTAAATTCCTCTAGTTACCTTTAACCATTTAACTATGAGGTCATCTAGGGGCCAAAGTCAGGAAATTCCTAGCTAAATGCCTGCAGAACATGCCTTCATTTGATGCAGTCTTAAAGCTATTTGATCAACATTCAGTGAAGATGAATTATCTTGTTTTTAAAACAAGTATATCCTATCATTCACCTTCCTCAATTATTATAGAATTAATATAAATAATTTTGTTTTGCTTTTTTCCATTATATTGACTCATTTAAATTTCTAATCATAATAAATTATTCATTGAAAAGCAATTTTTCTAAAGTGAGATCCAGTGTATTATAAATTATGTTAGAATAACCTGATAATTGTCTTCTTAGAGTCTGAAATCAGTCATCATTATAATTTTTCCCATCATTGACAGCATTGATTTTTTTGCACTAAGCCTTAAAGTCAGATGTATTTGCTCAAATTTGAACATGCTTTCTATTTCTCAATTAGTGAAGAGAAACACCAGCCCAGAAAGTCTAACTTTTTAAGCAATGATATGTTAGCAACAATTCTCACATTTTATATACATTCTTTTAGTCAGTTGAATATAGAATTCTTTGCTTTCCTAATATTGAGAATTAATTTTTAAAGTGTTATAAGTCTATAAAGAAGCTTTTTCTTACAGAATTATTTAAGATAAGGCTCTAGCCTGGAAATTAGCTTGATGAATCAAAGATTTTCAAGTGTTAGAGTTGGTGAGGTCCTGAAATATCTGGTACCAGGATGGTAAACCCAATGCCAGACTAGGCTTTGAACTTACATGTGTGGTGGCTGAAAATAAGACAATAGGAATGGCTCATTGCGAGTTCAGGTTTAGGGAAAACTTTATAAATTCATCCAAATGAAGCACCGATGTTGGCTAGTTCAGTTCGCCAGCTACCAGTCTGACATTGAGATTCCCATTCAGTGTGATCATTCATAATGTGAAGAAATTTGGGCCAGAGGAGAAAAATGACATACCCAAGTTATATCACACTATAACTTAGTGCCTAAACTCAGACACATTTTCCTGTTCATAACTGATTTTTATAAGGCAGAGTAAGGTATTACATGCATCCATTGCATATTCATTCATATTGTGGTACTGTGATAGGTGCTGGGGGAGATGGATCATCTAATTGTTTTAAATATAAAAATAAACAGGGTGGATATATTGAGTCAGTAAAAGCAGTAGTCCTTAAGGTCCATTGAGATTTCTCTCTTTTTTTTTTAATATAATTAATTAATTAATTATTCATCATCAAATACTGGGTTTCTCCTCTATGTCAGGTAATACATTAAAAAAGTTGGGTCACAATACATTATTACAAGGTGGGATAAAGGGAGAGATTCTGCCACCCTGAAGTTTATGGGTGTCCCCACCCCCAGAGATGACCAACTTCCCTCCCCTGGCTGCTGTTCCTCTGAGACTAAAATTATTACTTTTTAAAATTGTTATTCAGTCACAGTTGTCCCCATATTTCCTCCATTGCTCTCCTCTGCCCTATCCACCCGTTACCTCCCACAGCCAATCCTCTCCCTCATTGTCCTTGTCCACGGGTCTTTTATACATGGTCTTTGACATGACCCTTCCTTCCCCTTCTCTTTTGAAGGATGAAAACATATTCTGAGTTTTCTCATTTTCATATGTAGCCATATAGTTCTCTTACCTATTTAAATGAAAATGATAATTATAAAGCAAAATATTTTCAAATTTTAGAGAAAATGAGCCTATTCTCTCATATAATTCAGATGTGATTTGTTATACAAGGTAACACTTAATAAATTTGAATTAATATATTACTTCCAGCACAAAAATTTCATGTACTTTTAAAAGGCCACAAAAATATGTAAAATATGTATTGAAATGTTTATTGACTTTTATTTATTTTGATGAATGTAACATTTTATGTCACTGGGGTCATTATATCTTATATAAATCATGCCTCAAGGATTTTGCTAAAACCTAAAGTGTTAACAAAGTAGTGATAACATAATTTTATATTATGAAATTTACCTTGAATGTAAATTCATATTAAGTAATTCAGCTGAGAGTGCTGCTGTGCTTTTTAAAAAAATATTACCCAAAATATTAATTTAGGAAAATAAAATCTCTCAAGGAAACATCACAATTGTTAAATTTATACTGGTTAAAAGAAAAAAAAGCTCTAGTAACCTGGCAAGAAGCTATTTAGAACTCACTTTGATGAAACTTTATGGACCTATAAGACTGGCCTCCTTACCTCAGTTTGCTGGTAAGCCAATCTCCAAGAATAAGAAAAGAGAAGAGATTTTGATGAAAGTGATCCAAGGCTCTGATAAGTCATAAAACAAGCAAACAAACAAACAAACATAAACAAACCCATTTCAGTAATGATGGCAGTTTATTATAAAGGTGATTTATAGGAGCTGGTAAACCAACATGCTAATGGAAGAGTCCCAAATTGAAGAAGGACTTCTAAGAGGCTAAATGTCAGCACATCCACATGGTTAGAGTAAAATGTGACCAAGTAACTGCTCCTGTCAAACGGTGTCTTATATTTCAAGCTTATTCTTTCAGGTGGATTTTTCTCAGCAATGTGAATAAGCTTGGACCAGACTTGTGGTTATTTCTCCTTACTCCTAAAACTTTAAACAAAATTATGTGTGTGTGAGAGGCAGTGGCTTTACCTTTGAAGTAGAAGATATGTTTAAATCATCTAGCAGAGTGCCTGGCTGTTAGCCGGGGCTCACTATTTAACAGTTTTTAATACTGATGCTAATGGTTTGGTATTCACAGACACACAGAAAGCTTACAATTAAAGTCAAACTTCTGGACATACTTTTTTCTTATATAGTTTCACTTTCATACAGTTTTTATTTAAAATATTTTGTTGTATTTCATTAAATTACCTTGCATTTATAATGCAATAACTGCTGTTCATTTTTCCTAAAACTTTATACTAACTTTACAAATTAGTACAGCCTCATAATTTCAGAATTGAAATAAATAAATTGAAATTAAATTATGTTGTGGACAAGTACCAAATGGTATTCGATATTCTCACCCAGCTCTATTTTGCTACTAAATTATCACACTGCTAGTAGAACGGGTTGATAAACATGATGAAGATGAGTAAACGAATTTACAATTGTCAATATTTTTTTCCTCTCAGTTTCCTCCACTAACCTTGTAATAGTTATTAAAAAAACAAACCCAACAACATAACCATATACAGCAGTTATTTCAGAAATAAATGTTGATGTACATTAACAAAATAATTTAGGTAATTGGAATGTTCTGTTTCATACCTGGATATTTTAGTATTATACAACATTTCTAAATTAAATTACATTTTCAATGACATTGCTACCAACAACCACAAATTTATTAGAAGTGTTTTTAGTTGAAAAATTTAACATACCTTAAGAAAAAATATCGTCTTTGTTTTATTAGAGCTTGACCCAAATATTTGCTCAGAGCTAAATCCAAGAATGTGAAATAAGTCTCTTATTTATTAGAAATAGGAAATGGGATATTGCAAAATAACAAATGTATCACATAAAAAGAAATATAATTTGGTTTAAGCTTAGAGATTGCAAGGAGTATATAGTACTTATCCTTATTACATCAAATTTGCCAATTAAACATTTATTTTGAGCCCAAATATCTGACAAGTATGTGTCTGTAAATAAATGTTTTTTTAAATCAGAGTGTTTACAAAGTTTTTCCTTCTTTACTTATCTGTCAGGAATCAAATCTAATGTTCTTCTTGCTCCACTGGATAACATCCAAAGCAACAAAGCCACTGAAAGGGCTTTAACTTCCGTTGGCAGTTGCGGTGATAGTGACCTCATCGACTTCAGCACAGGAAACTGAATAGTTTTAATATCAGCTGTTTCCAGGAGGAAAAAAAATAATTTTCAGTCACTGCATAGTAATTTCTTTTTAACATATTTCTCACTTGCACTTCTTGAAAATTATAGATCTGAAAAGGCTATGGGATTTTGTAGTCAGTAGCATGTCTATTTTATAAGCAAGTATAAGTCATAGGAAAACATAATGATTAATATTTATGAATAAGGACTGTGTTCACCTTTTTCAGTTTTTGTGTTGCAACAAAAGGAATATACCATGGAAAGTAGGTCTTCTTTTATCTGTGAAATTCTCTCTGTTGGTCTTAACATATTCAGTATTTCTCGTAATCTTGAGTCTTTAGAAAGCTACTATATCTGTTCAAAGGAAGAGAATTCGTGATTTTTGTGTATATCCACTCTATTCCAGCTGGTAACACTATGTGGGGTGAATAGCAAGGGAACTGGAATCCACAATGCACAAACAGATGAGACAGCAGTCAGCCTCTTCCCTAACACAGAACTGTTCTGTCCCTACCCACTTTCCACCATAGTCACTTAGTGGAAATTCTTTCTAAAATATTAACTTAATATCTAACATCAGCAAAATAGCATTATATATTTGCTATGTAATTTTCTGTTTTTCTAAATTATAAGGTGAAATAAAAATTAAATTCTGTCTTGTTGGATTGTTAATGAAATCATTGATGGATTTTTAACACTTTTGCTATCCAATCAGTTCAGGGCCCAACTGTTAAAGCTGTTAGGAACAAAACTTGATTTTCATATATATAGCCTATGTCTTCACCAGCTCATAGGGAGAACAAATAAATACAGCAAGAATACTAAATTTCACTTCTTTACTGACTGTAAGTAAATGAGGCATTGATTTCCACATCTTGAAAATGGAAACATGTTTCTAACCCTTCAACTGTCCTTGACATGTCAATCATTCAACATAAGCAGGCAATTTCCCAGGTGTGTGGGCTAGGAAAATATCCCAGGCCCATTTATGCCTCAGGAGTCACTGGGTAGCTGGGCTCTTGCTCTCCACCTAACTCCTGATAGAAGTGATTACTAAGAACCTCTTTGCTCAAGTGAGTTTTTATTTCCAAGATGATGAACTTTCTGCAACAAGCAAACAGCTTAGACATGACAAAAAATATAAAAAGCATCCTCAATATTTAGTAGAGACCTAAGGAACTGTATGAAAGCACCTAAAATTAAAGGTGAGGGTCAAAAAATGGAGAACAACAACTTTTGAATGATTCTGGATCCCTGCCTATAAAAAAAAATCATATCAATTTGTTTTTCAGATGGTCTCAGATATAGGAAAACAGTTGTGTTCATGCTACTGGGTAGAAGAGGAGTTAGCATTTCTATGTTCTTGAGGCAGCTTGGTGAATTATGCAACTTATGGAAAATAAAACTTGTTTATTTTCCTTTGTTGGTGTCCTTAGTATGTATGTGGCCCAGGGATAAAACTCCTGTTTGAATATTACTTGGAAAACTTGAATATAAGTATAAAATGGAACCATATTAGTATGATGCAGATTTTGGTAAATGTGCTATGAACTATTATCAATAAATGATTCTATGCAGATATACAAATATATCTGCTTCCACAGAAAAGTGTTCTGTACATTTATGAAAAAGTACAGTCCCCCAATATATTAAATTTCATGTTGGGAAGATTTTGTTTAACTCTGTAACTTTGTTGGACCTCTTGTCCTTTGCTTTTGAGAAGGCAACTCTTACTTATTTGAATATCTTGCTTATGAAAATATCACAGATATAAAAATCAATTCTATGTAATACATGTGATACAATAATAGTGATTTAGAAACAAAAACAAAGAAACTAAAAAGATGTTAATCTTTTGAACTGTGATCTTTTCATATAAAGATATTGTTCATGTTTATTATGCATGTTTTACATGGTCTTAGTATTTCCATAATTAAACAGAAAGTAAGTAAGTGCATTTCTGTATAGTTGCATGTTTAAAGTAATTCCTTACAATTAAATGGTGAAAATATAAGCTATTTTGCATTCATTGTATTATGAGTTCATGGTTTATAGACTTTTTATTAACTATTAATGAAAATGTTATATGATGCATATTTCATATAACTAAAGTTTTAGAAAATAAGTAAATATTTAAAGTCTTTGAATGATTTCTGTAAAGGACCTCAACCTTAAAACTGGAGAATTATTTCTATTTTTATTTTTATTTATTTTTGTTTATCTTTCTCAGATTGAATTGTAATTACTTTAACTATGTATTAGAGATATTGAGGATATGTATATTTCTTTATTAAGAGTTGTTTTACAGGGTTTGGCACAAATAATGCCCCATTTTATTACAAAATCATAAGCATGTAATTATGTAACATAGCAATTTTATACTCAATTATACCATATGACATCTTAGGTGAAATATTCAAATTAAAACTATAACTTACTACACCCATATTATTACCCTACCAACCACACTCAAGCAGGCATTATTTCTGCTGGATGCTGTATATTTCATAAAAAATATGGATTCAGATTATTTATATCTTTGAGGGTTTGACTGTTTTAGTCTTCCTCCAGTGAGGTCATTTCTTCAAAGGTAAAATGTGTGAAGCTGGTCTTAGGTAAGATTCCTAATTTTTCTCCAGGCCACCATTGCTCAGTGGACACCAATACTTGATCTATTTCTTGCTGTGGAAATATAGATGCTTTTTAAATATTTTTAATTTTTAATGATTTTTTTCCAACCAAAATCCTATCCTCCAAAGCTAATAAAGCTAAGATTTACTTTTGAGTGCTCACTAAGTGACAGGTACTGTAGTAAGTATCTTACATAAAGTATCTCATTGAATACTTACACAAGCTCTATTAGGCTTTTGTTATATTCATTTCAGTGATTAGAAAACTAAAGCAATGAGATCTTAAGTAATTTGCCTGAGGCCATACAGCTAATGCATAGAAGAACAAGCTTCAACTCCTTTGTCTGACTCTGCAGTAAGAAGTTAAATAAATAGTTCTATGTAGAATGACATTAGAGGTGTCCCTGACTGCAGTTTTATGAGGAATTACTCTACCTTAAATAAGTATAAAACTCTTTTAAATAAATAATTTGACATTTGTAGAACATCTGAAGGTAGAACAATGGTTATTCCTCAACAAGGAAGGAAAATTTGCAAATGAACCTCACCAAAATGAATATTTTAATGAAGATGAAGTATTTTTGTTTTAATAATCAATTCCTAGAGAGAAAAGTGATGATTATTTAAATTTTCCAAAATGTATTTTAAATGAGTATATTTCGTAGTTGGAGACATGAAGATAATCAGGTCTTTGGGGTAGTTGGAGACATAGTCCATCCATATGGATGTATTCAAGCTAATAAATGACTTAAGCTAGTGTAGAGTTTTCTTTAAGCTCTGGTTCATGGCTTTGCTAGTCTTTCTTATAGGTGTTATATGCCACTAGTATTTCTTAGGATCACATCACAGATGACTTGTTCTATCTAATTTAGCTCCTCTTTAATTTATCCTCCTTACTTCCTAAGCCAAAATTTTTTATCTTTTATTTTTTAAAAATTTTGCTAAATTTATTGGGGTGGCATTGATTAAGAGGATCATATAGGGTTCAAGTGTACATTTCTATGATATTAGGTGTGTATAGTGCATTGTGTGCTCACCATCTAAAGTCAAACCACCTGCTGTCACCATTTGTATACCCCTTTCACCCCACCATCCCCTTTCCTCTGGCAACCACCACATTGCTGTCTGTGTCCATGAGTTTCAGTTTTATATCTCATGTATGAATGAAATCATATATAATCATAGATAACACACACTTGTGTCTTTGTTTTAAATCATTTATATGTTTCTGATTTTAGCATAAAGTTTAGACTTAAAAGGATATCTTAATATTTTGGTTTCAGCACACCTTTCTAACTAAATCCCTCATTATATACCACAAACTATGTTTATCATTTTGAATGCCATGTTCTTTGTGCTGTTTTCTTGTCCAGGACAAAATTTTTTCCCATTGTGATTCCTTTAAGATCTATTTCAAGAATCACCTACTTTTGGAAGTTCTTTGACTGAATTGTGTCCTCTTCTAAACATTTCCTCTAAACTTCCTTAATATTTTAGGCATACTTATAATATAAAATATAAATGTATCACAAAATATTATGATTATTGTTTTATGAATAATAAGAGAATATTCTGATATTCTATTCTTTAGGATATTCTGATATTTTATTCTATAGAATATTCTGATATTTTTGAGGGCTGAAGACTATTCTGATAGTGACTGAGTTATAAAAATTATGTTCAACCCCATGATTTCTCAAATATTTATATGTACAATAAACGTCCAGTAGCCACAAGAACAGACTCTACTGAATTTAATGCATCCTTTAAAGCAATTCTGATCATTTTATTTTTTTTGTCAACCCATACAGTTTTCTTTCTTAGTGTTATCAACTATAGTCCCCATGTTATACATTAGCTCCTAAAACATTACTCATCTTATAACAGAAAGTTTGTACCCTTTTATCAACTTCTCCCTATTTCCTCCCAATTTTCATATATAGCAATTGCTTAACAAGTATGCGAGGATGTATAATACATGTTTTATTGTGAGGGACAAAAAAGTAGAAATCAAATTAACTCCCTGAGAGGATATAATTTAAATCTCTAAATTATTTGTCATTCGTTCCTTTTAAAATGTTTTAACATGTACAAAATAATTTGAACAATATATCAGTATGGAAGTCTACATGATTCTAAATTATACTAACCAAAAACAAACATATAAATAGAAATATTTTATTCAATCTGAATTTTACCTATAGTCACTTACTATCTTTTCCTTTTCCAGGTAGTAACTCAAGTTTAATTTAAAAGCATAATTCACACATTTACTAGGTGTCTTCTTCATGTTAGAAAGCTTCAGAAGCTGCTGTAAATGGCCTTTATATAAAACAAAGTGCTCCATATTTGATTATGAATCAGGGACACTCTGCTTTCTCACCAAACGCTGTATTTGGGGGGAGATACCTGAAAAATTTTAGTGGTTAATGTCTAACCTATTAATTCCTCAGTATGACAGCAGCAAACAAGTTTTCAAGGGCTTCCTGAGTATAAAATCTGGACCCAATATCTCTAGCTATGTAATTTCATCAGCAGGAAGTGCTTTTTGCAGACCTTACTGCTGGTATGATAAAACCACTGATTCTGTGGCTGTTGATAAACTCCTTACATTAAAGTCTTCAACATTTAACAATTTTCAATTCCAAGCAAAACCTAACCATTTTATTTTCTGTGTGCTTCTCATTTACCCAGAGTAATATGTTATCCTTTCCCACAGCGTATCAAGTTAGCTTAGCTCATGAGGATGAGAAAGTTTCTTAGGTTCATTTTCCAGAACACTAGTTGCTTGACATTGACTGGATTTAAACTCTTCTTCCCGCAGACTAATAATGAAGGTGCCTTTACATTTTCATCCACGGTGGCAAGAAAAACTAAGACCAATGGCTAACAGAGTTGAACTTCCCTTCCAGTCTGTGGATTTTCAGAAAAAGCTACTGTATAAAGCTCTTTTAGGACTTTGAGAACAAAAGGCTGAAAAAGAGAGAAGCACCCGAAACTTTTATTATTCAGTTTTTTAAATAATAAGGGGTCTACAAGATAGATCCAGGATTTAATGATTTTTGTGTTAGCTACTTTTTCCCCCAGAGTAGAAGAAGTGGCCAAACTGGTTTTGTGGGAAATATTAAAAAAAGTATTAAGTCAATCAACAGTTTCCAGTGCAGTTCCACAAACAGGTTGTGCTATAAATCGTGGTTTGTCCTGGCAATCCAAACAGGCCTGTTAAGAGCTCAATAATCACAGGAGAGTCATGAGAAGGTGGGTGCTACTATCAAGTGGGATCTGAGTGGGGACGGAGTGGAAATTTTGTTTGCCCTCTGGAATCAGATATAGCTGCCAGTAGGTATCCAGAGCAACACAGGGGCAAATTCAGTGTAAACTGAGGCCAGGGTGCTGCGTTTCAGTTACACTGGGAATCCAGTTCAGTTTTAATGGAGTTGGAGAAGAAGTCTGTGTAGATTTACTTTTACTTATTAAAAGATGTTTCTGTAGGGTAAGGCAGTACACAAGTAATTCTAGACAGGTTAGGACAGCAGTTCATGGAACTTATTTGCGTCAGAGCATCCTTTGAACAAAAAAATTGGCATGGATAAGCATTTTGGAGGTAATGGTGGTAATGGTGAGAATGTTTATAACTTTTACCTGAATCTCAATGTGACAGACTCATAGGCACCCTGTGTCATGTGCAGAGAACCCTGTTCTAGACTATAAAATGAGTATGGGGTGTTTACAAGTGGGCATGTACAAGATAGAGCTGTTTTCTTCTATCTCCAGACTGAAGGTTTGTGTTGGAGAGAAGGTAGAAGAGGGCATTTGGAGCAGCTTGCCAGCTTTCGTTTCTTGAGTTTCAGGATGCATGCTTTAAATACCGGAGACATGTTGGGTCCCAGTATTACTTCAGATTGGAAATGGCTCATCAGCTTAGTCATATATTTAGATACCCATATTAACATATTTGAATTCAAAGCTCATTTGAGTGAGCTTTCTTATAGTATTTATGTCGAAGCTCCTTCATGGGAAGTTTGGTTGTTCTAGTGCAGACTGAGTGGGTGCAGTGAAGTCAGCAATGAGCTTGGTGCAGTTGTCAATAATCCATGACCTTTTTCTTCCTCAGCCTGATCACTAACACAGTCCTCTGTGGCTTTTTGCACATGGCAGTCAGTTCAGCTACAGTGAAGCAATTTACTAGAACTTTCTCATTCCTTCAGACCTTTGTTTTTTTGTTTTTCTTGTTTCACAAGCACTCAAATCTCGTCTGTGTACCAAGAAGAAGGAACACGCAAGGATGGAAACTATTTTAATAGATTATATATGAAAAATGACTCCCTAATGACCAGTGTTGAAAAACTAAAACTTTAGGGATCAAGGTTTTATTCCCTTTACATGTGAAGCCCTAGAGGAAAGAAGCAATCAGCTGTTGAATAGTGCAAGTCCAGTTAACCTTCCTTATATTCACTCTTAAGATTGAAAATCTTAAATTTAATTTCATTTATTAAATGCAGCTAATAATAGCTAACCCCTCCCAAATTTTTTAGAGTATTATGTTTTCAGGAAAAAGTCTTTACATAAATTTAAAAAGACATTCTCTTTTTCTGTTAACTTACTGTATAAACATAGCAGTGAAGAAAAAATACAGAAGATAATAAAAATATTATTTCATTACTCCAGCACATGAACGTTTTGTTGTTTTCCTATTTGCTTCTAGTTCTTTGCCAATATATAAAATTCTCTACAGTGGCTTTTACATCAGCTCCTGCCCTTCCCGTGGCATGCTTTCCCATCGTCTCTACTGAAATCTGTGTTTGCAGAGCTGTCTAGACATTTGCTCTCATTCACTTCAACTGCTGTCACTTTCGTAGCATTGACTTAATGGCTACTTCTTCCACAATTGACCGTGTAATTCCTTGATTTGCTTTATTTGCTTGCCCATCTTTCATTACTATTAAATAGTAGACAAATAAATACCAGAAAGCAGGGCAATTTAGTTATGTATGGGCCCTTAAGGGAAAGTAAGTCTAAGTTTTATTCTTCATGGTAGGATAAAAAAACTCTAGCTTCAGAGTATAACTCCATTACTTAAAAAAAAAATTACAGAATGCAATATATCCCAAGTTGCCAATTTAGAGGCTAACTTCTGAAATTTCTGAAAATCTACCATAATTGCCTAAGTCAGCTATATGTCATAAAACAAAGAAATTAATCACAAACTCATAGTATTTGTTTACTATATCCCAAAGAAAAGTAATTATAACAAAACTCTCTAGACATAAAAATAAAAGTTCAGTTCTTATTAGATAGCCCAAGCAATAGTACTGCCTGGTATTCTTCTGGACAAGGGGGTACAGTAGTGAATGAGCCTGGCAAGTTTTGTACTCTTGAGGACAATAAGCAAGTAGGCAGAGAAACAAATTCCTCATTCCAGAGATGAAGAAATTGAAGTCAGAGGGGTTGGATAACTACCTTGAAACAACACCCCTGATCTGTGGCAGAGGTGAAAAGAGAAGTCAAATACTGTGAATATATCATTGTTGGTGTGTTTGTTTTTTCTAAAATACTCTCTGTCTCATATGGGCACATGATTTTCTTAATAGTAATTGGGAGTATAAATAAACAATGGGTTCACACACACACACACACACACACACACACATATGGATGACTATGCTGATTTTAAAAAGCATGAGAATAGAGTTAAAACTTGGGCCACTGCCTTTATATAAGAAAAATCAGTGTAAAAATTCCAGGAAGGATTTAAATTAGACATAAAGAAGATCATTTGAGGGATAAATTGGACTACTGCTCAGAGAAGCAGCTGAATTCTTTAAGGAAAAGATGATTTTAAAACACCTTTTTGAATTAGTTTAAATATTTGTGTAGTAAAGATGACAAATGTGGAAGATGACTTTTTAAGACTTTTGCTGGGCAGATAAATTTAAGCATCAATATTCATGTCAAATCATTTTATTAAAATACAGAAAACAGACTTGTTTACTTCTTTACTCAAGAGTCTTTGTGTCATTGAAACACATGTAAAACAATAATTTTAAAGAAATATTTATAATGAAAGGATGACCTCTTAAATTTTGTATTATATTGCATGCAAATAGAAATGATTCTTTTTTTCTTATTTAAGTCCAGGATAAAACAAATAATTCAGAGCAATTATTTCAAAATATAAAAAATATAAGTATAAGGAGCCTCACTAGCACCATCAAGGGCTTTACAATTCATCAAATGAAAATCATAATTTGACTTTTAGACAGTCAGTTGCCCTTGCAGTTTTTCCAAGTTCGGTTATTGTTGAGCTTACTCAGTTATCTCCTTTTGCCAAGTACAGACAGCAAAATTTAAAGTCCCAGCATATAGAAAAATAGATTTGAAGCTTAGCCAGGGCCACTTTGGATATTTCCAGAAAAATAAATACAAACTTTATTTTAGTTGGTGGGTCAGGGGAAGCATGCATAAAAGATAACTAAAATGCATTTTCATGACAACTATAATAGGCTGGCATAGAAATAGTCTTTTGGATTTCAGAAGTTAGAAAGAGATGTAACTATGCCCCTTCTTTAAAAAGGAAGGATAAAATGAAGGAAGAATAAATTTTCTTGGAATTCAAAAGGATGATCATCTAGAAAAATTAATGTAACTGTGATGTTTTCCCTAGAAATCACTTTGGGGCTAGAGTGACAGTTTCGACAAAGTTAGCTGAAATCAAAATGGTCTTTGTCTAGTAGGATCCTCTCAACACTTGACACATTTGTCTGCACTACCTTGGTTTTTACTTAAGGCTTTTGAGAAAAAACAGAAGAGCAGACAAACAAACTTGGAACACATTTCCAATTTTTGGATAAAATTTCACTAACTACAGTTGTGGTGCCAGTGCTGTGGATAGAGCAGTACAGTTCAAACTATGTTTATATAACATGGCTGCATGCCTTTGAGATCTTTTAAATTCTTCCCTGAGAGCTTCAGTCACTCAATATTCACTCATCCAAAACCCTTTACATTCTCAAATATCTCTCAGTTTCACCATAAAAGCCAAGCATTAAAATGAAGGTGAAAATAAAACAGAGGTAGGCGTTTCAAAATTCTTATTTTCTTCTTAAAGACTAAAGTGAAGAAATGTTTAACACAATAGTTCTGATAGTCCATGATACATAGCTTTCAACATCACTTTATCACACAAAATTGTAGAGTTTGGCTGCCTCCTGGGAATCATAATTTCTTTTTCTTTTTTTTAGCATCAAAAAAGACTTTGACTTCATTTGTATTTTGCCATTGAAGAAATTAAGACTCATAGCCTTCAAGTTATTTAATTTATCCACAATCAGGTGGAACAAGAAACTAGTCATTGTTATTTCAAGCTCAATGCTTTTTGTACCACATAATGCTACTCTTCTGTTCAACTTGAAGTTCATATCTGGCCCAGAGTCATAAATATGAACATTTTTTGTTACCAAGATGTTCAACAAGCAATGTAAAATGAGTTACATTCATCCTAGGTATTGGTTGCATTCTGAAAATCATTCAATTGATAACAATTAGCAGTTTTAGATGAGTGGATGAATACCATAGAGTGAGGACTGAAGCTAATTAATGAGGAATTCTGGGGAGTCGTGTTCGTCCTTTCCTGTTGGATGGTTAGACATTAAACCTTGGGGTTGTCAAATGAGTACCACCCTTGCATCAGTATTAAATTCACACACAAAGAAAATTAATTACAGGAAAGCTGTCTCAAACCCACTTTGTCAACTCTCTTGACAGGAAATTCGCAGGCAGGGAAAGTCAAGTACTGCTGTCTTAAAATATTCTTGTTTTTATAAGCCTGAGCACACTCTCTCTCTCTAGCTCTTGCTCCCTCTTTCTCTCTTACTTTTGCTCTCTCTCTTTTTCTCTATCTCTTTGCTTCTAAAGGAGAAATGATAGCTTAGAAATATTTATTTATTTATTTATTTATTTATTTATTTATTTATTTATGTTTTGGGATTACAGGAAGACAAACACATTTATCTTAAAGATTAAGGTTTAGTGAAACATCAAAGCAGATATTGAGCAATTTCCCATTACACTGTCATCAAGTGGTAACCCCACCAATACACATTGTAAGAACTTGAACTTTTATGTTCAACACTGAATCTGTGCTCATGTGATCACTGGGTTCTGGAAAGAGTCATGTTTTGTTTTTTTTTTTTTTTTTTTTTTTTTTTTTTTTTTTTTTTTTTTTTTAGTGGCTAGCAAGAGACTGTGTACAAGCAGGTAAACATAATGATTAGCTAAAGTCATCCTGGCTCATCTAATTTTTATGTAAAAGTTTCCATTATAACAAAATTTCACTTCACTTTTTCTTCAGATAATTACATTGAAACACTTTATTCTCAACCTCTATCTACTTGGAAAAGTTTTCAAATTTGAGCAAATATAGTTTGTGAGGGTTATATGAAGATATTCTGAATTTGAGGGCTTTAACAACTTTAGTAAGGATATCTATGGCAGTAATTCCCAAGTCCCTTGCTTAGTATCCTAATAATGTTCTGGAAATAATTACCTGAGGACTCTACAATAACTCAATATTTTCTATATTATACAGCTTGAGCATTTAGTAGCAATACCTTCATTTGCTACTAATGTAAAGGTATTGACCATGGATCCTTTTGGTTCTGACTAAACGATATGTCATTTTACATTAATCTCACATTTGAAAAACCCACAACCCAGTCAGAATTTTGAGAAGTCTGGTATTTGGAAAGATACCTTATCGGAAAATCTCCATGCATCTCTAGGTCTCAGTAAAATAATAGTAGCTATGCATGGACTTGATTGAGCATAAATTACATATTTATTAACAGTTGAGAGCTATTTTAGATAGTAAATTTTGGTTTTGACTCAAGATTAACAGTGTTAAATTAGCAGATCACATTGAGTTTTCAACTGTTCCTCCCCTAAAAACCAATTTAGACGATGGGAGCAGCTCTTGTTTAAACCTACAATACTGTCTAATAAACTATATTAATAAAGAGAAGATGAGTAGATTATAATAAATTAAGAAAGCTAGGTATATATTTATAAATTTCATAAGTTAAATGTAAGGTCATATGTGAGTTCATATTAACAAAATAATGGAAATCTTATAAGTCATAAAACAAAATAATAGATGTTTTATAGTTCATAAAACAATTGATTTACTTTCTAGTTTTGCAACTGCATAAAGTATGTGGATTTAAAAACTAAAATCTTGTCAAAGAAGGTATTTTTCATATACTAATTTTTTTGCTGATAAACTATTATCATTTGAAAACATGTAAACATATTTTTAAATTTACTATTCAGCAATAAGGTAGTTTACCAAACAATTGATTATGAAATCTATGCAAGCATAATGAATAGATTATAAAAATGAGCCTTGAGAAGGATCAGGCAGAGTGACAGAAAGGATTAGGAAGGCTTTAAAGGGTATAATAAGTTCCATATTCCAGAATATATCTCACTCATTTGTAGAGAAATACCTTTCTCTATACAACATATAAAAATTAAAGATAAAATATATGAAACATCATTTTTAATAGCATGGATGAGGGAGAAGAAAGTAAGAAATAATCACAGATAAGAAAAGAAGCTTCAGTTCTTTAAAGATAAAGTAGCATTGGAGCTGGCTTTGGCCTTGAAAGATGTACCAATTTCTGGTGGGCTTGGAACTAAGTTTTAATGTGTCATGTGTATGGGGACAGGAGACCTAGTCATTCTGTGTTAGATGCATCCCAAAGTGCCCAGAGGAAGGAAACACAGACTCTCTCCAGGAACATATATTTAAAACTAAGCCTCAAAATACTTCTGTTGATACAATTCTAAGGAAATTACCTTCCACTGGAAAAATTATTAACTACACATGAAAATAAGGTTTCATGAGAGTCAATAGGATCAACATTCTTAGCTATGAGATCTGCAAATATTTCAGATATTTAAATAATAACATAGAAGACAAAAAATTATTTTGCTTATTAAATAAATAAATAATTTGAAAATAAAACATCATAAACAAGAGACCAACATTTTCCAAAGAGTTTAAAGTATAAAATGGAACATATGGAAATGAAAAGTATAGTAAATAAAACTTTAAAACTTGAATAATTTCCTAGAACATTGCAGGTTAGATTATTTGGACCAACCCTGCCACTGAAAATATGTAGATAAAGGTGTTTCTGACATCTTATAATTCATGAGTTAAGAAATCTGGAGATCAAAAGCTGTAGGAGTCCAGAGAGGTAAAGAAGGTACTCAAGTCAACTTACCCTTTAAATCATTTGATACTTTTGGAAAAGATGGACTTCATTTCTGATGAACCTTGTAGGTAAGAAATAAATAAAGTCTAGAATTAGTAAAACATTCATGTCATATTAGGCTGAAACCCCATGTAGCTGTAAATTTAGAGAAAAGATAAATTAAATATAACTTCCAAACTTAGTAATCACAATAAAAGTTGATTTTACATTGAACATAACAGTAGGAAAAAATAACATTTTCTAGGCCTTGTGTGCATTTTTGGTTTAAATTTGTGTTACCTGAATGATCCAAAATATTCCAGCTATGAATTTAGTTTAAACCACTCCCTGACTGATAAAGTCCCTAAGTGTCTGACTCAAGGAAATGCAAGTCATCTGTGGAAGAAGTCATTCATTTTCATTGTAGGTCTTATAAAGACACCATAAATAATTTTCAAAGACAATGAGAACACACAATCAATAAATAATAACTATACAAGGAAATCTGAAACCATGGCAATGACTTATTAGGGAAAGAAAACATTACAGAAAACCTAAATTGACCTGTAAAGATGTCAAATATTGGAAATATTAAATACAAATTCTAAAACAGCTATGATTACTATGTCTAAAAAAACTTTCTAAGACAACACTGAAAACATCTGTGCATAACAAGGAAATATAAAGTGACTTAGCAATTTTGAAAAATGACCAAACAGGTTTTCCAGACATGAAAATATAATAACCAAAATTAAGAACTTAACACATGAGATTAATGTTTTATGAATCATAGTTAGATAGAATTGATGAATTTAAATATATGTAATAGGTATTATTTAAAAGTAGCATGAAAAAATGAAAAGATTTAAAAACAGTGAGAAATTATGAGATATGACGGGTAAGGAGAACATTTTTATAATACATTTAATTGGAGTTCTAGATTGAGAGCAGACAGGGAATAAGGAAGATGATTTATTTTCAGAAATAATTGCTAAGAATTTTTCACAAATGATGAGATAAACAACTCACAGATTAAATAATGAAATAAATCTCATATATACATATATTCATATATGCATAGTTATATAAATAAAATGCATATGATAAATATGTAACATTAAATAAATAAAATAAATTATTGCTTAGACATAGCACAGTGAAATTCCATGCAGGGGAAGGAAAGGGATTGTCTTCAAAGAGTAGAAGAGAGAGGGACAGCCTCCCTTTCATAGAAATAATAAAGCCTAAAGAGAGTGGAATGCCATCCTCAAAGCCCTGAAAGAAAATAGATTTAGCTCATATTTCTATACCCAGCCAAACTATCTTTCAAAATTAAGAGTTAGATAAGTCAAGAGGGAAAGTGGAAGATGCCAGGTCTCACAAAACCTAGACCTGGGATTAGCACAGTATTATATCCACTGCAAGCTATTGATCAAACCATGTCACAAAGTCAATCCATATTCTGGAGGGAAAACAGACTCCAACTCTTGAAGCAGCAGCATTTGAAAACATATAAGGACAGCACTGGTTGTGGCTATATTTGGAGGCTATATACCACAATATAAAGAACTTTTTGGGATCATTATGACAATGACAAATAACAAAAAAGGAGGGGTGAAAAACATGAATATAAAATATTATATGTATGCCAAATATCAATTAGTGGTAGAGTGGTTAACCATTGTTTATACTCCATAAATGAAATACCATAGAGTAGTAAAAATAAACAACCTAAAGCTATACCCAAAGTATTAGTGAATTTTAAAAGAAGCCAAATATAAAGAATGCAAACTGTTATGTGTCATATATATGCAGTTCAAAAACGATCTAATTAAACAATATATTGTCTATTTATGTGTAAAATATGTGGCAAAACTATATAAAAAGCTTTAGAATGATTAATCAAAATTGCAGAATAGTATAGCAGAGAAAGAAATGTGAATATTCTATTTATTAATTTGTGTTATGGGCACATAAATATGTATTTCATATTATTATTCAAATTGTGTATATGTTTTATACACTCAATTCTACATAGCATATATTTTACAATGGAGGGAAAAGATAGAAGTAAGTTACAAAATTACCAAGTTTGGGGTAGACATGGGGGACAGAGATATGCATACATTTTTGTGACAGTAGGAGTTGGTATCACATTTCAGAAACATTTATCAATGGTTAGTGTAGTTGACCCTGCAAATTGACTCTGATCCTGAAATTTTGCAGAGAATCTCTCACTCAGGTATAAAAGTAGACATGCGCAATTCTGTTTATTGCAGTATTGTTTATAACATAATAGTAAAATGCCAATTAGAAGGAATATGGATTTTGAAAATTAGTATAGTCATACAATTATGTATCATAGCTAAAATTATAGGTGTGGAGTTTAATACAGATAAACCTGGGGAAAGAAAATTTAGGTAGTAAAAATTCCAGAGGGATATAAAGTATGTGATATCAATTAAGTAATTTTTAAACATATAAAATAGTTCTGTGTATTGCCTATAGATAAGTATGAATTAAACATATAAAAGAACACACACTGACTTCATTATAATGGTTAGCTCTTTGAAAACCTTGTCTCACAGAACTCAAAATATATTCTCCATGTCACATAGCATTTTGATTTCAATGTCAGTAATCTTTAAACTAGCATAGCTGTAAAACTTGGAGCTGAAGTACTATGAGGGCACAGGTAAAAATGGAGTGGGGGAATCATTTTTATGGGATGTGGGAGATAGTCTAGACTGAGGCAAGGAGGCATGTCTTTCTTCCAGAGTTGTCCCTGTCTTCTTGGATGTGGGAAGATGGAAAAGGAAAAGAAGAGAAAACCTGTTTGACAACTCCATCTGTAGTCTTTGACAAGGTTACTAAAATACTACAAAGCTTACAGTATTTTTGTGTAATGTTTTATTTCTTCCAAAATAGTTTAATATATATTATTCCCTATGTTCACAACATAGGACAAGCTATTTTTCTAGTATTGCCATTGGGAACCTGAAGACTGCCAAAGTAATGACTTATCCAAGATAACACAACTAGCTAGTGATATGGACTATAGTTCTGGGTAGAATTCCATTTTCACTTAAAATTGCAGTAGTTTTCATTTGGTGATCCTCACACCCCCACTCTATTGACCTCTCTTCCAATTCAAAGAGACTATCACATACATTTTTATCTAACACAGTTTATTTTTATGTTCAGGAAAACTTTGAATGGAAAGAAAATAAGGTCATGTATTCAACTGATATCTGAATGTAGCAAAGGAAGTTCATAAATCAAGTTGACAGTAAATCTTCAGCAGTATATAAACTTGGGAATGAATAAAATACAGCTTACCCTACTGGGATGATGAGATCTATAAAAATGCTGCAGAGTAGTGTGGACGATGTTCTGCCACACCTGTTAAATACCAGATAAAAAAGCAGGAGCTATTTTATCTGCATTGTTCTTGAAAAGCCCACTCTACACATTCTTGCTTGAAACCTACGTGACCTGAGTAAATAAATCTCTCTTAAAATGTAATTCCTGTCAATCTCTCTTCCAGACATTAAGCATTTGGGCTCATGTGGTGAGTATTATATATTTTAATTATATTCATTGTGATCCAATAAATTCTGTGTTGGTGCCTAAGGTCATGGGAGATAAGTTCTTTGACAACCATATTAAATTTAAGGCTAGTCTGGGAAGTACTGATGTATGGTATTTTAACTTTGTGAGATACATGCTCTCTACAGTTGAAGATGCCAAAGGGATTGTTTTCTAGAAGGCTTTGTAGAACAGATTCTAGTAAGTGACTAATCAGAAGAGGATGGCCCCCTTAATCTCAGAAATCTTAAAAAAATTTTTTACTATAGATGGCCTTTATTATTAAACAGAGGTTGAATTTTCAAGAGAGCTATTTCTGATCTATATAACTCAAGAAAGCTCCTCCTATACTATAGTGGTTCCTTTTCACTCACATATGGAATCTAGTTCTACTCACTTTTATCATGTTCTATCAAGGAATTTTTCAAGGGAAAGGAATGAGAGAAAGGAATGAGGAAGAGGGCGGGCATGGTGAGAAAATAATGCAGGGGTGTTTAGGGAATCTCAGTTGGTCTAACATTTGCAACATAGCTTTCCAGTTAAGAGTTATATTCTAAAATTCAATATGTTGGATTGAGATCTAAACTCTTCTCCATATGTGTAAAGTGATATTTTGCAACCTGATCTTCACAGGTCTTTATTAATTTACCTGTAAAGTGGGAATAGAAAGAGTATTTTCCTTATAGAGATGTTGCAAAAATTTAAGAGTATAATGCATGTAGCAAGTAACAAAGTGCCTGGTTCTTAGCATGAATAATCATTAGACTTTTACTTCTTTTTAAAGCAAGTTGTGTTATTGTGAGCCTGTTTTTATGGAAGTGCTTACTCACTTCATCACAAAATGACTCCTTTCCCTTCCTTATCTCCATTGATAGGATACTCAGAACCAAAGAGAACTGGTTGTGTGAACACATTCCACTGAGGGTGACAATAATTTCAATCTTAACCAAGACTGTAAAATATTAGTTAATGTTGAAAACAGTATTTAGGAAGCTCATAATTTTTGCTTCAATTCTGCTTGTCATCTAAGGAAATGTTTTATGATCAACTGATACAGGGATGTGAACCAGTGACAGCCCTTTAACTCTGAAGCTCAATATTTTTTGAGACCCAGCCTTAGTTCCACAATGCCTGACCATGTGCTAACAGTACCACACCTGTAGTTCCCAAGTGGAAATTTTCCATTATGAAATATGCACATTGCTTAAACTGAAGGGGTTTCTTCTTGAGAAACTCATATACTTAATTGTATCTTGTCCATCACCAGGTTTGTGAAAATGATATAGATGTTTTTCTTTTTTTGTTTAGTTTCTCCTTATCATATATTCATTTCAGCACTTCTCCAAACAGTTCAGCATGGTATAAAAGCCTGATAAGAGCATTTAATGAATCAAGAGCATTGCTGTTTGAAGAAAGGGCATGGTGGTCGTAAAGTGGAGACAACTGTACTTGAACAACAATAAAAAAAAAGGGTATTATGACTATATAAATAGTAGCTAACTATGGTTAACTACTCTAGACATGTATCAGAGGATTTTCTGAAGGTCTGAGATATGCACTGAACAGGACTTTTGAGAAAGTTTATTCTGCTTGTGGTTGAGGTGAGCTCTTTTATTTTTAAAATTGCAACTTAACTATTTTTAAAAAATAGGCCACTCATTTATTCAAGAGTGTCTGCCTGGATGGAAGACTAAAAATAGCACAAATTCTCTGATATTCCTCCCATCAGGAAGTGAGTTTAATTTCCCTCCCCTTGAATCTGCAAAACTTGTGACTTGTTGCAATCAACAGAGCAAGGTGGAAGGGATGCTGTGTGATTTCAGAGACT
This sequence comes from Phyllostomus discolor, assembly GCF_004126475.2. Taxonomy (NCBI): domain Eukaryota; kingdom Metazoa; phylum Chordata; class Mammalia; order Chiroptera; family Phyllostomidae; genus Phyllostomus; species Phyllostomus discolor. The sequence continues at coordinate 71,031,153 of NC_040903.2, forward strand.
AGATGAGAAGATATCTGATGGCTTCTGCCTTGGCCTCTTGGGCTATTCCCTATCAGAAACTGGCCACCACCCTTTGAGAAGCCCAAGTGTATAAATTCACAGCTTCAGGTGAGCTCCTAGTCAACAACTAGCATCAGGTACCAGCCAGGTGAGTATTCCATTTCGGTCATATGGTGCAATCAAGCAAATGCCTCAGAGCCCCAAACAAAAAAACACTAAATTATGAGCAAATAAATGTTTTCTTTTAAGGCACCTAAAAGTAGTTTTATTGTGGCATAGTTTATATGTCATATTCATTCATTTAAAATATACAATGAAACACATTTTACTAAATTTATAGAGTAGTGCAACCAGCGCCAAAATTCTGTTTCAGAACATTTTCTTCACTTCAAAAAGATACTTCATGTCATCTGCAGAACACTCCTCCCACCCTCAACCAAGGGTAACCAATAATTTATTTTTCATCTCTATAGAATTACATATTCTGTACGTTCTATATTAATGAAATCATATAATATGTAGTTTTTTGCTTTTGACTTGTCTCACTTAGAATAAAGTTTTTGAGGTTCACCCATGTTGTATCAGGTGATATTGGATTCATCCTCCTCATCTAATCTTAAGGCTTTACAACAAAAACTGAGACTGTGAAAGAATGAATTCTCCCTCAAAACTATAACAGACATCCTGTCTAAGTTTTCAGGCTGCTGACCTGCCCTATGGATTTTCACTTGCCAATTGTATCAGCCAATTTCTTTTTTGTTTTTTTTTCAAAAGATTTTATTTGTTTATTTTTAGAGGGAAAGGGAGGGAGACAGACACAGAGAGAGAGAAACATCAATGTGCGGTTGCTGGGGGTCATGGCCTGCAACCCAGGCATGTACCCTGGCTGGGAATCGAACCTGGGACACTTTGGTTCCCAGTCCACGCTCAATCTACTGAGCTACGCCAGCCAGGGCCCAATTTCTTAAAATAAATCTCTGTGTGAGTGTGCCCATCTTACTGGTTCTGTTTCTCTAGAAAATTCTCCTTTAGGAGATTGAAGGAGTTCATTTATACCCCTAATTTTAAAAATATGCTTTCAGGTACTGGTGTTGGAATTTTTAAATAATTTTTCTGTGTCTGTTGAGATAATATTATGTTTGTCTTTGATTCTATTAATGTCATATAATGTACAAGTTGAATTTTTACATATTAATTCAATCTTGCACTCCAGGGGTAAATCCTATATAACCATGGAATACTGTGCTTTATATATGTTGCTTTATGTATGTTTAATTTGCTAATATTTTGTTGATGGTTTTTTACATCTATATTCATGAGGAGCTATTGTTCAGCAGTTTTTGCTTTTTGTGTTGTCTTTATCTAGCTTTGGTATCAGGGTAACAGTTACCAAGTAAGATAAGCTAGAAGTGTTTTATGATATTCAATTTTTTTTCTGAAAGAGTTCCTGAAGTATTGATATTGTTCTTTAAATTGGTAGAATTCACCAATGAAGTCATCTTGGCCTGGGCTTTCCTTTGTGGGTAGGTTTTAATTACTAATTTAACTTTTTTACTCCTTATGGGTGTATTTAAATGATCTATTTCTTCTTCTGAGTTTTGTTAATTTTTATCTTTCTAAGAATTTATTCCATTTCACCTAAATTGATACATTAATTGACATAAAGTTGTTCATTGTGTTATATCATAAACCTTTTGATTTCCATAACTTCTGTAATAATATCTTCTCTTTCATTCCTGATTTTGGTCATTTGAGTCTTCTCCCTTTAGTTCGTGTCAGTCTGACTGAAGCTTTGCCAATTTTTCTCATCTTACAAAAAATCAACTTTTGCTTTCATTGACCTTCTTGATTGTTTTTCTCCTATTTTATTCATTTTTACCTTAATCTTCATTGTTTCCTTCTTCATCTGCTTTGTGTGGATATCTAGGATTGTGTCCACTCCCTCCCATCTGTGCGTGTATCATTATGCACGTGTGCAGGATTTTATGAAAGCCCTTTGTGGTTTTATTACCCACCTTGGTATGCTGTCAGTTTGACATTTTCCCCAACCGGGTCTCAGCCTCACACTTGACCTTCCTTATTCATGAGCCACCAATATTTTTACACTTTATGGCAATGCCTAGGGCCATTGTGTCTGTCCACATTATGCTCCAGGACATGTCACCCCCTCTTAGGCAGAACTGCTGATTTTCATGGCTTGCTTCATCTAGTAGAGCTAATGAGTTGACCAAACTGAGTGAGAGAATTGGAGCAATCTTAGAGATTCCCACTAATTTTACCATCCAAAAACATTTATTTAAAAATTTGTTAAATGTTAAGCTCTGTGGCATACACTAGGGATTTAAAATCTGGTTTCTATTTTCAAGGATTTGAATCATTTTTATATGTAAGAGTATAAGATGACTGACTTAAAGAAATATAAAATATAATTTTATATTTTCATTATAATTTAATACTTATTTGACTCACCATATTTTATACCAGGACTTCCCAAATGTATTCTGAAGAACACTAGTTCTTATGCTAGTATCATTTCTCCAAAAATAGGTTGATTAGGTAGAGATGCCTTCCAGAATTAAAAAAAAATATGTTAGATGTATTAAAAAGAGGCTGGGTTACATAAAGTTAAATAGATACCTTTACAGTATGATTTCTCAGTCTTCATTACATGATTGTGCCCCACAATATCTGAAAGAACTATGTAGAATTCAGAGTCTTCCAAAATCATTTGAACACAGACACCATTTACTAAGAAGCATCTCATATCTAGCATTCTGAAGAACATGATTATCAAGATAGGCAGATAGGTTTCCCATATTAAGAAAAAAAATTAACCAACTATAAAGTAATTTAAATTACCAGAAAACCTCCCAAATTTGAGAAATGTGAATAAAGGGGTTTAATTTCTGAATTCATATTTGTGACATAAGAGTCATTCCTTTTTACTTTTGTGTATCTTGAAATTTTCAAATTTATTTTCCAAGGCTATAAGTTATAACCTTCAGGGATTGAAAGATAGACCTGAAATATGAGGCATAACCTACCAATAGAAATAAGAAACATAATAAGGAGATTAGAAGTTACCACCCTAGTAGAAAAAGTACTAACTAAATTTTTAAGAGTTACTTTTTTTGTCTCTAATTGCTATGTATATATTTTCAAATTTTGTGTAGCCAGGAGTGTCTACCACTACTTGTAATTTTCAAAATAATAAAAATTCATTGTGTGATTGTATCTTGTGAAGTCCAAGGATCTGAATACAATAAGTATAAATTTCAACATTAGAAGATCCAAGTTGTTTGCCATATTTAATACATTTTTGCAATATATCCTACTCTATTTATACTATGTAGATTTTCCATTCAATAAGGCACAATATTTAAATTTAAATTTTTAAATATTTAATGCATTTTCTATTTGATACATTAATCTTTTTCCCACCCACAGTTTCCTTGGAATTAGGAAGTAGAAAAAGAGTTGAAAAGCTAAATGTATCTCTTTGTGTAACATTCAGGACATACAACCTGATGGATGAAGGTATACAAAATTTTATATGAAATTATAATATTTTATATGAATTATAAATGTTGAGCTTGTCTTCACTATGATGAGAATGAGTGTTATGTGTTTTACACAGGCAGACTTAGTGTGTTGAAGAAATAGGAGAGAGGAATGAATAAAAATGCAGTCGCATGCAACACCATACTGTGCTGTATTATGTATTTTAAGTACCATCATAAGACAAAGATGCCTTCAACTCTAAGAGCTCAGGAGAAATGGCTCCTAGTTCTAAACTTGGTCCTATCAGCAACTTTCTATTCTTCTATTCCAGTTTCGCCTAGATCATTTCGATTAGAGTCTGTTATAGAAAAAAAAGATGTGATAGTGAAAGTATATTTTTCCTAACATAGAGATTCAGAAGGCAAATTGCTTGCTGATAGTAAAATGTTGTTGAATGACAAGAACTTCTCCGTAAATGTGCATCTTTATTCATTTTTATGTAAAACAGATCACATCAAAAGAGACAATTATTCCTTGAAACTAGATGTTGCTTTCTTGATCACCTCTAAATTGAAATCTTTGTGTGAGTGGCTAGTAGACAGTGGAGGTAAGATGAAAGAATGACTTCTCTCTGGGCTGTAATTTATCAGAAGGAGAATCATCACTGATTTGCTGCTTCAAAACACTTCCTGAGGATCAAAAACCCATGCAGCCAACCTGATGAAACAATGACGCTGCATTTTGGCCACCCCACATATGACAGTTTAATTTTGTTAGCCACTGATTGATGTGAATAGCTCTGATGCAGCCCGTGATTCTAATAACATCATTGGAAAAGAGTGATGAAATCTGTGAAAGATCACAAGAATGGGAAATCCCTCAGTGACCTGCATCTTTGTTGCTTTACAGATTTCATCAACAATGGAAAGTGACCTTTAATGGAGGAGGTGTGGGGTGGAATTCTAGTCTCTTTGATTTGTTGTTTTTCCTATTTGGATTACGACAGCACAGCAGCCATAGGACGTAAAAGTTGGGTCAGTGAAATTTCCCCCAAATGATCTTGATCTCCCTTTAAATGATGATCTGTACAATTATTCAGTCCCTAAAACCCATTCACAAAGCACTGTATAAACTGACACTACTAAGTCAGAACTGAAAATTGTTCCAAATGAAACCTGTGGAATTGCAGATAAAATCAATTTTTTAGGGCAATTTCAAGCTGATGACCTAAAAGGCTGAGGTGTTATTTTTCTGATAATTCATTAAGCTTTAGTTCCTGCATTGCAAATAAGCAGGAACTAAAACATTCATTTTTCTAGTTGACATGCTGTACTTGGTTTTGGACCCTTTTAAAGTTTCATTTTGAAAACTTGAAGTGTGACATACAGACAAAAAAATGGACAAATTATAAGGGTTGAGTTTCATGAATTTTCATAAAGTAAACATGCTTGTGTGACCTGTATGCTGATAAGGAAATAGAATCCTATAAGAATTTCAGAAGTTTCCATCTGCTCCTTCCCAATTATTTCCCCTCAAAGGATATCTACTTATAAATTAAAGCATATCATTAATTTCTGATTCTGTATATTAGTCTTGAACTTTATATATTAAGTTACATAGCATGCATTCTGATTTCTTTGCTTAATATTGTGTGACTAATCCATTTGTGTTCATTATCACTGCTGCATAATATTCCATTGCATGAACATACCAAACTTATTAATTCTATGAACAATTGACATTGAGTTGTTTCTAGTTTTTTTCCTATTACTAATAATCACATTACAAGCATTCTTGTACCTGTTTTTTGGTGAATGTATATGTATCTTTGAGTATATACTTACAATCAGAATTTCTGGGACACAGGTTAAAGTGAATATTTTGTTTAGTAGATACAGATGAATAGCCAGGTGATTTTCCTTCTGGCAACCTAGAGGGGTAAATGTGCACCTCACATTAACTCAAATGCAGGAGCTGAACAGAGATGAAAGATTGGGTCTGCTCTACAACAGGATTGCAAGTTTGTACTTTTATACTGTGCCACACCAAGGAGCACAGAGTTGTACTCACCAGTACAGCCCAGTGTTTATTGCACTACTCTAAAGACTGGTTGCTCTTCTGAAGCCACTGAGTATTCTGCCATGGAAGCAATTGAATGCTGTGGGAAAACAGCTTTTTGATGTAGCTAAGTTTGGTATTGGTAGTTGTAATATCCATTGTTGTTATTTATATATTGTCAGTGTTGAAAGTTAACCTCAACAAATATCAAGGAGTTTCTAATTGGAAAAGGTGAATAGGTTATCCTCAGGGGGCCCAGTTTTGTCAAAATTATCCAAAAGATTCATGATATGGTTGGAGTAAAGTCAAATTTAAAGACAAACCCTTATTTCACACCAGAAAAAAGAAAAAGGATTTCAACTCTACAGGAGAAAAATGAAGAGCTAAGGGTAAATCTCTGGCATCAAATATCTGGTGAAGCCTGGGGCTTCATCAGAAAAGGATACAAAGCAGAAGAGTGTTTATGTGCTGGTTCTTTCCTAAATAAAGAGCAATGATGCTGGAAGATAGTCTTGTGATGTAACTAAATTTGGTCCAATCTAAAAATTATCTATTTATATACAAATTTAAATTACTAGGTTACATAAATGTTTTAAAATCACCTGGAAGGATGTCAAAATATATCAATAAATAAAACCACTTTTAATACATGACGAATATGGCACATGCAGGGTCTCTGTACAAACTTCACATCTGTGGGGTATACCCTGCCTAATTTATTATGTACTATTTAGGGACTGCAAAGCTCTGATGCACAACTTCAGGAAATGAATAATTTATCAACCCTTCAAAGTTATTCTGGAGAATTTCTAAAGGAAGATGGTAGAATTCTCAGTGTACTCATAGAATTTTTTTTAAACAATAATAGTAAAAATTAAATGATCATTGAGGAAAATATAGACATGAGATCTTAAAAGTTTATACTGTGATGGAAAGACTCTGTACTATCTTTGGTAAAATGGATTTTTATTATTTATAAAATTATCCACTGCATTTAGAGAGATTTCCTTAGAAGATGGGTATAATAGTTATTTTGTACTACCCTTTTAATAATATTGAATTTAACTGACTTAAATTTACTTGATTTATATTCCTACCTAACTCTTCCAAGGGCATATGCTACAACTTGACTGATATTGATTTTTAAAATTTATTTCCTTGTTTAAATTGCCTGGAAAAGAGAAAAAGATCATTTTTTATATTTCAAAATTTTAGAGAAGAAAATCTTAAAAAGGAGTACATTTATCACTTGATGTGCTCATGGTTATGAATGAAAGAATGGTCAAATTTAATTTGATCATATATGAGAGATAGCATTTCTTTGAAAACATTAAAAATTTTTTTTCATTAGAGTCTGAAAAGATTTTACATGCAGAGTGGTAAAACTAGAAGCACATGGATATTTTTGTACAGATATTTAAAATATATATCTATTAATTTATAGCTAGGTGTTTTATTATTTGCTATTAATTGTTGGTAGGTATTAGCCCAACTGCAGTCTTTAAAAACAACACATACATTTTGTTTCTATAAATAAGATATAATATTTACTACAAACAAGTTAAATTTTCTAAAATTTGGCAAAAGGAAGGTAATAAATTCAGATACATTGTTTAAAACTTAAATCTCTATTGATTCCACAAGAATTAAATAGAAATGACAAGCCACTATTCTTTTTTTTTAAGATTTTATTTATTTATTTTTAGAGCAGGAAGGGAGGGAGAAAGAGAGAGAGAGAGAGAGAGGGAGGGAGAGAGAGAGAGAGGGAGAGAAACATCAATGTGCAGTTGCTGTGGGCTGTGGCCTGCAACCCAGGAATGTGCCCTGACTGGGAATCAAACCTGTGATGCTTTGGTTCACGTCCTGTGCTCAATCCACTGAGCTACTCCAGCCAGGACAAGCCACTATTCTTTGTGCTTTAAAAAGAAAAGCACAAGAAACTGCTATTATCAGCATATTAAAATGATTAAAATCTCATTGTTCTTTTGAATAAAAATGTAGCAAATGGCAACATTTATTGCTTTATTATCTCCCTAAAATTGCACTGGTAGTATTTATATTTACTGTCATAATGCTAATATTTACAAACTGACCATCTACTAAATCCCAAATGCCATGAAAGTATATATTTATATGTATATACACATATGCATACACACATATATAAATGAAAATACTGTTGATTTTCATTTACTCTTGGTCAAATTTATCTTAAATCTTAGGTATGGGTTTAAAATAAGAAGTTGAGAATTACATTACTTCTTATTCTCATAACATGTATAAGAACTAAAATATAAGCATGTTTTAAGATTATTATTTTGCCTTCATCTTTAAATAGTTTCATATATAAAATAATAAAGATATTACCATTGAACATGGATTATGTTAAGCGCTGTACTTTGTATCCAATATACTTTTTTAATAATACTCACTTTGCTAATGGTGTTTCAAGCAGGGTGCCTACTTTGTGCTAAGCTCTTTGTTGTTTTGATTACAACAGTGAATGGTTCTGTTAAAGACCCTACTCTCCAGGAGATTGTATTCTGATGAGAGAGATAAAAAATAAATACAAATCAAATAAATAATATATAACAAAGATAGTTGTAAGTACCAAAAATGATAGCAAATAATAAAATAAGTAGCAGAACAGGACAAGGAAAAATGTAATGATGGACAGGACAGCTATTTGAGAGAGAGTTATCAGGGAAGGCTTCTCTGAAGAGGTGACACTAGAACAAAGACCCAAAGGGACAAAAATGAGTTGTGTAGAGATCTGGGGGAAGTCATTTCATGCAAAGCGTTTGAGTAGAAAGGAGCTGAGCATTTTCAAACCAAGATCTCCAGATGACTAGGATGAAGAGCCACAGAGAAAAAACAAGAGAGAAGCAGGAGCCATGCCTTACCAGGGCACTGGAGCCATGGGAAGGTACTATAAATTCATTCTGAATGTGATGGTGAGACATTAGAGAGAATTAATCAGAAAGAAAGTGACATGATCTAATCAGCATTTTAAAAATCTTGGCTCTGCGGAGAACTGTGGAGGGCTAGAAGCAGGTAGATCAGATAGGGGCTGTAGTGGAAGTGAGGGATGTTGGTGGTTTGGAACAGGGACGAGACTTGAAGAAATAATTGAGCTCTGTATGTATGTTTGCACCAGAGTTTCAAAAGCAAACAGATGGTGCACCCAAATCCAGATAATCTAAGAAGAATCTATTAACAAAGAGATTATGTACAGAGCTGTGGGTTTAGGGGAACTTATATTTTATCTTCACCTTGCTCACACTTCTGTAAATTACTGTGTATGTTAAATTCTCACCAAATTACCCAATTTGAATTTACCTGCTATTTCCTGTCAGGTTCTGATGGATATGTTACTGAATCCCCAGCAATAATCTGGTACATAATAGGTTCTTAATAACTATTTGATGAACGAATGAATGAATGAATCTTCAGGAGAGCTAGTGGTAAGAAAAAAATACAATTTGCTACAGTACTTGGCACATAGTAGTCTCTCAAAGTGTTTTATTTTTCCATTGTCAATATTACTTCTCCCAGACTTTTCATTCATCCACTCAAAAAATTCATCAAGCAGAAGGCATAATATGAGTCACTGGGAAAGTTAAACATTCAATCCTGCTCTCAAATAGCTTATACTACTTGAGGACCTTGTTGTGAGACATGAATGCTCTGTTTACTATGATAGGATTGTGGGTAGGAGGCTGTGGGTGTAGGGAGGTAATTTCCTGTAGCCTGGGGTACCATAAGCATTATCCAGGAAGGGTTCAAAGAGGTGACATCCATGATCTTGAAGGATAAGTAGGAGTTAACCACTCAGTCAGAAGAATAATGCCAAGGTGAAATCAAATATATGAGGAGCCAGAAAAAAAATTTTTAGTAAAGAAAATAGAATGTGCAGAAGTAAGAAGTGAGATGACAGTAGTTTTTCTGGGATTCTAATTGGGTTTTGGTTGGAATATTGGCTAGACCCAGGAGAGATGAGTTGAGAAAGGTAATCTGCAGCCTGGTTATTAAAGGGCCTTAGAGTCTTCATTAAACATCTGTACTTTAGCCATTTGTATTAGGCAGTGATTAAAAAGATTTGAAGCAGAAAAACATACTACACTGTTAGGACAAAGTAGGATTGGGGTGAAGTAAGACTTTAGGAACTTGTTGTAGTAATCAGACGAGAAATGACGAAGGCTTAGAACATTTGAAACAGGAATGCAGCCAAAAGAAAATAATTCAAGAAGGGGATCAACAGGGCTTCATTGTTGAATATATGAGGGGAATATCTCTGAAATCTGACTAAAGTAATTCATAACAAGTCCTCAATCATTTTCCTCACCTTAAAGTAAACATTATACTAGTTAATAACATGGTTTTCCAATTGGTGGATTATAGGAAATTGTATGAATAGCTTGTTAAGAATTTAAGGATGGTTTGTACTATTTGGTTGTTCTTAAGACATACCAAATACCATCAACTTCTAAGATTAGCCCTAGGGAAGGTCCTGGAGGGATTAAAATAATGACTGTTGGTATGGTACAATTAATTTGTTTTATGTCTGAGAAGTCTTAGGTTTCATTTTCACTTGGTAGTTTAAAAAAAATTGCAGGGACCTATTGAAATGAAAGATTTTTTTTTTTGCCAACAGTACCAAGCAACCTTCATGTGGAAACAATGGAACGTATAAGCATACACTAGACAAATAGGTTCTCATAGTCAAATTCAGTGGTTACTAATCATTCATCTGTTGGATTGTAAGTTTTTTTAAGTATACAAAACATCAATTTTTCATTTTCAGGGGTGGTAATGGGGAAACTGGATAGTTATTGCTGTTTGCTAAAATCTCTCAAAGTTCCTGAAGTATAAAATACCTTTCCAGTTCACAAAATCAATTGGTCAAGTATATCATTCTAGGTGTGTTTTTATGATTTTACTGGGTGTCTTCCTATTCCTCCACCAGTTGAGTGACTCGATGACTCCACTGAGACATGAGGTCCATTTCATCCTGGCTCTGCTGTGGTTATTGTTAGGCAGGGATAGGCAGTGAGATCACACTCACCTAGATATTCATTTTGTCATTTGGTTACTACCCATATGTGAAGTAGAAATAAGTTACTAGACTAAATTTTAAAGGTGCTTGTGAGATATTTACCCACTTTTTTATGCCTTAAAAAAAACCTTGAATGCTTTTCAAGATATAAGATTTCTGTATCATCATTTTGACATGTTATTGAAAGTACCTTGTCTGCAGTAGATTTTAGACAAATTATGAATAACTATAAACATGTATTTATAACTTGTAAATGTACATTTATATTTTAGTTCTTCAGAGTTGATTAGATCTACTAATAAACTAGAAAATGTCAATGATCTTCTAAAAAATTATAAGAACTATCACTGCTCATGTTATAATGTACAGCATAAGTCCTTGTACTTCTGATTCTATTGTTCAGGATAAAGAAGATTTTCAGAGGTTTTGGTGGGAATTTTCCTCTTCATCTCTGCTTTTTTTTTCCATCCACCATGCAACTCTCTCTCATACTTCTCTCATATTTTGGCTGAAATTCTAAATTTTTCTGAAAAGAAAGACTGTATAATTATAGTTGAGGTAGAAAATGCAAACACCTTTAGATGTCAACATGCAAATTAAATATACATTACATACATGCTATCAGAGGTTTGTAAGAGAGGAGTCTTTAGAGGCCTAATTTACACTTGAAAGTGGGATATAAAGAGAAGGTATAGAACTGAATTCACAAAACTGCTCTGCTACATTGCAGACAAATAATTTTATTTGCTCCAGATTGTATTTTTTAAGTACAAATTATTGGTGAAAACCTTGTTCTTTTCTATAGACATAACTGTAATTCATTTGCCTTACTTACTTGAACTCTATAGGCTTTTTCATGTATGGTCCTTAAGTTTATAAATACTGAGTTCCTAAATTTTCACTTGGTGCCATGATGAGATAATAGGGCTCAAATATATCCTATGCTTTAAACAAGTAGAAAACCAGACAGAATATGACAAACAGTAAATTTCAGATTTTAGAAAACAAGCAGCACAGAACAGTAATACCCAAGAAAAGGAAAATGAACACCTCCAAGTGCTTCAGCTCAGTGTCAGGTGAGTTTCCAGCATGCAGATTAAGGAGGCAAAACCCAAAGAGCATCTGATAGTCTCACTGATTAGAACAGAGGGTTCAGAGTTCTTGGGAAAAATTGCAGGACGGAGTACCAGGGAGAGGATTGGTATTCAAAGAGGAAGACTATGCTTCAGAAATCTGCAGAGGGCATCTCCTCAGTTTTTGGTTTTGAAATTATCTAGATAAATCTGTAAGGAGAATGAGAGCAGGGAGAGGATCACAAGAAACAAATGAGTGAGATAATCACTGGGGAACACACAGGGCTTGTAATGTTTTGTGTTTCTGGCAGACAGAAGATCTCCTACTACCTGGGACATTGCATAGTATTGAAGGAGTATTGCCTCAGTGGTGGTGACAAGTTACCCCCAGACTAAAGGCAGCACTGGACAAGTCTCAGCACAGTTCAAAAGCAATATGGAAAGAATTGAACTAATTCCAAGTAACATACCACATCACAAAAAAAAAGCCAAAAATAAATTTTAAAAAAGCCAAGATTCAATGATGTAAAATTCATGGTTTCTAATAAAATATACCAGATATTCAAGTATATAAGAAAATTTATAACCAAGGTCAAATAAGTTAGTAGAAACTGAGACAAAAATAAAAAATCACAATTATTAGACCAGGATGTTAAAACAGTAATTATAAATGTACTACATATATTCAAGAATTTAGAGATAAGAAAGAATATAATGAAGAGACAAGAAGATGGAACAAAAATGCATATTTAACATTGAAAGATGAAAATTAACATATCCATAATGAAAATAAGACTGGATGGGGTTATTACTAGATTAGACACCACAGAAGAAATCAGTCAACCTGAAGACACAGTAGTATGCGATATCCAATATGCATTGCAAGAAAATAAAAAGAGTAGAAAACATGAACAAAATATTAATGAGTTTTGGGGTAGCATCATATAGCCCAAACATATGTACAAATGGCATCTCAAAAGCAGAGGAAAAAGATAAGAAAAATATTTGAATAAATAATGATGACAATCATTTTTTCAGGTAATATATACTCTGTTGATAAATACCATACACCTATAGATGCAGAAAGCTCAATAAAGCAGAAAAAAAAAGGCAACTGTGCTAAGGCACATCATAGTCAAATTGCTAAAAAATCAGTGATAAAAAGAATGTTTTAAATTAGAAGGGAAAGTAACATTTCTATAGCAGGTTTTTATTGCTGTGTAGCAAGTTACCACAGACTTAATACCTTTAAAAAAACCCATTTACCTTAATACCTTTATTAACTCACAGTTCTGTAAGTCAGAAATCCAGTCACATTCAGAGATGTGATTTCTGCTTAGGATAAATTCAAGATGATAATCTTATATTTTATTTGATGGCTCTGGGGAGGGGTTTTCTTTTAGGCTCATTCAGATTGTTGGTAGAATTTAATTCCTTGTGGTGGTAGGACTAAGGTCTCCATTTTTCTTGCTGATTTTCAGGAAGTCTGTTCTTTGCTCCTAGGGACCAATTATATTCTTTCTTATGCTACAAATTTCTCTGAATTTCTCTATTACCCATTTGAGAAAACTCAACATTGGACCCACCCAGATAAGTTCCCTTTTGATCAACTCAAAATCAACTGATTAGTAAGCTCAAGTACATTTGAAAAATCTTTTTTTTTCATATCACATAACATAATCTTGGGTGATATATCTCTTAACACTTACAGTTTGGAGATTATGGCAGGAAATCTTGGGGAACCACCTTAAAATTACAAAAAATAAACATAAAATTTGTTAGGTAACAAAAAGTACCTTGTGGTAGATGCTGTGGTACACAATCATGTCTGTTAGAGTGGATAGGACAGACAGAGCAAGGCCACCATCTTAAAGCAGGCACACCAGTTAAGCTAAAATAGGCCCTGGATAGAAGGACAGATAAGGTGGAATAAGATGTGGTCTGGCTGTTCATAGAAAACTGCAGGTAGTAGCAGAAAACAATAACCAAAGAAGCAAGCAGGCAGTAGTACATATCAGAGTTTCCAGAACCACCACATAAAAAATTTTATGAAAGTTCATACCCTTTCCTGATATGGAACTTGGTATATAGAGGCAATGTAATAAGTATTTTTAATAAAAAATGATTAATGGATATAGATTGACAGAAAGATGTCACACACAAATGGAGGATCCATGATAGAAGGTTATTGATAAATCCAGGAAGGCAGGAAGTTCAGTTTCATCTGCAAGCCCATTATCTAGGTTAGGACTTCTTTCTTGAAGTACAATCTCAAAGGGAGATGGAAAGAAAGGAAGCAAAGCAATATCCAATTGGACACTGTGCTAGGTAATTTTTATATTCATTAACTCATTTGATCCTCACATTAACTGTGTGATAGGAGTATTCTTTTACTCCCAGTTTTTAGTTGTTTTGATCAGTATCAGTAAGTAAATTGGCCAAGGTCTCACACTTACCAGTTATATAAGCTAGGATTCTGGCTGCCCAAATTCTAAACTGCATTTTTGCCCGTAATTCCAGGTTGTCTTCCAGCAAAGCAAAGCCCTATTTCTTGCATCAGCTGCTGAGTGGCTATACATGATACCAGACTGTTCATTTGGTCAGTCTGCACATTTTACTCCACATTAGTGTCAGGTACTATTCTGGGTGCTGTTACTTAACACTTTTTTCCATAAAGTACAGATCAAATGGTACTCAGAGAACTTCTTTTTCTACTTACTGCGATCAGGTTGCATTCTGCCATTAAAAGACTTCTTTTCTCTTTATTTTCATTTTAACCTGGTCTCCTCTAGATAACATGGCACTGGGAACACTGGATACAGTTTGAAACACTCCTCATTGTATCAGGTTCAGTAGCCCAAGGTGCAATGAGATAGAGGGGAGGATCCTGGCAGATATGGTAAACTGGGCCACTGAGACACTCATGTTGCCTTTTGAGTTTGGGGGGACAGGTAAATACCCTTTGACCCAAGAGACAGAGAATAAGCTTTATCACATCATACCAGGTACTCACACTGTGTTCATATTTGCTAGAACAATTTTGATGTGAGGGAGGACGGCAAGATTGAGACCTTAATGATTTCAGAGGATTTGTGAAATGCAAGGGAAAAACCACACCTACTGGGTAGGATTTTATAAAAATGCCAAGGTATAGGCAGTTGTGGGTATCCATGTTTCACAAAGTGGAAGCTTATCACATTTAGAAGATTTGAGATGCTGGTTGTGCTGAGATGTGGGAGCAATGTGAGGAGGTTATTAGAGGGAGGGATAAGAGAGTGGTTCAGTTGTGACATAAAGGACTTCGTAGTAAGACTTCATGAGAGCTCTAAAAGACCCTTCAAAGATCTTTGTTATTAAAAGATCCTTTAATGGAAAGTCTTATTTGTACTTACATGTAAACCTTTACCTTATAATTAGACATGTTTTTAAAAATGAATGAGAACCTTGATACATATTATTACATACTGGGTCACTATTACTGCCACTGGGAAGTTATGTCCTACTGAATTTGTACATATTCATGAAAAATGGAAGTAGCATGCAAAAATATAAAGGGTTTTGAATAAATCAGTTCATCTACTAAGTGTTTATTGAGGTAGGCACCAACATTAGCCTTGGCTTTTGATCAGACCAAGCTGCATGTTAGACTCTGAGATCTGTAGGGATGTCATTGCATCTCTTTATCAGCAAGAACATCTCTAATGTAATGCAGTAATAAAAGCATATGAGTATCGACTAATAAAAAATAAATAAAACAGATGTGAAACCATTGTAGTCAGAATTGACTTATGATCTAGAATATCCCTTCAGTTGTTTGTACTGTTGACTCATGATGGATGGTAACAGACTGACAGGGTTGCAGGCGGGACAAGTAGCAGCCTGCTAAATTGAGCCTGCATCCATCACACACATATTAATTAATTCATTAATATGAGTGACACACTGTTTTTTCTTCTTCTTGCCATGTTTAGACTTGTTACTAAGAGAAATAAAAATACCATATTTTAAAAAGCTGGGTAGAAATGGCCTTCAGCACAACCTAGCAGTCAGGAAAATGTTAAGTATTGTTGCTACCTGTTCGTTTTTTAAATAATCTCATTTCTTCCCTCTTTTTCCAAATGCAACATAAAGCACAAGATACAAACTTGGGAGTATTATGGATTTACATGGTTTTTGGTAACACCATTTCTAAGTGGAACAAAATGTTGTGCTGGTAATCTCGAAATGAAATAAACATGCAATTGTGCTCTTGTGGAATTCCTTTTTCAGGCAATACATACTCTGTTGATTGGCAATATATTATTTGTTTGGCAAGTGTTAGATCATCTGAGCAACACAGAAGAAGTAAAAGACAGGATCTTTACCCTTAAATTTTTATGATATAGTTGGAGAGATAAGGGAAACACATGAAAGAATCACAGACAGTAAAATAATAGAATAACAAATAATACAAATGGGAATGTGTGAATGAAGAACATATTCTATCATAAGAGACTCAACATGAACAAAAACACAGAAATAAGTGTGAGATAATCATATTGTATGACTAGTGAGACCCTGAATCTGAGCTAAATATTGGAATGGGTGAGCTGTGAAAAAGTTGGATGCAAGGCAAAAAATACTGTGTGACAAAAATATTTAGCGTCCTATGGATGTGATAGAATATAAGAGGAAATAGAGTAAATTATGCTTGTATAAACCAAAATCCCTTCACTCTTTAGGGTCCTTTTATCCTGATTGTATGACAAATCAAAGTGTAGATATTTGAAGAATATTCAATTTTATTTAAACTTTGTCATTTTATAACTAGGCTTTAAAACTTTGTTACAGAAATAAGAGGCTAAAAACAGCATTACAATTCAAACTGTCTAAAATCAATGAAACTTGTAAACATTTTGTTTTGCTTGAATAAGAGTTAGATTCTTATTTGTTCTGCATATCTACATTCATGGCTATTCTCTAATGATGTTGAAATCTTTAACAATATGAAGTAATCATACACCTCTCTCTGCATTGGGTTAATCAACACCAAATTCACCTATCCATGTACTCACTCTTTCTACAACTATTTATTCACTTGTAGTCATTGTGTTAGAGGCCCAGAGGACACGTTCAGATGAACTGAATTCTGATAAATTGATTAAATGCTTTGGTTTAATTTGGAACTAGGATAGGAAAATATGGTTGAGGTTAGGTTGCTATTCTATCATTTGAAAGTGCCCTGTAAAGTAAAAGGGACACTAATTTTAGATGTATCTCTATTGCACGCATCATATAGTAAGTGGACTTTGATGTAAATGGATATTAGACATTTTTCATTCTATTAAAATTGAAGTAATAAACTGAACATATTTTCTAACTTTCATGTAAATGTGGGAATACATATTCTATTGATGTATAGAAGAGAGACATTAGAAGCTGATTGAGAGGCTTTTTTGCTGTTCAAAATGGAAATTTGATTACTATAGGGTGGGGCAAAAAGTAAGTTTACAGTTATGAATACACAAAATGGAGTTTGTCCATCTATTATTATTTATTAATTGTATTATTTTCCATTACAAATAACTGTAAATCTACTTCCCCCTACCCTGTGTATCAGGAGGATGAAATTTATAGCAAAACAAAAACAAGAAGAATCTCAGCCTGACCTCTACTTGTCCCTCTCAGCCCCCAAGCAGCGAACAGGAAAAACTCCCTCCTTTCTGAGTTAGGTTGAGCCTGGATACATAGGTTGAACCTGAGTACAGTTTAGCTTAAGAAGAGTTTTATTTTTTAGGCTTTACAAATGATTACAGGGGTATAAAGACAGGATGCAGATATTTGTTGCAGCTCAAAAAATTAGTCGGGGTGATCATTTTGGATGTTGAACGACATCTGACTTGTTAAAATATACTAGCTTATTTTAATAATTATCTTCATATTTTAGTAATTATTATAAGGAGAAGGCTACTTCACTGTTTTGGACATTCAAGCAGAACTTAGATTGGGTAAACACAAAAGAAAATGTAATTTTTTGTTAGGCTCAAGGTATAACTGCTTGGCTTCAGTGATTTAGTGGCATGGGGAGTTAAGAGCAACTGTGAGAAAACATTGCATAATTATCTTTAAAAGGTGCCTTTAAATGGTTTACACATGGACCAAATGCCTATTACACTTTTTTCAATACCTATTTATATAAAAAGGTAAGTTATTGAACTATATGGGAAACAAGAGCTGAAACCATTGCTGTAGGTTTTCAACCTTTTTCACCTCATGGCATACAGAAACTAATTACTAAAATTATGCAGCACACACAAATATATATATATTTTGCCGATCTGATAAAAAATAGGTATAATTTGATTCATTCACACCGGGTGGTTGTTGTTGTGTTGACTGCTGTTGTTTCTTTATTTACTAATCTCAGGGAAAAGCGGTCTGTGGCCCTGGCTAAATAGTCAGGTACTGCAAGTTTTAAAAATTCTTTTGCTACACTGGTTGAAGATCACTGCTGTAATCTAATCTAAAATGTTAAGGAGAGTTTAATAAGATGTTCAGCCTAAACATCATACTTAGGGTTAATAACAGTCTCTGGGCTTTAAGAACTTAAATCATTCCAAGGACGTGACAGTAAAAGGTTCATCATGAGTGTGAGTGTTTTTCTTTTCAAAGGCAATTATTCATCCTGTTTTGTGTGGATTGTTTGGAAAGATACAGCAGCCACTGCAGTGGGGGACCCTGCCTGTTGGGGAGTTGGATTCACTACAGTTTATAGTGAAATTCACTACTATTTTTTATTTCCTTGACAAAATTGAATGGACATTTTATGCCACATCTTGACTATATCTATATCATTCTCATCTTAAAGAATTAAAAAATGCATGTCAAATCCAATTTTAAATTACTCTTTATAGGGTAAAAAACTTGGTCAAAAAGAAAGCATCACACAAATATCAAGCATACACATTATAAACGTAAGTATGTTTTCTTGCCTTTGAGGGACTTGCTGTATATTTAAGTAAAGAAAAAAAATCGCTTTTATATTGTCTATCTACATATCCATCCACCCATCTATCTATCTGTCTCCTTTTCAGTTCACCTATCATTTATAACATGAGGGGCAATAGGTCCCCCAAAATGTACACAGATAGTACTAAGGGAGTTAGAAGAAGTGAGAGGTTGCTATGTAATGGAAGAGCAGCTCTGTTATTCGCAAAGCTTTCAGAGCACAGGTTATTAGAGCTTGGGTCTGAGGGCTATAATGAGAATTGAAGTAAACATAAATAAAGAAATTTTTGGATTCTTGAATTCTCACATTCTTGTCCTGGTCTAGCCATTTAGCTGTGTTATCTTACACAAGTCTTCTGAAGGGGATGGGGCAAGTCAAGAAACACGTATAAAGGACACATGGGCATGGACAATGGGGTGGGGCTTAACGATGGGGATTAACTGTGGGGGTTTGGGGGGCAGGGCAGGGGAGAGCAACAGGGGAAAATGTGGGACAATTGTAATTGAACAACAATGAAAAATAAATACAATAAATTTTAAAAAAACAGTTCTCATCGATTTCAGCTTTAACTTTTTCCCACCAAATCCTACTTGTTCTTCTCCCCGCACCATTATGATTACCCCTCCCCCCCCCACACTATAAAATACTGCAGAAACATGTGGTGTGTATGCATTGCTATGAAGATGACTAGTGAATGATTATTTTGCAGCAGCATGGGGGGAGGGGAGAGGACATTCCAACAAACGTAAATGATGTTGCAGAGACCTATCTTAACTCATATGTTCATTATAATTTTAGTGTTTTACCAGTAACACAATTCAATAATAAAAGTACTTTTAATTTCTATTTTTTATTATAAATTTTATTATTTAGCAAATTGTCATTACAAGTGTGCTATGTATCCAGGTTTCTGGAAATGTTCCATTAATTAGTCAATAGTGTTCATGTATCTCCCTGGAAGACCCTGTTTCACAGACTCTGACCACAATACTTTTGAGTTAGTTATTTCTTCAGCTAATGACGTTCCCAGTTACCCTTTAATGATGCTATATGTTGGAGCTGTGTAGAGGATGGTGTATGTCTGAATGTACCCCAGGTCTGCTAATAGCACAATGTTTACCTATTGTGAGTCTCAAATCAATCACTAAAGGGTCCAAAGGAAGGCCAATTATAAACATTTGTGAAAAGCAGTAGTTGCTACCATTTGTTTTAGGTAAATGTATTCAAAATTTTAATTTAGTGTCTGCCAGTGTTTGGGAGAAAAATACTGATTTATTATTCTGGAGTATTACATGAAGTATTCTTAAATGTGATGTTTTCTTGAGCTACAAAATTTCAGAAATACCAAAAGTGCAATTTTAATTTTTTATAACTTTTATAGAATTTGGGGGGATTAATTTTCAATGGTCCATTGAAAATGAGTACAAATTGCTAACTATAACCCTTCAACCAATCAGTGGTCTAACTCTACCACACTCTTGTGTAAATGTGGATTGCATTGTTGGAAAAAATTGTCATTTCATGATGTCTGCTTAGCAGCAGAAAATGCCTTTTGTGACATTAAGTGAATTCCATTAATGATCTAGTGATGCTGGGTTGGTTGAAGGTAGGATTAATGTTTGCATGCAAGCTTAGCTGTCCTTGATCGATTGTAGATTCAGAAATGATGAGACAAACCTAGGAACTATCAAATCAGAGCACTGAATGATAGATTCTCTAATCTTATATTTCAGATCTGATCTACAGTTGGCCTTCCCTTGAATTATTATGACAAAGATATACAACACTCTCAGGACTGAATTTGATTCCTTATTTAAAATAATTACCTAAAGACCCCTTTGTCTAAACATTCCCTTTAAAATTGACTCCTACATTAGTTTACCTGTTGGTAGAAGCATGTAGACCACCTAGGAAGCTTTTTCACTAGGATGTGACTCACAATGCAGATTAATGGGGACACTGCATATTTTTCAGTAACACAAATAGCATGTAGCATTCTCACAGCAAAATTAAATTTCTGTCATCAGCTAATTCAGAAAAACAATTGCTTTCAAATGATGAAATATTGCTATCTCCTTAAAGCAATTTGAAAAATTGCACTGAAGTCATTTTTGTTCTTTTTAACCCTATGGTTGTATGTAATAGTTGTAGTAGAAACTTCTCTGTTTCAGAAAGATGAGTCATAAAAATCGCTTTTCTAAAGAGATGATTGGTCTTTTATGTGTTTCTTATTATCTATATTACATGCTCATCTAGAACTTATGTAAAATACCAACACTTAGACAGGGTCAGTGTCCTGGATTTCACCTTCTCTAGGATCTCTGTCTTGATTTTCTTACCTGTATCTCCATCTCCATCTGGGTGCGTGTCTCTTTGCTTCTCTCTTTCTCTCTTGCATGTTAAAGACTATAGATTGTAAATAAAAGTAAGGCCAAGTGTAAAATAAATCAGGTTATTTGAAGTTTTTAAATTTGATTTTTAAATATCGTTTTGTATTATTTTCCTGGTTAGACAATCATATACTTGACAAAGTGGTCCCCTAAATATTTCCAGTATCCACCTTGCACTGCAGTTTTTTAATGGAAAGAATATTAGAAAGTAGTTGCATTTTTGTAAAGGGTGAGTAAACAAAATATTTAATGATAATTTCTTTTATTTTATAGTTTTTGATGGTAATTTTACTCTTCATGAAATTTGATATGGTTTGTTATTTTACTCTAGCAACATACAGAATGGTTATCTTAATGATGTAAGAGTATTAGAGATCACCCATCCTAGACTCTTAATTTTATAGAATAGAGATAGGCTCTAAAGTTGTTTCCCCAAGGTGACCTGGACACTTTATAACAGAGCAAGTGTGACGGTTTATTACTCCTGACATCCTATTTACAATTTCTGGGTGTGTCATTAGTTTCCCTACTCTTTTTTTTTTAAGATTTTATTTATTTTTAGAGAGGGGAAGGGAGGGAGAAAGAGGAGAGAAAGAGCAATCTGTGGTTGCCTCTTGCATGCCCCCTACTGGGGACCTAGCTCACAACCCAGGCATGTGCCCTGACTGAGAATTGAACTGGTAACTCTTTTGTTTGTAGGCCCAACACTCACTCTACTGAACACCACCAGCCAGAACTAGTTTTCCTACTTTTACATTCAAATAATTTTATGGTTTTGACATATGATTAGAATTTCAGAGTACATCTTAAAAGTGGTACATCCTTTGCCCCTTATCATCCATTATTTTAATTAAACATAGAAACATTTAGCAATGTCCGTACAACTCTTATTCACAAATTCATGGCGCTGGACAATTATGTGTATAACAGCATGCCTTAGAGGTGGTAGGTTGACTTTTTGCCATAATTTGCATAATCTTCTCCAGCCCTTTACTATTAAGTATAAATTATTGAGTTTACTGGGAAAAAATACATTTAAATTTAAAAAATCAGACTTCTGTCAAGATTTCATAAAATTTTCTTTCTTTCAATTGCTCTGAAAATACAATGCTATTTTTTATTAAGTTTCTTAATTTTCAGTCAATAAATTCATCACTGGGCAATTTATAACATTATTACTTCTTCAGGTGACTGAACTTTAGGACACAGATGCACCATTGTTCTGGCCAAGGCAATTGTATGAAAAGCTGGGGAAAACATTTGCAGATGAGTACCTTTTGGGAAGCTTCATGTAACATGCAAGTATAAATAAGCTCCCTATGCATGACTCACTGCCATATCTTTGCAGACAGACCGAGGAGAGGAAATAAAAACTGCATTTTGGTAATTCTTTTCTTGCAGAACAACTTGTTAATACACAGTACAGCATTTAAAGTTTTGATTTAAATAGGAATAGGTTAAATCAGATGAATAATTGGAGTGCCACCTCCACATATTAACAGATAGAGACTTTTTGATACTTAACCAAATGGTTCCTGACATTTAAGCTGGTAAAGCCAATGCTACTAATCTGTCTGACAGGTAAGTGCTATTAAGTGAATTGATGAGAACATAAACCCAGGTTTAGAAGGTTTAAGATTTGATTGACAGACACATTTATCATGATGCTGGTCAAAGATAATGAATCAATCAACTCTGTTTGATGAAATCACATCCATGTCTTGCTTGTAGTGCAAATAAAGAAGTACTTTTTTTGAAGTTACCCTTCAATTCTTAAACAAGGATGTTTATTCATGTCATTCATAGACTTAGTCTGAAAAGTTTTTTAAAAAATTTTCTGAACAGTATTTTCAAAATATTGGAGGACTAAATGAAACATGTTCTATCCTCAGGTATGTCATTGCTAGATGATTCTATATACTATAAACTACATATTTAGGGCTTTTAAGTTTACTTACTTTCCTCTTAGGTACAAATTCATATAAAATTTAGGGAAAATTTCACCGAAGGATATAAAAAATATTTCAATACTCAAGACCCACTTATTTAAGCCAACAGTTAATTCAGACTATTTAGAAAATTGCATAATATCTGCTAATTATAGAACAATTTACATAATTGAATGCATGGTAATTAAAAAAGGAGAGCCAACATAAGAGACACATATTTCCTACTGCCATATCTCCACAACGTGATAAAACCAATATACTGAAAATGGCAATATTTCAGCATCTGTTGACCATTGTCATGGGAAAATGTCCTTTCTTTTCTCTTTAAACTGGAAGATGTAATTTAAAGAGATGCCAGAGTATAAGATCTCATTCCCTCTTGAAGAAAAGGTGGATGAGGCTCTTGCTTGCTTCCGCAGTTCAAAGAACTGGATGTGCAGAAAAAGAATGAGAAGGAGCTTGCACACCTAGGGCGAGAGCTACTGAATATCTGGGTAAATTGAGTTGAAGTTTTGTGATATCTAAATATTTTCAATATTTTCTTCACAGAAATGTTTTACTCAGTCATTGAAAAGGCTCTTGAACTATTACATTGGGATTCTGTCCCAGACTGACTCAGTTGAAGCTCGCAGGTGTATAGCTCAGAGAGATCAGACTCTCTCCCCTTTTTCCCCCCATTCTTGTTATTTGAGTCACCAATTTGAAATGCACCATTACCACTAAATAACTATTTAGTGGTATACAATCACACAATTGTGTGAAGAGACAAACATAATGAAGGACACTAGGGAAATAGGATCCTTTTTTCAGGGCACCTATCCCCTCACTGAAATGATTGAGAGTTCTGTAGCTTTTGTAACAAAGTATCCTCTCAACAATTACCTTCAACTAATGGTATGCTAAACTGAACAGGAAATCAGGTTTTGGAATGAATAGATCCATTGGTCCAAGTGACAGAGAGCCCAGCACCATTTTCAAATTGTTTCAAAAGAGCCAATGTTCTCATTATATAATTATAGCTCAACTAAATTAAAGAACATTGAAACCCTCTCTGATTTTTTATTATTGCTTTTGCAATTCAGTATTAATGATGTATCCTGTTGCTTGCATATGTGAAGTTAGATCTGGTATTTATTTTCTTATTCTAACACCTTTCTGTTTCCTGGCGTAATACATTTCCTGTATTTGTGGGCTAATAATTGGGGTGACCATTCATGAACTATTGCCACTGCCTTATAAAAATTATTTTAAACATTTGAAATCATTTTCTGTGTATAATTCTAGAGGCAATAATTTAAGGGCATATTACCAAGAGACTCGAGAATATGGTAATGTTAAATGATAAAAGTCAAACACTCTTGAAATTCATATCTAAGACATTATTTTTTTAGTTAACTAGTGTTTAGCCACATTTAGTATCCAAAGATGTTTTTCATTTATGTTCAAGTGACACAATGTCCCCTTTCTTTAGGTTATAGTTGCATCTTCTGCTATCCCTGCTGCCAAAACATGTATTGCTCCATGACTTGTGAAGTGAAATGGGAAAATTAGACTGCATGCCCCAGAGAGCACTTAGAGCATTTTCCTAATATATTTAGGCTGGCCAAATTTGATAAGGCATGAAAAAAAATCTTTCCTAAAAAAATCTCTCCTATGTTGAAATATGATTCATAATACAACTGCAAAAAATTCAGAAAGCATTAATTCTAGGTAGAAAGATTTTTAGGAAACCTCATGAATTGTTTTGAGGTATGTTGTCCCCTAGTCATGTGATCTCTTATGTAGGAATTAGACTAATTTAAGGATAGACACATGAGGTGAGATATGCACTATAATGGAGAATAGAAATGGTATGAAATCTGAAATGAAAGCAACCAAAGATCAAGTTATAGGCAATGAAGTGGCATAAATTTTTTGGAAGAATTTAATAATACTAGGTATAATTTCCTAATTTATAAGGAATTTATGAATTTATAAGGAATTTGCAAGGAATAGTCATGGAATATTACACATGCTACCTTTCCATATTTTAAAAGATGAGAGTGATCTAAACCTGTACAGGGGGAAGGACAATAATGGACATTTTCTTTTGGGCAAAGGAGAAATCTTGTAGGATGTGACCCTGATTTCTTATTTCTGGGCAGCCTAGTTTTTATTTGTAAATAACGTGATATAGAAGAAAGACCAGGGAGCCAAAATGCAGAAACTTCCTCTTCCTTTCTCTCTTTATTGAAATCTGCAGTCCTACAGCTTTCTCAGGATGGAGTGACTGTTAGATAAATAAAACCGGGTAGCAATAGCAATAAATAATTTTCTCCCTACATATGTTCTGTTTTTAAAACCCTTTCCCAAAGATGTGCTTATTGATTGGGGGAAGAGAGAGATTGAAACATCAATGTAATAAGAGAGAAACATCCATTGGTTGCCTCCTGTAGGTACCCTGACCGGGGACCAAACCTGCAACTTTTTGTTGTACCAACAACAAAACAATGCTCCAATCAACTGAGTAATCTGGCCAGGGATGTTCTTTCTTTTTAATTGGAGATGTTAGCGCATGTTAGAAGTGATGAGATTGAGAAATTTGATGGCATAGCTAATATTTGTAGCTCCTTGTTGACACTCTCCGTATGCTAGCTTACATGACAGATAAATTGACTGCAAGTTTTACATGGTTAGAAATTAATCTTGAGTTGCTTTAGAAATAAAAATACAAGAAAAATTTCTCAAACTAAATAATGTTTAATTAATGAGTAATTAAGGAATTTCTCAGTAAATTTTATATATTCCTGCACTCATAGGCTTTCCTTGCTTAAACTAGAGTTCACATTTTCAAGGAACTTTTTTTGGAAGCTCCTAAAAATGTAGCTTAGTAACTAAATTGTTTCTTAGTGCTGCTATGCAAAGAAGGAGATCCTTTAGTACTGAGTCTCAAGACTGTTAGCCTGGGAACTGATGGATTAGATCATTAGGTAAAATGCCTCTATAAGTAAGATTTGCCAAGTTTCTAATGTTACTAATCTTTAGCGTACCGTAAAAATTGCTGTGGATTTACATGGAGCAATTATTTTGAGTACAGGGAAGAGAACCTCATTACTCAGAGTTATTACTAATAATCACCATCATTAACATTACTGGCAAGAGGGCAGTTATATGGCAAGTTATACTAGGTTAGTACCAGAGACAGAAAACAGAAAAAAAAAAAAAAAAACCTTCCCCTGAGGGCCTATAGTCAGCGTACAATTTGCATAGGCTGTCTGTAGTAATAAGCTGCCTGTTAGGAAGGTCTGTTATGAGTCTCTCCAAGGAGGTAAATCTCCCATGAATTAGGCAGTTGCTGTCGTCAAGCATCTCTGACGTTTTAGCTAACTGTAAATCAATTACTGCCTTTATTGTTAGTGTTTTTAAGTAAAGTGAAATTTTAACCTCACATCATCGTTATGAGAAAAGTTTGCTAGTTTCTTAAGGGAATACATTATGAAGAGAGCAAATGTAACACACTTACAAACACATAAACTGGACCATTTTCCAAAAATTTGTGTTCTAAGTAAATTTTATTGATATAGACATATTAGTCCAATAACTGGGAAATGTTGTACTTGAAGTGCACTTAAACTGAAGTATGAATTGTACTTGGAATTAAAGGAAAATCTGTAATAAAATTCTTGTTTTTTCTCCCTTTCAGTAGGTGACACACTAAATTCTAACCATAATAAAAAAACAAGCATCTATTGTTGTGGCACCAACTATAAATTTCACTCATTGAGATTCAATATGCTATTTTATCATTATGATGAATTTTAAATTTTAAACCTTAAAGGATTTGACATATTGACGAGAATCTATGACTATGTCAGAGGACTTCAGCTTTGACATCTTAGCATGTACATGATCAGATGAAAGAAAAGAAATGTACTAAACACAGAGATGTTACATTGAGATTAAAACCACCAAGGGCTAGAGTACTCTGTGCATGATAACTATCTTTGTAAGAATCCCAAGAAAAGAAATGCCTACGTCAGAAAGATGGGTTTGATAAAATACAAATATGAAGTAAAACCAAGTTGTGGGTTAATTTCAAAGAATTGTAATGTGAACTGAAAATTATCTAAAATCTCTTTACCTATTTGGTAATACACTTAGAAATACTGATGATATAGCATTTCTTATTAAAATCATATGTAAGCCAGCCTTTAAATGTATTTATATTTATTTATTTTTACTTTTGTTAAGAAGCTGGAATGCTTACGTTTACTTCAGTTTAGATTGACATTTCTAGAAAACTACTTAGATAACTGAGGCTATAAATATGTCTGCCAAGTGAAAGACATTTTCCAGAAAGACATTTAAATAACAATTCTGATAATCAGAGAATCTTAGGTGAGAAATAGGTATTACATATTCCTTCTCTAAGAAAATACTCATAAATTTTTACTGGCATTTTTTTTTAGTCCATGGATTTTCAGTAGTCCAATATATTTCCCAGGGTTTAAATATTAGTTTATGAGATTTTTTATTGACTTGAACTATTTATATTATTTTAAAATACTCATTTAGATTTCTGTCTCAAAAGAGTAAGCATAGTGTCTTAGAAGCTACATTATGAGAGCTCTGTGGGAGAGTTCTAGTTTTGTAATTTTGCTATTTAAAAATTGTTTTAATGATACTACTAATCATGTACATGAAGTGTTTGGCAGGTAATGAAGACAGTTATTTTCAGAAATAATTATTATCAGTAAGAGAATGACTCTCTTTACTAAGATAGACTAAGGTGGCAGTGGTGGTAGAGTAGCTTTCCAACTCTGTGCCAAGACTTACTATTTGCAGCTACGCTGTGATATTGATCCACTCATCCTCCTCTTCATGTGGATTGGGCATCTGAGCCCTGGTTGATTCCAGGCATCTGGAGCTGCCTTGTAACTTAACCTAAATATTATCATTTTTAAAAAGATTTTATTTATTTATTTTTAGAGAGGGAAGGGAGGGAGAAAGAGAGAGGGAGAGAAACATCAATGTGCGGTTGCTGGGGGCTGTGGCCTGCAACCCAGGCATGTGCCCTGACTGGGAATCAAACCTGCGATGCTTTCCACTGAGCTATGTCAGCCAGGGCTAAATATTATAATTTTTAACTTTTTGTTTTTATATAAAAGAAACTGGAAATCATTGGCTTAGGGACTACAGGTATCAAACTCTGATGTTAAAAAGTTGAGGTTAGAAAACAGAGAAAGAGATAATCACTACTTTAGAATTATTAATCTATAAGGATAAAAGTTTATCATGACCTCCTAGGTGCCTTGATTTCCTTTGCTATATTAGTCACCATCTAGTTTTCTGTCTTAATTTTCATCTCATAGTGAATTTAATCAAAGAGTTCCAATAGACATCTTTATTTGGGTAAAACTCTCTTCATTGCTTCACTACTTTTATCATATTATCTTCTGTGTGGTGACTTCAAAATCCTAGGAAAGAATTGCAACTGGGGATTTTCAATATTTTGGACATAAAATGGAAGTGTTATTTAATCTAATTTATGCTTAGATCAATGTACTTTTTTCATGAAGAATCTTAGAAGTACTGTGAAATATTTTTCTTTTAGTATTTCAGAAATTTTACTACGGATATAGACCTGCAAAGCAAAATGCTAGGCAAACAGCTGAATGCTTGGTTTCTTAATGCCTGCTCCACATTACACATGAAGCATATTAGACCTGGGTGCTTTGTGGAAAGGAAAATGAAATATCAACATATTTAACTTAAAATAAATGTGTAACTTGTGTTATGCCAGATTCATTTATAAATGCTAGAGTCTAGAGTATATGCATTACCAAATATTGATAAAAACTTATAAGAAAATAGTCTGGAAGTTGAAAAATTATATTAATGATCTTATTTGTTGAACAATAATTGAGGGTTTGCTGTCAATATTGGCAGATTGTCTCAATGCAGTGGATGGAACACAGATGTTCTTTTGAAGCAGAGATAGAAAACACTTGAAATAGAAAATTTGTTAGAAAGTATGGATTGTAAAACCAATTTGCCATCATTATTTTAGGTTTAACTATAGTCACAATACATTTTCTTTCTTTAGCCACCATGCAGTGTTCAGTTTGATTTTTCAGTGTTTCTTAGTGAAATATATACAAAAAGAGGTAACAGAACTTTCATGTGGGAACCATATCAGGGCACAGGTTTCAGGGTTCTAAAACAATATGCTCTTAAATTCAGATGAACTTCTATTTTTCTGAGAGCATTTTACCCATATTAGGACACAATCAGGTATGAAATATATTGTTGCTAAAGACACAAACTACATAACAAATTATAAGTTGAAATCATGATAGTATGGGAAATTTCAATTATGCAGAAATGTAATTCCATAAATTTCAAATGCCAGAAAGTTAAGAAATTTGTACTGTTTTGTCCCTAGTCACCAGAGTAAAACTTCACCATGGGATAGGTAACATCACCTCTTTCCCTTCGATGTAATTTACATTTATACTCTAATTGAGAATTTTAGAGATAAAGAGGTTTTTCATGGGGTCAAACAACTGCCTTACTTTAATGTTCTTTATATATGTCCAGTATAAATAATTTTAAGGCAATTAACGTATTTGAAAAAGTGGGAATGGAAAATTGCCAGCCTCTTCATTACAATTCACATGAGTTGATTTGAAGACTTTCTCAGTCACCATTGCTTTCTTATCATTTGCCAAAATAGCTCTATGACTCTTTCCTCATCATCCTTGTCTTCTAACCCTTCATTTTTCACTTGACTGCCTCTTTAGATCTTCTCAAATTTCACTACATCTAAAAAGTCCTTCCCCATGACAAAAGGCTAAATGCATTAACTTGGCATAGCAACTCTCATAATTGTTGTTTACCTTTATATTATTTGATTGCTTTAAAATAATCTCATCTACAAATCCAGAAAATTATAGATTCCTCTGCCCTTGCCTTAATATTCTTTAAACTCCTTAATAGTCTTTAAATTTCCTTGGATTCACTTTTAGTTCTCAATGTTTTGCTGCCCATATCTTTAATTGTTTAAATATCTATTGGCATTTCTGAAACCTCATAGAGAGAAGAGGGAGGAGTAAAATTGGGTATTTTCTTCCTTCACCAGTTCATCTTATTAAGAATGACTCAAAATAAGTTTAAGTTGAATGCCGCAATACTCAGACTAAATGGTAGTTACTTCAAATGCTTGCACTATAGTTAAAATAGGCATGTGCTTTAGTTTCTTTTTAGATTATTTAAGATTGTTTATCTTGTACCTACAGTTGTTAAGCTAATGTCACTCAGTGATGAAATTGTGCAATAGCACAAGGATTAAATACCTAATAGCTTTTTAAAGTGATGTTGGATGTTTCACTATTGTTTCCTTGACTAATCCATGGTAGTTTATACTATGCTATCTAAACTGCTCATATTTTTAACTGTGTGTTATGTAATGGACTTGTAAACAATTTCTATTTGTCCGTTAATATTTCAAGTTAACAGCTCCTATACCATCGTGTCTATTTTTTCACTGGAAACTTATTTAACCTCCTGGAAGCTTTCTACATCTACAAAAATAAATATAATAATATAGATCTTAACAGTTATTGTGAAACTTAAATGAAGTAGGGAACTTTTGTAATATCCCCAGTAGATGAAAGGTAGACATAGGCAACAGAGTAGTTTATAGTAAAGCTTTACTTTCATGTTGCTAAAGAGGGTGAAAGAGAAGAACATGAAGAAGATAAAAAAGTGGTGCAAGTGTCTTTTCACTCTCAGGTTTTCTTTTTTAGAGGATTATCCTAATTTAGTCACTACTTCTTTTCTCCGCCCTCTTCTCTCTCTAACCTTATTATTTGTCTTTGGATGCGAGAAAGTGATCTTGGGTTAGTGGAGGATTTATACTAGAGGCCAACTCAGATTGAGCATGCTTCAAAAGGGACTTGGCAGTGACACAATGTTTAAAAGATGTGATAAGGGAGGTAGAAATGAGCTCATGTTCAGGGAAGGATGACAGAGATAGGTATGGTGAATAGCACATGTGAAAAATAGATATCTCTTATGAGCTTGGTGATTAAAAGCTCTTTCTAGCTTTTTTTTCCCCTACACTACAGATCAGGATCTATTAGTGGGACATGAAATCAGTTTAGTGGGTTGTAACCAGAACTTTTGCTTTCCAATAAAGTAAAATAGACCAGAAAATATCATAGTGTTAAGCTTTTGTTTTAGTTGTGTGTGTGTGTGTGTGTGTGTGTGTGTGCTTACTATTTCACTTACTATAGATTGTGGTGAAAAAAGTAGAAGACATTTGAGAACATTCTTAGTTTTACTACTTTCAGAAATCCTGGCTTTAAAAATAGAATTATGGAATATTTAGGCTGAAGTCTGACTCTTGCCATTTTTAAATATTTGGTTTGTATAAACCAGTCAATCACTGACCAATATTTGCTAAATGTCTTTTGTGTGATTCTTTCTATTAATGTTCCCACTGACTGCTTCTGAAGGCAGGGATGTTATATTCTTTATGAAAAATTAGACCTTAAATAATTCAGTGAAGTGTGAAATAAAATACTGTGCTTCTATCCTTCTCCCCACTAATGGCAGTGTTTGCTTTAATATAACAAGTAGGATCAAGGAAGTCGCTAGGTAGGCTGGGTAAACTGACAGTTATGATGAGCACCTTGGATAGCTCCAAAACTTGTGGCTTTAGCTAAACTGAAACTAAGGCTACCTTATCTGAAGTTAGCCTAAATCCATAAGATCTAGTACACTCTCCAAGTAGACTCAGCCAATCTTGAAGTGATAGAACTCATTTATGTTAGAACTTTGTATTCATTTCTGGAAGTCTCCTTAGATTTATTTTCTGTGGGTGGTAATCTGTATTTTCTATGGGTAGTAATCCAAATTTCCAAATGTTTATTTCGACCCACAGTTGGATAAATAGGGATGTTCACATCATCCATTCAGTTCCTTGAGTTTCCCTTCAAAAGTCTTTTCTCTCATCTGGACTACTATTAGGAGTTAAAATCTGTGCCTACACACCTCCTTGCTATCAAAATAGGAACTGTGTACTTCTCATCATGTGCACTGTAGTAAGTCAGTGAGATATAGTATGAAAAGTTCTGGACTTAAAGTATGTGGGAAAGGAGTTCATTCACAGCTCTGTTAATTACTGCTTGTGTAACCTTTGGATACTTATTTAAATTATCTGAAATCTTAATGTTCTTGTGTAGAAACTAGAACTAGTCATATCTTTCCTATTTAATCTGTAGACCCTTAGTGAAAAGAGGTGATTCATGAAAGAGTATTTAATAAAACCTCAATATACTAAAAAATATAAGTATCATCTCATACACATGTATTTAACTTTTTATTTTTTATATCTAATTGTGGAATTAATTAAGGTATTTTTACAAGTTTAATTAGATTTAGGATTATCAGGTAAAATGTGGTAATAGTTTGAAACTGGACTCTTATTATTCCTTTTTTACTTCCAATGGCATCTCCTGCTGGAAACTTCATTATATTCTCAAACAGAAAACAAGCTATGAGACAATCTCATTTATAACTTCAGAGATTATTCCTACAAGATTCTGTGGAAAATGGTGAATGGAGACTTGGCCTAGGCAGCGTTAGCTCCTTATAGCTGCCTATCTGGTTCTAGAATCCTGTCCAATCTGCTTTCAACTTCATTGTTTAAACTGTTCACTTAACTCTTGAATTCTCCTCTCCCTAAGCTCGCATGTAGTCTGTTAAAAATTCTCCTCCCATTTTCCAAAGAACTTTATGCCTGGAATCCAGATATCATTCTCTTTGTGCCTTTCCCATTATTTTCTATTGTCTGAGACAGCTTCTTCCTGATAATCCTACAGTGTGCTAATGGTATCTATTGTATAATGTTATGATTTCAGTCCTGTGTGGCTCACAGGATAAAAGCCCATGTTTACTTCTTTTATATTCATAGTCTCTGCCTTACTAGCTAGAGCTTGGAGGCACTGGGCCAGATATTATTTTTATACTTCTTCCCAGCTATTTCTCCTTGAGATCACTAGGTAATTTCTCTACGTGGTTCTTTTCTCTGACATACCTGATATCCTCAATTGTATCTGGGTTTCATTTCTTTAAAATCTATTTGGTTTAAATTCTTTCAATCAAATCAGGCAATGTTTGTATGATTTAATATCATATGAATCCATGCCAACCTAAAGATGATAAGTTGTGGTTTATAGATACTAAGATGCTTATGTAAGTCCTAAGTGTTTCTGATGTCTTAAAAGACTATTTTATTGTTTATTTTGAGTCTGGATCCTATCCCAATCTGAAGAAACAGGCTTTAGAAATCACTATTTATGGATTGATATCTGCTCCATAAATAGTTTCTGACATTTTCTGATTTTTTTATAGTAAAATCTTCAAATATTTTATTGCTTCTTCTCACAACATAAGGAAAATATACTAATAATGTTTTAAAAATTGTAAGACCCCAGAAAGCAGGAAAATGGGGTTTGTGTTCATAACAATGCCTGGGGAAAGTAGCAGGTGGATAGTATCCTATATTTGTAAATGTTAATTTATGGTGGATGAGAGAGAGAATATAGGGAATGTAAGAGCGGGGGCAGGAGGTATACTGTTGCAAATAACATTGTAGAACGGGGACAACACTGGATAAAATAGTAAAAATTTTCATAAGAAGAAAAGAGAACACTTTTTTAAATGAGTAAATATGGTTTCAGGACACAGAACTTTACTTCTTCTCAGAAACAGAAACATGTTATCTTCATGTTAGTTATTCAGCAACCTCCTATTTAAAAATTTATTTCTCTGAATGATTAATTAAGTTACTCTTAATTTCTGACTCTTCTTGGTTATCTCCAGAAGGGAAGAGAAGAGAAGAGAGTGCCTTCCTGGTATAAGGGATTAGGCAATGGGTTCTGTTTGACATCTAGGCCTTGGATTTTCACACTTGGGGTTGTCTAAACCATGTGATTTGTGGTGTATACACTAGTTATATTCCTTTGTTATAGTCCTGAGGCTTCTTTGAATGGTGCTCTTTGCCACCTTTGAACAAGCATATGAAACTTTTAGATTCTTGCTCATAGGAGAAGAAAAAGTTATGTACTAGCCTTTAGCTATCTTTTCCCAAATCAGATTCCTCTAGTCTTCTTCCCATAGGCCAGATAACATTACAGTCTGTATAGGGAAAATCACTCATATTGCATTATGCATTTCCTTCACATCTTGGTTTATGGCATAAACCCTATAATCTGAGTCTTCAAACACTTAATATTTCAAATAAAAGCAAGCTTTTGTAAATAAATAATGTATTTTCCCCCTTCTTTCATTACTTGCTTGATTTAATACTTCCCCTGTGTAAACTTGAACTAGTTACTAAGAATTACAACCTTTTGGGAACAAGTACAGCAAGAGTGCCTAACCTACTGAATTACCTCATGGATTAAACAAAAGTAACACATGTATAATCACTAAGTAGAGTTTCTCACTATATTGATTAAAAATAAGTAATTGACTTTAATACATTTAGCATTCTTGAGAAGTATCCACAAGTAATAGGATAATTGGAATAGTTTTGTAACAGTTTTAAATGCAAAATTTACACTTGAGAAAAATGCTTGGCTTTTGAAATTTTATATTTTTAATTTTTGAAAAGTGAATGTGGAATGTGATTTTGCATGACTATGAACCACAATGTACCAGTTATGTGACTATGCAAGAATGGGTCACTTAGATAATTAAGAAAGCTTGTATTGAGAAATGTTCAGTACCAGAACCTCTGAACAGCTTTTTTTTTAATGCTTTATAACATTTGGTGTTTTAGGGACTCAGAGGAGCTCCCAGAGTGCATACTGCCTGCTGCAGGTCTAATGTAGTTGTTTTGATGGTTCCTGCTTTAACTACTGTTTTATTCTTGAAACTAATTGACAGTTTTCTCCTCTTTGACTCAGTTTAGCAAGATCATAGTGGAAATAAAAGGAAATACTCATTTTAGCCCAAGCTAATTGGCAATAGAATAATGCATTAAGATCCTTAGATATAATGTTTAAAAATAACTAAAAAGAAATTATTAGCTTATTAATATATTTTTATAAAAATGATCTCTGATTATCCTCAACTTAATTACTACTCCTAATGGTGTCTTAAATATACATTTATAAAACATGATTAAACTCACCCTGATTTTGTTGTCATTATCTTCTTATCCACTGCATTTTTGCTAATTCGACTTTTTATTACATTTTTATTAGCTAGACATAAAAATAATTTCAGATTAGTATACCAAACATTCAATCACAATGTAAGTATTCTTGAATTATGGTATTTTTAAAATAATTTGCAGCTGTCTTTCCAACATATAAATAATTAATCTTATCTATACTACAGGTTGATTTCAATATATAAACCATAAATGATAATTACTTTATTCTCTAAAATTTATTTTTCCTCCATATTCTATGTATTGGTTTGGCCAAAAGGTTTGTTTGGTTTCTTCTATAACATGGCTCTTGTAGGGCTTAGTTGTCTTTAACTTCATTAAAAACAATTTTGTTAGATTATATGGTGACAGCTATCATATAAGTATGCATCTCAAAAAAACATCAAAATTGATGAATTTTTGTGTAGCCCCTTTAATATTGAAGATGGAAGAAAATACGCAACATTTTTGGAATAGTGTGCTTTATTATTTCAAGAAAGATAAAAACACAACTGAAATGCAAAAAAAATTGTGCAGTGTTTGGAGAGGTACTGTGACTGATAGAATGTGTCAAAAGTGGTTTGTGACCCTGGCTGGTGTAGCTCAGTGGATTGAGCATTGGCCTGCAAACTAAAGGGCTGCCAGTTCAATTCCCAGGCAGGGCACATTCCTGGCTTGCAGGCCAAGTCCCCAGTGAGGGGTGCGTGGGAGGCAACCACACATTGATGTTTCTCTCCCTCTCCTTCTGCTTCCCCTGTCTCTAAAAATAAATAGATAAAATCTTTTTTTAAAAAGTGGTTTGTGAGATTTCACACTGGAGATTTCTTGCTGGACGATGCTCCATGGTTGGGTAGACAAGTTGAAGTTGATGGCAATCACATTGAGGCATTAATTGAGAACAATCAACATTATACCAAAACAATAGTTTATTGGTGAAAATGAAAAATGTGTCTTTTATTTTACAGTAAAAAACTAAACAGACTTTTGGGCAATCCATTAACTAAATCAAAATAAAGAGATTCTATGTACACTCTTGATTTTAGTCACCAAATTGGAACTCTGTATATTGCATATTAGTGCATCATCAATACAGCTGGGAACTAAAACATAAATTGGTCAATATTTTAACAAAACTAAGGTGTCATAACTGAAGAGATAAGAATTAAATGTAAGTATGGGAAGTAACCTGATTTTGTGTGGCCTGCTGTTTTTAGAAACTGTCTACTCATTGGGGATTTTGGAAATTTTCCCAGCTTGCTTTGTTTATGGGTTCTAGTCTTTTGATTACCCTACTTGAATCACATTTAAAAAATTATAATTAAGGAAGGCCCTGACTGGTGTGGTTCAGTGGGTTGGGTCTCATCCCACAAACCAAAATGTTACTAGTTCAGTCCCCAGTCAGGGCACATGCCTCGGTTGTGGGCCAGGTCCCTAGTTGGGGGCGTGTGAGGCAACAGATCAATGTTTCTCTTGTATATTGATATTTTTCTCCCTCGTTTTCTCTCTTCCTTCTCCTCTCTTTAAAAATAAATAAATAAAATCTTTTAAAATATTTTAGAAATGTAGCATAATATAGAAAAGGATATAATATGTGTAGAGTTTCAAGAAGATTTTAAAACTCTTTTTTAAAAATTTTATTTATTTATTTTTAGAGAGAGGGGAAGGGAGGGAGAAAGAGAGAGAGAGAAACATCAATGTGTGGTTGCCTCTCACGTGGCTCCCCCTGGGGACCTGGCCCACAACCCAGGCATCTGCCCTTACTAGGAATCGAACTGGCGACACTTTGGTTCGCAGCCCGTGCTCAATCCACTGAGCTACACTAGCCAAGGGTCTAAAGAAGATTTTAAAACAAACCAATGTATGCATCATCCTGATTGATTATTAGGACATTATCAGTACCCTAGGAATATATCTGCTTTTCCACAACTGCATGCTCCTCCAAATATCAAGAGTACTGCTTCGTTGTATGGCACATCATCATCTACCTGCTTTTCTTTAAAAATTTACCACCTTTTTATCAGGGACCTGATAACCAGTGCTCCAAAGAACATATGTTAATTTTTTATAATTTATGAATAGTAAGCACAAGCCTAGCTGTATAAAAAAATGTAATATTGACTTTGAGAGATGAAGAATCCCAGAAGAAAACTTAATATAATGTGGTTTTAACTGCTTTGAAAGTGTAAGAGCCCCTCTGTGGTGGGTAAGGTTATATGTGAATCTTGGGGGCAGATGGAGGATAGAATTTATCAGGCTTGTGTTTCATTCTTAAAGTGACTTAACATTGTGAACCACATTAATATAATACATATAATTTCCAGATGTCAATCTTTTAACACATAACATTGCATAGTTGGAGGCAATCTTTATCTATTCTAGGCTATCCCTAATGATGGGGATCCTATCTAGAAAATCCCAGAGATTCTGATGCTTAAATGCTTTCAGAGATGACTTGTAAATGAGAGCACATACATTTGTGAGCACCAAATGGGACTGTAGAGGGGCTGAGTCACCTGGGTGATTAGGTGTTTCACCAAAAAACTCTGCAGGAGACATAATGCATGAGTGGGCGTGTTGTTGTGATGAAGCTGCCAATCACTAGTTGCCCCTAATCATGGCCATTTTCATCATATCACATCTCATCATATCACATATCATATCACATCTGATGAAATGAATGGCTTAAGCAGACTAAAATACCAAAATTCCCCCTATGTTTACTAATGGTTCTTTTTGAACTTAACTTGCACTAAAATTATTTCCCACTGGACACAGTTTGAACACCTTCATTTTGAGAGTAATTTTATGGTTATCTGTGCCTAAGACATGAAAGAGTCATTATACTTGTAGGGTAAATAGAGGCAGTGACCAAACTAAGGAAAGCAGTGCTCCCATAGTTTTGGAGGGACCTGAAAACCAGTGCTCTCACAGCCTTGAAACTGGGTCCAATAAACTGTTCCCATAAGAGGAAATGGGCTCACATGTGCAGAATTATGTTATATAATGTTCCAGGATTTTCCCTTCTAGTACTCAAACAAGTAGGGGCTCCTCTCTAGGGAGACACAGACAAAGAGACAGGTGCCACGATGGGTGCTATTCTGGGGAGCAAGGGCCACAAAGTGTGACATGCAGGGAGACATGCAGCTTGCAGTATGCGTGGCTCACCCATCCATGAATAAAGGCATGCCAGACACTCCAATGGTTCTGTGAATATTATTCTGTCTGCATGAATACAATAGACCTGCCTGGTCTTGAATGGTTGCAACACAATACTATAACAAAGACTCCAATAGATTGAATAGAATTGATCTGAGCCCCACATTCTGAAAAAACACATTTTTGGCTTTGAAGTAGTTTGGTCACTATTTCTATTTGTGGTCTTTAGCAGATCTTTTACATTGGCCATAGTCTGGGGACCTTGCTTGGACACATTCTAAATTCCCATTTGTAAAAAAAAAAAAAAAAAAAAAAAAAAAAAAAACCACTCAGTAAGGCTTCCAGTCAAGGTGGTGGAATAGGTAACTGCAATACTCACATCCTCCCACAATGACATCAAAATTACAACTAAACTATAGAACAACCATCATTCAGAACCACCTGAAATCTAGGTGAATAAAAGCTTTATAACTAAAAACGTACAGAAGAAGCCACATCAAGCCTACCTGTCTCTAATAGGCAGGAAGGGTGGAAACATGGAACAGGCTGGTCCCAAAACATGTGTGTGGTAGTTAAAAATGAGAAAGGATATCTCAGCTCTGGGATCCTCCTGGAGAAGCAAGGTCTCAAATCCCCCTAGGCTGTTCAACCATGGGCTCCAATGCTGAGAAGAGAAGTCTTTACAACTTCTGGATGTGAAAACCAGTAGAGGTTGTGGCTGAGTGAGATGGAGTACTGTTGGAGTTCCAGATGTTTCTCTTAAAAGGACCTAGCACAGACTTACTTGCTGATGGATTCACTTGCTCTGAGCTCCAGTGCTGGGGCAGGAGCTCAAAAGGCATCAGGAAGAACTGAATTGTCTGGTTTTACAAGGAATAACTGAATTATCTAGTTTTGGGAAAGGGCTAGTGGGGCAGATTTTACCCAGGTATAAGTGCTGGCAGAGCCATTGTTTCTTTGCTGAACCCTTCCCTTGCAGGCACAGGTGGTGCCATACCTGAATCTCCATCAAACCAGCTAACACCATCCACCCTGCCCTGGTGATTCCCTGCGATGTTGCCCCACCCAAATTGCAGGCCCTCCCAAGCCTTTTACAGTGGATTTTCCATACAAAGAGCCTGTCCTCAGTTATACTATAGACTGCCTTAAATTTCTCAAATGTGGAAAAACTCTAGCAAGAAACATCTGGTCTCAGTATGCCTCATCTCTCTTGCCATGTGGCCACAAACCCTGCTAGTCTGGGGTTCAC
The DNA here is from genome assembly GCF_004126475.2 of Phyllostomus discolor. Classification (NCBI taxonomy): domain Eukaryota; kingdom Metazoa; phylum Chordata; class Mammalia; order Chiroptera; family Phyllostomidae; genus Phyllostomus; species Phyllostomus discolor. The sequence continues at coordinate 71,070,778 of NC_040903.2, forward strand.
AACTTCACCTCTTTTAGATACATCTAAGCTCAGCACAAGTAGCAGCCATTGGCAGATTGCTTTGTAGCTCATGCAGGGTGGCCCCAGGCAGGGCAGATAAGATGACTGACTTTGGCCTATACCTTCTGGGAGGCCCTAAGCCAACCTACACACTGAGTGGACAGCTTCAGACAATGACTAAGCGCCACCTAACCACCTTTGTGAGCTACACACTCAAGGGACAGACTCATCATGCACAATAGCTGCACTGAAGTGAGTCCTACTCTATGGAGTCAGCCACTGCAGAGCAGATCCTCAGTATCAACTACCTTAAAACAATATCAGGTCCTTGGTGGTAAACCCTTCCCATTGATGTTCCAATAGCAACCAAGGCTCAACTACAACAAAAGGGTACACACAACCCACATGGGAGGTGCACCTGGAGTGCCCTGCTCAGGTGACCTGGGAGGTTGTGGCACTGAACCGTACTGGATACCTACTACCTAAGACTACTCTACCACAACACGAAGATGTAGCAACTCTACCTAATACATAGAAACAAACACAGGGAGTCAGCCAAAATGAGAAGACAAAAAACACATGTCTCAAATGAAGGGACAGAACAAAACTCCAGAAAAAGAATTAAACAAAATGAAGACAAGCAATCTACCAACTAAAGAGTTCAAAGCCCTGGTTATAAGAATCCTCAGTGAACTTAGGGGAAGAGTAAATAAACTCAGTGAAAACTTTAACAAAGAAATAGGAAACATAAAAATGGAGATAGAAAACATAAGTAAGAATGAGTCAGAAATAAAAAATGTAATATCTGAAACAAATAATACACTAGAAGGAACACACAGGTTATTTGAAGCAGAGGACAGAAATAAATAATACAATAATTGTAATGAATACATGAGATGTCATCAATAGCAGACTGAATGAGGCAAAGGCCCAAACCAGTGATTTGGAAGATAAGGAAGCAGAACCAGCCAATTAGAACAGCAAAAAGAAGAATCTTTTTAGGCATGAAAGTAGGTTAAGGAGCCTCTAAGACATCAAACTTACCAACATTTACATTGTGGGGTTGCCAGAAAGAAAAGAGAGCAAGGAATTAGAAACCTATGAAAGAAATAATAACAGAAAACTTCCCTAACCTGGTGAAGGAAATAGACATACAAGTCCAGGAAGCAGAGTTCCAACCAAGATGAACCCAAAGAAGCTCATACCAAAGCACATGATAATTAAAATGCCAAAGGTTAAAGACAAAGAGAGAATATGAAAAGCAGCAAGATAAAAGTAGTTACCTACAAGGGAGCTCCCATAAGACTGTCAGCCTATTTCTCAACAGAAACTTTGTAGGCTAGAAGGGATTGGCATGAAATATTTAAAGTGATAAAAAGCAAGAACCTACAACCAAGATTACTCAGCAAAGCTGTCATTCAGAATCAAAGACAGATAAACAGCCTTCCAGATATGAAATAACTAAAGGAATGTGTCACCACCAAACAAGTATTATAAGAAATGTTAAAGGGTCTTCTTTAAGAGTAGAAAAATAATTAAAATATAAATAAAATGGCAATAAATACATACCTATCAATAATCACTTAAAATGCAAATGGGTTAAATGCTCCAATCAAAAGACATAGGTTAGCTGAATGAATAAGAAAACAAGACCCTTATATATGCTGCCTACAAGGGACCTTCTTCAGATTGAAAGTCACACATACACTAAATGTAAAGGGATATAAAAAGTTATTTCATGGAAATGCAAATAGAAAATTAAAGCTAGAGTAGCAAAACATAATTAGAAAAAAATACTTTCAAACAAAGGCTATAAGAAGAGGCAAAGAAGGACCCAGCAATTCCACTTCTGGGATTTATCCCAAAAGACCCCAAACACTAGCTCAAAAAACATGTACATCTCACTGTTCATTGAGGCATTATTTATGATAGCCAAGATATGGAGGCAACCTAAGTGTCCATCAATAGATGAATGGATAAAGAATTGGTGTATATATAAAATGGAATTTGACTCAACCATAAAAAAGAATGAATTGTCATCTTCAACAATGTGGATGGACCCAGAGTGTACTACTCTGAGCAAAATAAGTAAGAGAAAAACAAATGCCATGATTTTGCTTGTGTGTGGAATCTAAAAAAAATAAGCAGAAGAGAAACAGATTCAGATACAAAAAACACTCTGATGGTTGAGAGATAGGAAGGAGATTGGGGGAATGTGTGTAAGAAATGAGGGGAATAAGAAATACAAATACAGAAATGTCATGGTGATATGAAGTACAGAATATTGACTATAGTCAATAATATTGTAATAACTATGTGTCAGGTGCATACTACATACGTTAGGGTTATTACAAGTTACTTAAATGTCTAATCACTGGTTTATACACCTGAAACTAATATAACATTGTATGTCAACTATAATTGAAAAATTTAAAACACTTGAGAACCCAATAAAAAAAAACAGTGAGTTCCTGGAGTCCAGACTTATGGATGGGGTTCAGTACCCTATCTCATGTAACCTGTGGCTATAGTTCCAAAAACTTCTCCCCTGTGGTCTCAGCCCCACTGTTGGACAGAAAACTTGAGCTCCTATGTATTGATATGATATTTCCTTTCCATTTGTGACTCGTGGAAATTTCATTTCTTGTTTTCAACCCAAATTATGTGCTTTGAATATAAGTGTATTCATATTTATTAACGTAAATTCATAGAGACATTTTGTGTATTTCCATGTGACTGGAAGAGAAAGGAGGGTTTCCACATATGCTTGATCTACCACTTTGTCTAAGAATTGGAGACATGACTTTTTCAAGTTACATACCTTTTCTGAGGAAGAACTCATGCTAGAATCCTGTTTATGTATTTCTACTTTACTATACTCAATTGCCCTCATGACTTTGAAAGACATTGACTAAATTTTTGTTAAAACTAAAGTTCAAGGGTTATGTTATTCCCCTAATAAACCATTCTAGTAATGTCATTTAAAAATGAGATTTGTATAATTTGTTTTAAGTAAATTTATGCAAGTTCCTAATGATCACAGTTTGGGTCTAGTTTTAGGTATTTAATTCTCCCTTAAAAAGTTTTAGATGTACTTGGGTCAAGTCTACATTAGCAAAACAGAGTTATCCCATAAATTCAGTACAAAAAAAGTGGTTGTAGAATTGGCTAAATTGACTTTCTAGGCTGTCCAAATAATTGCTCAGGCCTCTGCATTATTGACAGTTTAGATGTAAGTTTATGATAATAGCATATTTTATTGCCTATTTCTGAGAGATTAAAGTACTGACTCCACTGTGTAGATATGCATCAGATATTATCTCTTTTGATGACCTTATAGGCAAGTTCTGACCAACCTGAACTGATCATTTGTTTCAAGGAATAAAGAAAAGATTAGGGAAAGGGAATATTTTCTATGATCTTCTGAATTCAGGCAGAAATAGTTATAAACACAATTTTACCAAAAGTTTTTCCAAGAGATTCATAAATTTTAACATCAACTTTTTTATACTGTTGTGAAACTTCTAATATTGACACTATACTTAACAATAAAAACATATACTTTATCATGTGGGGTATGTCATCCGCATTCAATAGTCATTAGTCCTAGGTCCAGTATTTCTTTCATAACACTGGATAAAGTCTGGAAGAAATAGGGTACTCAAAAACTGTGGAAATCACTGGTGTGTTTTATTATCATTTCTGACATTCAAACACACATAACAGCCTTAGACTTGTGTAGATAGAGTCAATGTGACTTTAGCAAGGGCAGAAACACACAAGTCCTTTTCTTTTCTCACACCTTCCTATAATTCCCTTCCTACACTCTAGATTCCTGGGTAATCAATTTGCATTATCAACCATGTCAGTTTCTTCCCACCAACATTTAATATTGTAAGTTCCTGCAAAATGACTTCTAGTCCATCTCCCTGAATATATTACTAAAGAATAAATTTTAAATGTTCTAAGGTTTTGATTTCTAAAAGACATTTGTCAAAACAAAATCTGTTTCGGTCTTCAATCAAGCAGTGGAGAAGCCAGTTTCACCTACAGTTCATCACCTGCAGGCTGATACCAGCCCTTCCAAGAATTCCTCTCCAGAGTGGAGGCTCCTGAAGAGAACCTGCCTCTATGGCTTGTGCACCATGGCTACCCACCAGCCTGTAGGATTTCAGGAAAGGAGACAGCAATCTCCCTTGCAGCCATTCTCCAAAAGAGGTTCAGTGCTACCTAGCTAGTAGTGATGCACTTCTGGTTACCAGCTTAATTTCCATCTCTACAATTTTCAAAAGTCACTAAAGTTTAAAAGACCTCATAATATTTATTTGAATATAATAATTCTTTTTTAAAGGTCCATGTGTTGAGGAGACATTGGCTAATAAAAGTATATAGGTTTCAAGTGTGCAATTCTATGATACGTTATCTGTGAATTGTGTAGTGTGCCCACCACCCAAAGTCAAATCTCTTTTAATCACCATATGTTTGACCCACTTTACCGTTTGCTCCCCCTCCAGGCTCCCTCCCTCTGGTAACTTCCATACTGTTGTCTGTGTCTATGAGTTTCTGTTTGCTTTTCTTGTTTGTTCATTTGTTGTGTTCAGTTTTATATCCCACATATGAATGAAATGATATGATTCTTAAGTTTTTCTGACTTATTTTACTTAGCATGATATTACATAAACACAATGGAATACAACTCAGCCATAAGAAAAGATGAAGCTCTGCCATTTGTGACAGCATGGATAGGTCTTAAGTGTAAAATTTCTTATGGCAGTATCTTCTTGGAAGGGTTTCTAAATTTTAGTTGAACTCAGGCTGGGTAAAGGAAAGAATGTAAATTAACTTCCATTTCTTTTGTGTCCAAATACTACAAGAAATAGATTCTGCCCATTTCAACTATGTTAAAGGTTCATCTTTGCTTTTTAAGAAGTTAAAATAAGTATTCTTCCCAGAAGATTCTTCTCTTTTCATTTGATTCTGGAAAACACATATTTCTGTTTCAGCTACTTAATTATAGAATGTCCAAAAATCAGATGTTATAATTGCTTGTGTAGTCCAAAAGGATTTCTTTCTTTTTACCATATTGCTCCTGCAGAGGCTAAATTGTTTCTGTTAAGTCTTGTGCTCTTTGGTAGAACCAGGATGCCTAATATTTGTTTCTACTCTTGACATGTTTACCACTGTGTTGATCTGCTTGCTACCCCCATTCTCTTGTCTGGAGAGGACAGCACCAAACTGGTTTGCTTTGGGAATATTATCATTTGCTAATAATGTGTTTAAGTTTTTCTCACATGACTTAAGAAGGTAATTATAACATATCATCTCAAGGTAATAAAAATGTACAATACCCATTAAGTAAAGTTTTATTCAAGCCTTTAGCAACCTTGAATTCCTTCCAGGTCTTTTTAGGGGAAATTTTTACCTCCAGGGGTTGGGGAACTTGGCATAGAATATCCATTAATTGTAACGAGGGCTTGCTTCCCAGTACACAGCAATGAGAACTTGCCCTTCAAAAACTCCCTTTGATTTCATTTCAACAGAATAATAATAAGAAGAAAAAACTCCTCTACTTTGTCTTCAGTTTATGATGGCTCAAGAAAGAGAATCCATGTCTCATAAGGTACATAGTATTAAACAATTATTTTGTCCTTTTATAATAAATAGTTTTCTCTCACACCTTGTGTTGTAATATACTAAAACACATTGGTGTATAAAGATGTATGCTGAATTAAATGAAAACGTGACAAACATCTCTTTTCAGCAATTTATGAATGATTTTTTTTAGATCTTCAGTGCCTCCTGCCCCATGAGTAGGCTGTGTTAGTTTTCCTTCACAGAGGCTCAGGGAGGCGATAATGGAAGTGGAAGAACACAGCAAGGGGGTTCCTGGTTCTCTACCAAAGCGCATATATAAGTTCATCTAGACAGAAACATTGTCTGTCAGTTTTCTTCTTAACATTTTTGCAGCACACCTAAATACCTGTGAAATTATGCTTTTATTATGGATATTTTCATGTAATTTTCTTAAAAAATATTGTTAAAATAGTTGTTGAAAATGATAATAATGAAATCTGCAAGGGACTTTATCCAAAGGATACTAGTATGTTGAGTCCAGAAATACCCCACATCTCTATCAGAGGTTCGGTTCCTAGAGTTTTAATTTTGTATGTTTGAGCTATTAAATGAAATTAACTGATCCTGGGATTGGGGGTATGCTATAAATGAGGTACTAGAATTTTGAATATGAACAGTATATATTTTTAAATTACACAGTATAATATTCTCTCTTTGACTGGCATGACTTGAGAGTTTGCCAGCATTTCTACATATCTGGAAATGTAAGGACTAGAAGGTAAAACCTCAAAGAAAAGAAGAGCCAGACAGTCTTTATCTTTTCCTTCCCTTCATATTCTTTCCCATCAAGCTTATATAATTTTGAGAAAAGAATATTTCTAAATAGCCAGTTAAGGGCTCAAGAAAATGAATTTAAAGAGTAATATTTACAATTTTTAAATAATCAAGGGGGCATGAGATACTTCTCAGAGGTAAGGAAATGTTTATTACCTCACTTCTGGTGGTGATGTCATGGGTGCACACTTGTTGAGATCCATCAAACTCTATACATTAACTGTGTGTAACTTTTTATTTTATTTTAATTTTTTTAAAGGTTTTATTTATTTATTTTTAGAGAGGGAAGGGAGAGAGAGAGAGAGAGAGAGAGAAATATCAATGTGCGGTTGCTGGGGGTCATGCCCTGCAACCAGGCATGTACCCTGGCTGGGAATTGAACCTGCAACACTTTGGTTCACAGCCCGTGCTCAATCCACTGAGCTACATCAGCCAGGGCTGTGTAACTTTTTATATATTAAATGTATCTTAATGAAGTTGAAAGAAAAATTTATACCTATATTGTGAAATTCACGTGGTATTGAAAAGGTACCATATTGAAAATATTACCCCTATCTTGATAATTAATGCCTGAAATTATACCTTAAAATATACCTCTTTTGGCTCAAAGGATTTGTTTTAAATTAAAATGTAAATACAACTGCAACAGAAAAAAAATCTTACATATAATGACAATTTTGTCATAAGGGAATGTATCCATCTCTTCTATATCTTGATAATGTGCTGAAATTCCCTAAAATACGAGGTTAAAAGTTGTTTACTAAAAAAGGAAATGACAAATTTGAAGTCTAGAATTATAGCACTTTCCTAAGAGCACTTTCCTGGGCTGGACTTCTGGTCAACCGAAAGCATTTCAATGTGTCACCTAAGAAAGAGATAAAGAAGGGGAGTTTCCTAGCTGGTGAGAGATTAGGATCCTCATGACAAAATTGGCTTCATATCAATTTTGCCTAGAATTGGTATTAGATATTGTTTTAGATTTAGATCTAAGAATGTGTTTTGTGCTCACCACTATGCTAGGCATTATCTACTTTGATCTTAAAAAAAAGCAATGACATCGACCTGAATACCCCAATTTTAGAGTTAAGAGAACAATCACTTGTTACCTGCTCTTAGACACTCTGATGTTGTTAACCTGTTAGTCTGAGACTCCACTTGATTGTCAGCCATTGGAGTTCCCTTACTCTTTATTGATCTTGTTTATCTTGTGGCCCATCTTTCAGGCAATAGTTAAAGGAATGACTAGCTAAACAGATAGAGTGAACTTTCTTGGACTTGAATTGGCTCAGTTTATCTCTGAAAGGTAACATTTAAGGTAACATTTGAATGTTTTTACATTGTTTTCTTCAATATTATACTATGAATTTTATGGAAATTGAATAGCCAACTGAATTAAGAAATGAATTCAAGAGGAGTAGGAATACACTGATCTATCAGAGTTGGTTAGTTCTCTACAGAGGTAACTGTTGTGCATTAATGATCAAATCCTGATTTTTGGCCTGGCAAACACTGTAGTTCTTAGCCTCCCTTGCAAAAAGATGACTGTATTCTACTAATGAGATAAAAGCAGAAGTGTGCAAGATACCCATAGATGTGTCCCTAAGGGAAAGAGGATGTGTTTGAAGAACACCCCTTCCTCCATCCTATTGTAGGATTCACAAAAGTTTACAGTAAGAAATTTAGAGAAATTTGGTATGAGTATGTATGTATTGGGGGGTGGTTCTGTGATATGTAACCAAACCTAGCTCTAATTGGAGTGCAGTATTGGAAGCTCTCAGTACTTGTCACTCATGAGCCCCTTAAGATAAAAGTGGTTAGAATGCTTGGATAACCTTAGCCCTAGCCACCTTACCAAGGTAAGGTAACTTGTCAGCATTTATTAGTCCAGGGATTGGCCTCTGGCACCAAAGTAACCTTCTTTAATCTGGCCATCAGCCTGGTATGAGAACTCTGATTGAAGGGCAGTACTTCCATATATGACAGATAGCAATTGGGTTTTTTGAATCACACAGAAAATGTAATGGAAAATAAAGACATATAGTCAGACTATAAAATTATTGTTATATCCTGATCAGTGTTCTAGACCTCCACAAAACCTGGCTGGGGAAACTGCTCTGCATCTTCATTTCATCTTCCTGCCTCTCTGATGCTTCTAAGGATGGCAGGGCCACCTGATCTAAGGACAGACTACAACCCCTGCCTGTATGTGTCTCTGCTGTAAATTCAGAGAACCCATCTAAAATAGGTGTGTTTCTGGAGGCCTTCCGAACATTCCCCAAAGGTACTCATCTGTTCTTTTTTTTAATGCTAACTGAGACAGAAGTATAAAAAACAACTCTACAGTAACTACCTTGTACAGAAGGCCATGGAAGGAACATCAGCTCTTGTCTTTGAGGTGAGAACATTGTAAGTCTACTTCATTTTAATTTAAATATATACATACTAAATTATATTTAATATATATGTAATATAGTATAAAATACTATATAAAACACAAAATGTTTTATTTTTTTGGTTTTTCTCTAGTTTTGGAGAATTAGAGTCAACCTATAAATTCTTCATAGTGACTAAGGAGTCTGTTGAAAAGCCCTGTGTAAAAGCAGTGAGCTAGGAATGAGAAGCACTGAATTATCCCACAGGTCTGAAAATAAAGTCATACTTATTGGTCCTGATACATAAAACTAGTCAATTGTTTGAAAAACATTTGCAAAGTGGGAAATGCACTTATGAACTTAACAGGGTCATTGTAAGGGACACAGGAGATGGTTATAAAAGTGCCTTATAAAGGGTAAATCTGAACACAAAATACTAGTTAATAACTAAGCACTCATTGGCCCAACCCAGGGGATACTTGTTTAAAATGCTGATTCAGGAACTTAAACTCAGGTTTAATAAATTTGCATCTTTGCGAGAGGAACCCCAGGTGAGAACCAGTGCTCTGGAATTATAAACCAGTTTTTTATTTGTTAATTAAACACTTTAGCTGCTTCTAGGTAGAGAGCTAACATGAGAAGGGATTTCTGATTAGTTGTAGACACTGAGGGATCCTTTAGGATTTAGGAACCTGAGCAGACTCAACACAAGTCACTAGAGTAGCAGCTATTCTACATTTTCCACCAACTGCTGAAAGCTACCACCCTCTTTCTAAGCTACAGGATTTTCCTCTGGTCAGCAGGAGATAGAGTTCATTTATGACAAAGCATGGAGTTTGTAGCCATGTCAATAAAAGGGATAGAGAGTCAGGACACGGTGATAGCACTCTGTGCTCAAATTGGCTATGTCAGTATCCTGTTCTCACTGAGACAGTCCCTTAATTTCACTGAGCCTGGCTTTCATAATCTATAAATGGGGATAATAACAATTGTCTTGTTGATTTGTTGTGAGGACTAAATAAGATCATATATCTAAGGTGTGTAGCTCATGGACAACTCTTTATAACAGTAAGATTAGCTACTATTAATACTTGTATGGAGGAACTTGGTGGGACTGGAGGCTCTTAAACTCCCAGTGGACAGTTCACTGAGGTAGTGCTGAACACTCTAAAATTTTTTAGGTCCTCACACTTCCACGGAGGGTATGCTGTAAACAAAGACAATTACTTTATTTTCCTTTCTTATACGTATTTTCCTAAAAGATAGTTGTCAGGAAAGATGAGAGCCTTTATAATTTTCAACCTTTAAAAATCAATTATCTCTGACTTATTTTTTGTTTTTAATGAAAAGCACCAAATTAATTTCTACTGTTTTTTTTTCTGTGATCAACGAGTAGGTCAGCTGGTAGAGAACGTGATATTCTAACAACACTGTGCATTGCCCCTCAGAGCCCTAATTGCCATAATTCTCTATAATTCTTTTCTTAGAACCAGCATCTTTTCATACCGTCTTAAAAATCTCAGCTTCTTAATATATGCATGAATGACAATATGCTACTATGCAATTCATGTCTCAGGGTTTACATGCTATAATTCTGCACAGAGAAAAGCCTTAAAATCCAGAAGCCCTGGTCCCTAATGTTCTCCATTCCCACAACACAGAAAGAGACAAAACCTCAGAACAGAGGTGGCATCATGATATCCCTCTCCCATTCATTATATACAATATCTCTGCCTGGCCTTTAGATTTCCCTGTACACCTTTGGAAAATGCAGGAAGATAGATTTGAACCAGTGTCTAGAGGTAAATGATGCCACATTCCATTACCTGAGTCGCTATCTGCCCAAGAGCCTTCCCTCCCTCTCCTTTATTCCCCCACCCCCAAAGAGTACATCTTTGGAAATTGAGAATATTCAGTGAACAGAACCCATAAATCAAATCATTATCATTAATAATCAAAGTGAGACATTGTAAGAAATAGCAAATTAATCACAACTGGCAGGTGAAGCTACTTCCAGCATGTGCTTTCTGCATACTAAAGGGAGCAGAATTTTCCATGGTGGTTTTTAAAAATATATTATTCTTAGTGAATGCTAAACTTTTTGGTTGACTGGGAACTATATCAGAACCCAAGTTTTCATACTAATGATATGTCTGATTCTATTAAATGGAATTTTATCACCAGAACTACATTTGATCCATAATAAGATACAAAATGATTTAACAAACTTTATTAATACAAACATTGTATATTTAAAATTGAACTTTTTTTTCTAGAGAAGAAAAATAACCAATGATATCACAAATTTGAATTTTGGCATTTATTTTCACACCTTGGATCTTAATTATCTGGCAATCTATAATCTAAATGACTTTTGGTAAAAGTGGAAGAAAAGCCTACATATAAATATTTTCTACTATCATTATAGTTGTCACGAACATGAAATAATGATGCTTTGAATTCTGACAACAGGTTATTTCTCCAAGAAAAAAAAATAATCTATTATCATGTTTGCCTTTTTGACTGTCCTGTAAAGTAAGACTACTTTCTTTAATAGGGAAAAATGAGTCAAAAACAATTAAAATTCTGCCATCACACAGCAATTCTGGGTTCCAGTTTAGAAAAGAACTCATATTTCCTGATCCAAGGCTCAGAAAATGTTGTCAGAATTTTCAGTTTTGATTTACATTTGAAAAGCCATATAAATTTTTAAAAATATGTAGTAGAAAATAAGTACTAGTTTCTGGAATATATTTAACTTCTATATTTAATTAAAATTCACTCAGTGATAAAATACATTAGAGATTCAGAAGGTACAGAAATATACTAAACTTCATATTTAGGGAGAAAGGCAAACAAAATACATAATGATTAGAAGGAAATAAAAATAAAAAGCAAAGGGCACTTGAGGATTGAGAAACATAATATTTCAGTAAAGCCCATGTGGTTACAAGAGTCTGTTCTTTCATGGAGCCTGAGTTAACTAAGAAATGAAAAGGAAACACTGAGACTGTCATTTTCTCTTACCCAGAATCATTTTTCCCTTTCATGACTGTTACCAATTACCTTAGCTCAATTCAACAACCCTCATCAGTACTCTAGGAGTTTAACTAGAGAGCAACATTAAGGTTCTAAATGTTGGGGTTTTGTGAAGGTAAAGTTCTTAAAATCTTTCCAGCAGATTCTTGAATTATTCAAGAGTATCAGTGTCTATTCCTTTCATATTACTTATATGTGGATATTTTCTTCCATATAAAAGCATCTCTATTTGGTTAAAAAAAAGTGATTCTAGGAAGTAAGAGACAGATTAGAAAAGCAGTTTAAAAATAGGTAAATGTATTTTCTTTTTTAAACATGACACATGTTTGGTTACTAATTACTGGCAATTTTCTGGACTTTTTTTGGTTTCTATTTGTGGCACAATTTATTGTTCTCTGTGAATTTCTTTCTCTATTAACCTTTTTCAGGGAGAGCTAGCCATTTGACATGATCGTGTTGCTTTGGGGTCTGCTGAACACTTCTCTTCACTGGGGAACCCAGCCCTGCTCTTGAGCAGTGTGATGCCTTTACAACCTGCAGGTGTACAAAGGGATGAATCCCAACTCTCTCCAGTGATGTGGAGACTAGGTTTCTTGAAAATTGTGATAGTTTTCCATTTGAATGGCTTATTATGTTAGTTAACTAGGAGAAAGCTTGGGTCCTTTAGGGAGAGGGACTCTGTAATAATAATTCAATACTCAATTTTAAGGGAGCAAAACCAGAGGAAAAGTGGTATAATTTTTTGTTTGTTTTGTCATATTTGAAACAACTTGTTAGAAGGCACAATGTCCCTCTTTGTTATCGGGTCCTCACTATGTTATAAATGAGAGACAAATGCACACATTTCATAATGTCTCCCCTCGGATTCTCCAAGTGTCACATTTACACTCACTTGAGCCTGGAAAATTGCTTATGTGGTTTGACACCCAAGGAAAACTATTTCCTAACAGTCAATATAGGGGCTAATATTTCCAAGGATCATATAGGCAGCTTTCTTGTTTGTTAGTTTATTTTCTATCATTCATGACTTGCAAATAAGGAAACAAGTTATTAAGAAATCACCAAATAAGACTGCAAACCATAGGCAAGCAGGAAGTAAAACAGATTTTCTGACATGACTGATCAGCCAATGCAAATTTCCTTCCCTCTTTTCCTTTCTTTCCTCCCTAGCTCCTTTTCTTCCCTCTCCCATTCATGCACATCTTAAGTTTTATTTTCAGTAACTCACATTGAGTCTCAGCATAAAGTTATGCTTTTGTAGCTTATTACTTGTGATTTAACTGCATGGATGTAAAAAGCGCCTGAGCAAAATCCACATTGGGTTATTCAATAACAGAAGGAATGTAAAGCGATTTCATATCTCCTTGAATCAGGAACATTAATTAATCATATGATGAGAATGCAACGTTCTATTTACCAGTGCAAGAGGCTGCCAAGATCTTTCTGACTTTAATAATTGCACATGCTGTTGTGGGAGGAAAAATTAATTTAGTTATTAAATTGGAGGGTGCCTTTTTTCTATTCGGAAGAAGCTGGAAAGTAGCCAGGCTGTAACAGTAATATTATGAGTGTTGGGATCTGGATTACTTTTACTAAAAGCATTCTCCACCTTTATAAAAAGAAAAATATAAAAAGAAAAGTGTTGGAGTGGTACACAAGGCTTGCTTCTCATGAATGCTGATAACAGAACAAAGTATTTTTTCTCTCACAAATGGATTGCAGTAGAATGATGCATGCATGCAAGGATGACCTTTTCTCGAGGTGCAGGTGTTGGCTTGAGGAAGTGCATTGTGTCCTGTCAACTGATATTTTCCCTCTGGCACAGGTGTTTTCCCTGTTTCTTTCCCTTCTCTACCCTCAGCTTTCTAATTCACACTTTTAAGGTTTATCTCAAGTAATTGTACTGGTTGGCTTACTCTGAAAAGGTCCTGTATGTTATCTCTCCCTCATCCTTCTTCTACTTTCTCTTCTTTTCCTTCTCTTCCCATTGGTGGAACTCAGTTTAGTTTGTGACTCTTTTTCAGGCCCAAAATACCATACTGTATATGCTCTATATTTATGTGTACATCACCTTTTATCTGCTACTAAACTTCTTGAGGGTGGAGATAGATTGTTACTAATCTTTGTAATCCTAAGTGTTAAGTGCACTCATTTTGACACATTGGTTTTTAACAATTAGTCATTGTCTTCATTTGCAAGGACAATGAAATGGGTGTGGAAGTGGGGCAACCAATTCTGGAATTTCATCTCTATGTGTCTTTTATCAAGTCACTTAATGATCATTTTCCTCAGTGCTTTCATTGTAAAAAGTATCATTCCATAATATCTTTGTATTACTAACATTGTGTTATTGAATACTGAATGCTTATTTTTATTTGGTCCATTTAAAGTGTAGTGTTTCCCCCAAGACACTTAGAAGTTTTAACATAAATAGTTTAATAGAAATAGGATAGAAAATAGTTTAATAAAAATAGCTTAGTAGAAATAGAAGACAAATAACTAGAATTCAGGGGGAGGAGAAGACTATGTAATTTGGTATATTATTTACCATATAAATTTTGAATTTATATTTAGCATTGAATGTAATTTTTCTAGACTTTTTTGGTATTTAAAAATTTCTAAATTAACCAAATTTAAGCGTGACTAATTAGGTGTACATGATAATGCATGCTGAATTAATATATATGCAATGTGTTATAATATGCACACATTAATATTCACAAAATATTATATATGGAATCTAATTAGCTTTTCTTTAGACAATATGGTATTCAGAGCTTCATTGATTTTCTAAAGTCAATACATCTTTAAACATTAGTTAAGATCCTAACATTCAGCCATGATCTGTTACATGTTAAACAATATTATACCAAATATCTTTCCAGCTCCTTGATTCCACCTGAATAGTCATCTTTACCTCCCATGGAACTTTGGAAGAATTAAAAGAATATAAGCATTCCCCTGCAGCTAAAAATCCCACATATCCTTCTCTCAACATGCTTTTCATACTTGTGCCCAAAGGAGAGAAAAGAGGCTCACTTTTTGAGGGGAGCCCTGAGTGCCAGCAATATTAAGCACTTAATATATAATCAACTATTGAAAATTCAGAACCTGGGGCAAATAATTGAAGGTAGTGCTTCAATAAAAGATTATTGCAATTGTGTGAGAAGAGAATCACTGCTTTGAACTTATGGGATACTGTTGTGTTCACTAAAGACTGATTACCATAGTCCTGATATTTTGATAGACGTCTAGACCTTGCAACAGAGTAGAGAGCTACAACAAAATAAAACAAAACAACAAAACAAAACAAAACAAAACAACCCCAAGATGGTGGAGAAATAAGTGGAAGCCACACTAACCTCCTCCCAGGACTATCTGGAATTACAACTAAATTGTAGAGAAATGATCCTGAATAACCTACTGAACACTAGCTAGACAGAAGTTTTATAAATGCAGAGAGACAGAAGAAAGCATTTCACCACAGTGAGACTGGTAGGGAGTGTGGAGGAAGCACAAGAGGGATGGCTGGGCTCCCACTGGCAAAGCTGAAGCACGAGAGGTATATTTCAGTGGCCAGGGCATCTGCCTCCCACCCCTGAGAAGAATGGCGTCCAAATGCCAAGCTGTACTCCCTAGTCAATGGCACCAGAGACAGAAAGGAACCCAGGTGACATCCAGCTGTGAAAAGCAGCAGGGTATCTGTCTGCCAGGGAGAGGTGGTTGGAGATTCAGCTTCTTAAAGGACCAATGCACAAAATTCCATTTGCTGACATTTATACTGGGCTCTGGAAGAGGGAGGGCAGAATGGACTAGAGACACTTGAGGAGAGTATGGGTTTGGTGTCTCTGGGAGAGAACTGAAGGAACAGCCACCAGGATCCCTGTGTTAAATTATTCTCCATATAGCAAAAACCATCTTTCTAAGGCAGAGAACTTTCCAAATAGCATCAGCCTGAGGGGAAGCAATAGCCTCACCCACAGGAATTACTCTGCCCCACCCTGTGCAGCTGAATCAAGGCTGCTGATTATAGTTTGAAGCTATATCATTGGTTAGTTTAACAACTAAGGTGAATCACCAAGAGCTCTATGAGATTTTAGCTGACCTTCCTTCAGGCTTGGTGCTCATAAAAGTTACCCCTGGTGTACAGCCTTGTTCTTTCTGCAAACAAACAGTCCAAGCAGAGAGACCCACATGCTGTGGATAACTGATAGCTCCAAACAGGTTGATCAGGGCATGTCACAAGCAGTGTCTGACAAAGGTCTACACCAGAGTCTTTGCAGATCTGCTTAATACATGGAAACAAATTCAAAGAAGCAACCAAAAATGGAAACACAAAGACACAGACCCCAAATGAAAAAACAAGAGAATTTTTCAGAAGAGCATAGATGAAATGGAGGCAAGCAATTTATCAGATAGAGAGTTTAGAGTAATAATTATAAGAATGCTCAACAGCATAAAAGAAGACATAGAAGCATAAGAAACATAAAAAAGAAGACATAAAAAGTACCAATTGGAAATAAAGAGTGTAATATCTGAGATAAATAATACATTGGAAGGAATAAACAGTAACAGTAGGTTAGATTAGTCAGTATTTTGGAAGACAAGGTACAAAAAAAACAAAAAAACAAAAAAACACCCAGGCAGAGCAGAAAAAAAGAAAAAAGAATTTTAAAAAATGAGGAGAGCTTAGGAAACATTTTGGACAACATGAAGCATAACAATATCTGTGTCACAGGAATATCAGAAAAAGAGAGCAAATATGAGATCAAGAATGTATTTGAAGAAATAATGATTGTAAACTTCCCTAATCTGGTGAAGAAAAAAGACATAAGTCCAGAAAGCTCAGAGAGTCCTAAACAAGTTGAACCTAAAGAGGCCTACACGAAGATGTGTCATAATTAAAATGGCAAGATCTAAAGACAAGGAGAGAATCCTGAAACCTGCAAGAGAAAAACAGGTAGTTACCTACAAGGGAGCAACAATTAGACTGTTGTCTGATTTCTCAACAGAAACATCTCAGGCCAGAAGGGAGTGGTATGAAATATTCAAGGTGATGAAAATCGAGGTCCTACAACCAAGGCTACTTTACCCTTTAAGGCTATCATTCAAAATCAAAGGGGAAATAAGGAGCTTCCAAGACAAGAAAAAGCTAGAAGAGTTTAATACCAAACACTACCACAACAAATGTTAAAGGGTTTGCTTGAGGAAGAAGAAGAAGAAGAAGAAGAAGAAGAAGAAGAAGAAGAAGAAGAAGAAGAAGAAGGAGAAGGAGAAGGAGAAGGAGAAGGAGAAGGAGAAGAAGAAGGAGAAGAAGAAGAAGAAGGAGAAGAAGAGGAAGAAGAAGAAGACAACAACAGAAGAAAGCAATCTAACAATAAAATGGCACTACATATGTATCTATCTATAATCACCTTAAATGTAAATGGCTTAAATGCTCCAACCAAAAGAAAGGGTAGCTGAATGGATAAGAAAACAAGACCTATAAATGCCACCTCCAAAAGACACATCTCACATCAAAAGATACACACAGACTAAAAGTAACAGGAAGGAAAAGATATTTCATGCAAATGAAAAAGAAAAAAAAAGCTCAGTTAACAGTCCTTATATCTGACAAAACAGACTTTAAAACAAAGCTTATAGTAAAAGACAAAGAAGTACACTACAAAATGATAAAAGGAACAATCCAACAAGAGGATATAACCATACTTAACATTTACAAACTCAACATAGGAGCACCTAAATATGAGAAGCAAATTTTGGTGGATGTAAAGGGAGGGATCAACAGAAATACAGAACTGGTGATTTTAACACCACACTGACTTCAATGGATATATCTTCCAGACACAAAATCAACAAGACAAAAGCTTTAAACCACACACTATACCAAGTGGACTTAATTGATATTTTCAGAGCATTTCACCCCAAAGCAGCAGAATATACATACTTTTCAAGTGCACATGCAACATTTTCTAGGATAGGTCACATGTTAAGATGCAAAACAGTCTCAGTAAATTTAAGGAGATTTAAATCATATCAAGTATCTTCTCTGACCACAACACTATGAAACTAGAAATCAGTTACAAGAACACTGAAAAACATGCAAAGACACGGAAGCTAAATAACATGTTATTAAACAATGAACAGGTCAGCAATGAGATCAAGGAAGACATCAAAAGATACCTTGAAACAAATGAAAATGAGGACAAAACAATCCAAAATCTGTGGGACACTGGAAAAGCAATCCTAAGAGGGAAATTCATAGCATTACAGGCATAATTTCAAAAAAAGAAAAAAGAAAAGAAAAGAAAAACACACACAAAAAAATCTCAAATAAACAATTTAACATTACACTTAAAGGAACTTGAAAATGAAAAACAAAGCCCAAAGTGAGTAGAAGGAAGGATATAATAAAGATCAGAACAAAAATAAAATAGTGTCAAAAAAGATACAAAAGATTAATGAATCCAAGAACTGTTTCTTTTAAAAGATATATATGAGTGGCAAACCTTTACCCAGACTAAACCAGGAAAAATAAAGGACCCAAATAAATAAAATCAAAAATGAAAGAGGAGAAAAAACAATTGACATCAAAGACATACAAAAGATTGTAAGAAAATATTATATAAACAACTATATGTCAAAAAACTGGATAACCTGAATGAAATGGATAAATTTCTAGAAACATACAATCTTCCAAAACTAAATCAGGAAGAATCAGAAAATCTGAATAGACATATTACACTTAGTGAAACTGAAACAGTAGTCAAAAACACCCAACAAACAAAAAGCCCTGGACTGGATGGCTTCACAGGTGAACTTTAACAAATTTTCCAAGAAGAATTAACACCTGTGCTTCTCAAACTATTTCACAAAATTCAAGAAGAGGGAAGGCTCCCAATATCACTTTTGTGAGGCCAATATTATCCTAATTCCAAAACCAGAAAAAGATATTACAAAGGAAATTATAGGCCAATATCCCTTATGAACATATGCTAAAATCCTCAACAAAATGTTAGCAAACTGAATACAGCAATGCATAAAAAATATCATACACCATGATCAAGTGGGATTTATTCTGAGAATGCCAGGTTGGTATAACATTCCCAAACAATACATGTGACATAAACAAAATGAGGGATAAAAACCACATGATCATATCAGTAGATGCAGAAAAAACATTTGATATAATCCAGCATGAATTTATGATAAAAACTCACAGGAAAGAAGGATTAGAGGGAACACACTTAAACATAATAAAGGCCATATATGAAAAACCCACTGCCAGCATCATACTCAATTAGCAAAAACTTCAAACATTCCCCTTAAGATTGGGAACAAGACAGGATTGTCCACTTTCACTTCTCTTATTCAATAAGCACTGGAAATTCTAGCCACAGCGGTCAGACAAGAAAAAGAAATAAAAGGCATCCAAATTGGAGAGGAGGAAGTAAAACTGTCATTATTCACAGACAAGATAGTGTACATAGAAAAGCCTATATTCTTCACCAAAAATCTACTTGACCCAATAAGTGAATTTGGCAAAACGGTGAGATACAAAGTCAATATTCAGAAGTCTGGCATTTTTGTACACCAACAATAAACTATCAGAAGGAGAAACTAGGGGGGGAAACCCCATTTACTATAGCAACAAGAAAAATAAAGTACCTAGGAATAAATTTAACCAAGTAAGGAAAAGACATGTACTCTTTAGACCCTGTACTATTCCTACTTTGTTTTTATGATAAATGGGTGCTGAATTTTATCAAATACTTTTTCAGCATCTATTGATATGATCATGTGATTTTTGCACCTCATTTTATTTATATGGTATATTATGTTTATTGATTTGCAAATATTGTACCATTTTTGCATCCCTGGGATGAATCCCATTTGATCATGGTATATGATCTTTTCAATGTGTGGTCGGATGCAGTTTGCCAATATTTTGTTGAGAATTTTAACATCTATGTTCATGAGAGATATTGGTCTGTAGTTTTCTTTCTTTGTTGTGTCTTTACCTGGTGTTCGAATTAGGATGATAATGGCCTTGTAAAAAGAGTTTGGGAGTTTTCCTTTTTCTGGAAATTTTTGGAAGAGTTTGAGAAGGATAGGAATTAGCTCTTCCTTAAATGTTTGGTAAAATTCACCTGTGAAGTCATCTGGACCAGGGATTTTGTGTGCTGAGAGTTCTTTGATTACTGCTTCAATTTCACTAGTTGTTATAAGTCTATTCAGGCTTTCTGCTTCATTTTAATTCAGTTTTGGAAGATTGTAGTATCTAGAAAAATGGCAATTTCACCCAGGTTGTCCAATTTTTTGGCATATAGTTGTTCATGGTAGTTTCTTACAATCCTTTGTATATCTGTAGTATTGCTTATAACTTCTCTTTTATTTCTGATTTTATTTATTGGGATCCTCATTTTCTCTTGATGAGTCTGGTTAAAGGTTTGTCAATTTTGTTTATCTTTTCAAAGACCCATCTCATGGATTTATTGATCTTCTGAATTGTTCTTTCAATCTCTATTCTATGTCATTTAATTCTGTTCTGATCTTTATTGTTTCCTTCCTCCTACTCACTCTGGGCCTTGTTTTGTTCTTGTTTCTCTAGTTCTTGAAGATGTACAGCTAGGTTTTTTATTTGAGATTTTTCTATCTTTTTTAAGTAGGCCTGTATTGCTATGAACTTCCCTCTCAGCACTGCCTTTGCTGTTTCCCATAAGTTTTGGTTTGTTGTACATGCATTATTAATACTTTCCCAATACTTTTTGATTTCTTCCTGATCTTATTGTTGACACACTCATTATTTATTAACATGTTATTCAGTCTCCACCTATTTGGATATTTATGAGATTTTTCCTTTGAGATTGGTACCTAGTTTCAATCCATTGTGACTTAGTGCATGCTTGATAAGATTTTAATTTTCTTGAATTTGTTGAGATTTGTTTTATGTCCTACTATGTGGTCTGTCTTTCAAAATGTTCCATGTGCATTTGAAGAGAATGTATATTTCACTTCTTTGGGGTAAAATGTTCTGTATATATCAATTAAGTCCACTTGATCTAGAGTGTCATTCAGTGGCACAATATCCTTGTTGATTCTTTGTTTGGACAATTTATCCATTGTTGAAGGTGGGGTGTTAAAATACTCTACAATGACTGTGTTGTTGTCAATATTTTTCTTGAAGTACTCCAAGATTTTCTTTGTATATTTAGGTGTTCCTAAGTTGGGTGCATATATATTTACAAGGATTATATCCTCCTCTGGGACTACTCCCTTGTTTTGTAGTGACCTTCTCTATCCCTTTATGGCCTTTGTTTCAAAGTCTATTTTGTCTGATATAAGTATTGCTACCACAACTTTCTTTTCACGTTCTTTCATTTGTAATATTTTTTCCCATACCTTTACTTTCAACCACTGACGATCTTTTGTTCTGAGGTGGGTTTTTTAGTAGACAGCATATACACAGATCATGTTTTCTTATCCCTTCAGATACCCTATGTGTTTTGAGTGGCACATTTAATCCATTTACAGGATTATTATTGAGGTTATTATTGATAGGTACTTACTTATTGCCATTTTTTCTATACCTGCATTCTCTCCTCTCTCTCTCTCTTTCTATCTATTTTTTCTCCTTTTAGAGCAGTCTCTTTAGTGTCTGTTGCAGTGTTGGCATGGTGGAGATGCACTCTTTTATCCTTCTTTTGTCTGGGAAGCTCTTATTTCACTCACCATTTTAAATGGGAGTCTTGCTGAATAGAGTAGTCTTGATTGTAGGTCCTTGCCTTTCATTACCTGAAATATTTTGTGCCAGTCCCTTCTGGCTTATAGTTTTCTATTGAGAAATCAGCTGATAGCCTTATCACAGCTCCCTTCTATGTTACTAGGTGTTTCTCCCTTACTGCCTTTCTGTTTCTGTCTTTGTCTTTAAAAATTGCCATTTTAATTATGATATGCCTTGGAGTAGGCCTCTTTAAGTTCATCTTGATTGGGACAGCCTATGCTTCCTGAACTTGCATGACTTTTTCCATCCCCAAGTTAGGGAAGTTTTCTTTCATTATTTTTTCAAACAGGTTTTCTATCCTTTGCTCCTTTTTTCTTCTTCTGACATTCCTATGATGTGAATATTGTTACATTTCATGTTCTCCTGAAGCTCCCTTAAACTGTGCTCATTTCTTTAAGTCTTTTTTTCATTTTTTTGCTCTGACTGGGTATTTCTTTTTACCTTGTCTTCCACCTTGCTGATTTGGTGATCTGCTTCATCCAGCCTGCTCTTAATTCTTTCTAATGTGTTTTTTATTTCTGATATTGTGTTCTTCTTTCTTTCTGGTTTTTATTCCTAGTTCCTATGCTCTTTTTATGCCATTGTTGTTCCCACTAGGTTCCTTATACCTCCCCAAAAGTTCCTTGTAGTCCCCACTGAGTTCCTTGAGCATCCTTATAACCATTATTTTGAATTCTATGTCTAATAGATTCCTTGCCTCAACTTCATTTAGCTCTATTTCTGGGAATTCCTCCTTTCCTTTCTATTGGGGGTTATGTCTTTTTCTCCCCAGTTTAGGTGACTCTTTTTGTTTATTTCTGCATCTCAAGTTGCTCTGTTTTGCCTGCTTGTCTTGGTTGGGTAGACTTCTGTGGTAGAAGTTCTGTGGGACTTGGCAGTGAAGTCTCTTTGACCTCCTGATCTGGATGCTCTTGGGTTGCCTTTTACTCATTTTATATGGACTTCCTTATTTTTCTTGTGCTTTTGTTATTGATGGCTTATTAATTGGTGGGTTCTCTCTTCTGGCTGCCTGACTGGGAGTCACAAACCCTGCCACATCTTGTATGTTCTTGTATGGATAATAGTTAATAAAGCAATACTACCCAGACAACCAAACTCAGACCAGCAAGTATACTCACCCATCACATCAGCAATATCAATAGCAGTTGAGCAAAGATTAATATAGGTGGTAATCATTTAAGAATATTATAAGATAGGAAAAAGAGAATATGAGATGACTAAAGGAGAGAGAAATGATTTTGGTGGGGAAGATGGAGGAGAAATAATGAGTAGGGAATATAAACAAGGAGAGGAAAAGGAGAAAATAACATTTAAAATGTAAGTAAAACAGGGAAGTGCAATGGCAAAATGGAATAAAAAAAGGAAAGAGTATAATATGAGGTCTGAAATAAAATTTGAAAAACAGTGAACCAAAAGGAACAAAATTGCAGAAAAACCACAACAGGGTCAATAACAATAATATCTATATAGAGGTTATTAAAGATGGAAAGAGAATAACAATATCATATGAAAGAGAAAAGATAAATGATTTTGAGAAGATAGAGGGAGGATAAATAATAAAAGTAAGGAACAGAATCCAGGCTAAGAAGGGACAAAACAAAATTCCAAACTCAAATAAATGAGACTAGGAGAAAGGCAAAATGGAGTAAGATAAGAGAGAGTGGCCTGTGAGATTTGAAATAAAAAATAAATTAGTGAACAAATAGGAATATACTTGAAGAAAAACAACAATAACCATAATATTCATGCTAGGCAAGCTGCAGTTTATAGAGGTGGAAAGAAAATAAGAATATTATAAGAAGAGAAAAAAGAATGTTAGCTTACTAAAGGAAGAAAGAATGATTTTGAGAGGATAGAGGGAGAAAAAAATAATGAGTGAGGAATAGGAATAAGACGTAGTGTGGGAGGAAATAAAATTTACATAAAAATAAGAAAGGACAAGAAGAAGGAAAAATGGAAAAAGGCAATGGAAGAGTACAATGCGAGATTTGAAATAAAAATCTAAATAAAGGGAATAAAAAATAAAACAAAAATAGTAGAGTAGTTAGAGTACAATTGAAGTAAAAGGCCATGCAAAAGAAAGAAAAAAATACTGCAAATTCTGAAGAAAAATGAGATGGAATTTATCTCAGCAGAGTTTGGTGTTTGCTTTTTGTCTTCTCTTTCTGGATCTGCCTCTGGCTTTTTATCAGATCAAGGTCCTAGAGTGAGTGGTCCAATTTCTGGCAATACCAACTGTACCACCTGCACCTGTCTCTAGGGGAGGTTTCTGTTGCAATCATCAGGGTGGGACCCCTGGATCTTCTGTGGGGAGGCACCGTTTAGTCTTCTGGGAAAATTTTATGTGTGCTCCCCCTATTCCTGCACCATCTGTCTTGGTATTTCCCAGTTTATTGCCAATAATGTACAGTTTCTGGTGAACTAACTGTTCACTTCAAGTGAAGGGCCAATTTACGTAAAAGAGTCAGCTTTTTCCTACTTGGTGCTGATGGCAGCTATATGTGGGATGGGTTACTGATTCCCTCTTGACACACTAACTTCTGATCTCCCTGCTTTGCTGGCCTCAGTGGAATAGGCCCTAGGAACAAGTGTTTTTTGCCTCCATGAGAGAAGTTCAAAATGGGCCCTTTAGGTGTTTCTCTTTCTGTTTTTTTTCTCTCATGGATATGCATCTGCAGGGCATTCTTGAGCTTGTCCTGCCTATTTTGTAGTGCTTCCCCAACAGATACAGTCCTACTGACAATCTTGCAGGAGGTGGGGGCTGGGTGAGCCCTTCCCTTCCCAAAGTTTGATCTCTGCCAGCCAGGGAAGGGGACTCTGTCTTTTGATAAGTAATCTCAGGTGCCCAACTCTTGCTGTTTCAGTTCCCAACACACTGTCCCTGCAGCAGACACAGTCCTGAACTCTCTACTCTGTGCAGCCTCTGGTCTGCTAGCTGTGCTTGGCTGTGGCAGAGAAACTCCCTTCCTGTGCACCTTTCTGATCTCTCTGCCCAGGTGTGTTCAGTAGGAGCAAATTGTGTTTTCAGTCTTTTTCCTTTGCTGGCAGGGCAGCTGCACGCAGGGACCCTGACCAGCATGCTTCATCTCCCCTTTTAAAAAGTCTTTCTGTGCACACCCATTGCAGTACTGAGTCACCATCTGTTTTTTCACATACCTTACCTCTCCAAAACACCAAAAGTCTCTCAAAGCCATGGCTGGCCATGCCTGCCTCAGCCAAACCCAGGCATAGATAAAATCCCTCTCTCTCTCTGGTACTCTCTCAGTTGGCATTTGCCACTTCAGCTATGGGTGTGATGCTTTCTGTGTATGTGTGTAGCCAGGCTCTCCCCTACTTTGTGTACCCAAGTCACTCCTGGCTTCAGTTGGTGCTTCTCTACCCTGAAAGGGGAGGGAACTTCAAAGCTACAATTTCTGACCAGTTTGTCCATGGCTGCAGACACCACACACAAGAGTATTTCCCTTTCAACCTGTAAAATCTCCTTACCAGTTGTTATGCAGCATCTTTTGTCCTCCTTGGCTTCTAAACTTTATATCAGTTAAGATTCTGTGGATTGTTCAGTTTGTTTGTTGGCAGATCAGCAGACTATCTGAACTGGGACAAGAACAAGTGGACTCAGCCTCCACTTACTTGGCTGCCATCTTCTTGCTCTCCACCGATACTGTTAAATCTGACTTTGCCATATGAATGGCTGGTCTTGGTTCATACTTCATAACTTCCTCAATCCTATCAAATAAGCAACAAAAGGCCTCAGTAAGCCCCCAACCCCTGTACCATATACCAAGTGGTCATAGGACTAGTACTAGCCGCAACCAGCCTATATATACAGCTTGGCTTTGACTGGGAATCTCTCAGCCCAGCACAACTAGCAGCCATCTCAGATTGCTTTATAGCTTATGCAGAGTGGCCATGGGTAGAACACAGGTAGGGGCTTATTTTGGCCTGCATCATCTGGGAATCCCCAGAGCCTATTCACCAAGTGATTAGCTACAGACCATGTTGGAGCACCACCATCCTGCCCCTGCACAGCTGATCCTCCACCATGGGTATAGGTTGGTATTCAGAGGTCATAACCAGTCCTTGCAGCTTACCATCCTGGATAAATCCATCCCATTTACATGCCAACAACAACCAAGCCTCAACTATAAGAGGAAGATATACTCAGCCCACACAAAGGGTGCACCTCAAGTACCCAACTCTGGTGATAGGGGTGACTGTGCCTTTGGAGCCTATAGAAAACCTGTTATATTAGTCTATGCTACCAAGACAGGTAGCAAGACTGCTACCAAGACCATAGCAGCTCTACTTAATACATAGAAACAAACTCAGAGAGGCTGCCAAAATGAAAACACACACAAAAAAACATAGCCCCAATGAAAGAACAGATCAAAAATCCAGAAAAAAGAAATAAACAAAATGGAAATAAGCAATCTATCAGATGCAGAGTTCAAAAACACTGGTTATAAAGATGCACAAGGAACTTAGTGAAGATCTCAACAGCATAAAAACGATCCAATTAGGTCTTAGCTGCTGTGGTTCAGTGGTTGAGTGTCAGCCTGCAAATCAAAGGGCTGCTGGTTTGATTCCCAGTCTAGGGCACATGCCTGGGTTGCAGGTCAAGTCTCCAGTAGGGGCACATGAGAGGCAACCACACATTGATGTTTCTCTCTTCTTTCTCCCTCCCTTCCCCTCTCTAACAGATAAATAAATAAAATATTTTAAAAATCCAGCTAGAAACAAAGGATACTCTAATTGAAATAAAGAACAATTTACAGGGAAACAACAGCAGAGTGGATAAAGCTGAGAATCAAATCGATGACTTGGAACATTAGGAAGCACAAAACTACCAATCAGAACAGGGAGAAAAAAAAGAATCCAAAACATCATGAGGATAGTGTAAGCAGTCTCTTGTACAAATTCAAGCATTCCAACATTCACATCATAGTGGTGTCAGAAAAAGAAGAGAAAGAGAAAGAAATTGGAAATTTATGTGATAAATTACTAATGAGAGAAAACTTCCCTATTTGGTGAAGGAAATAGACATGCAAGTCCAGGAAACACGGAAAGTCCCAAACAAGATAGATCAAAGAGGCCCACACCGAGGCACATCATAATTAAAATACCTAAGGTTAAAGACAAAGAGAGAATATTAAAAGCAGCAAGTGAAAAGCAATTAGTTACCTACAGGAGAGTTCCTGTAAGACTGTCAGCTGATTTCTCAAAAGAAACTTTGCAGGCTAGAAGGGATTCACAAGAAATATTCAAAGTTATGAAAAGCAGGGACTTACAGCCAAAATTGCATTATGCAGTAAAGATATTTAGAATCAAAGGGCAGATAAGGGGCTTCTCAGACAAGAAAAAACTAAAGGAGTTCATCATCCCCAATCTGTTATTATATGAAATGTTAAAGGGACTTATTTAAGAAAAAGGAGATCAAAAGTATGAATGATGAAATGGTAAGAAATACATATCTATTACCAATTGAATCTAAAAACAAACTAAGCCAAAAAGAAGAAAGAGACTGAATCATGGATATGGAAACCTTTTTGATGGTTGCCAGATTGGAGAGGGTTGTGGGGGAATGGGTGAAGATGTGAGGGGATTAAGAAATGCAAATAAGTGATTACGGAATAGCCATGGGTATGTAAAGTACAGTATAGAAAATGGAGTAGCCAAAGAACTTTAACACATGGACATGAGCAATGGACAAGAACAATTGCCTGAGGGAGTGGGGAGTGCTGGGTGGAGGGGAACAAAGGGGAAAAATTGGGAAAAGTGTAATAGCATAATCAATAAAATATAATTTTAAAAAATTAAAGAAAGGAAATATACTCCTAAGGGCAGTTATATTGTCAGCAGCAGTGAGAGCTGACATCTTAGTTCAAGAGAAAAAGTAATTATGAAAAAAGAAAAGTAACCATTAAAATTAAGTTTTCTGGATTTTTTCTAAATTTTATTTAGAATTCCTCTGTTTTAGAAAATCAAGCAATGTATGATGCATTTTTAATTTTTATATTCCCTTTTATTAAAACAAGTTCCAGTATCTTATCAACATAAAATCTACTAAAACTGTCAAGTGGCAATTAGTGCTCAATTCATCTGCAAAACATTAGGAGCTCACCAAATAACATCAAGGTAATACTTAGTTCTGAAATTCTCTTTATCAGTGTTCCATAATTCCATCATGTTTTACACATGCTGCACCAAAATCTGGGCTCCTAGAAGGCCTTTTCTTACTTACTACCTGCTGTATTTCCTATGGCTTGTATATCATGCAACCTAACAGTTGTTGAATGAATAACTAAGTGAATCAGTTAAGGAGAGTGTTTGCCTTCCCTTCTGCAGAGGTTCCTGTTTATTTTTTTTATTGTTGTTCAAGTACAGTTGTCTCCATTTTCCTGCCACCAATTTCCCATATTCTAAATATTTAGTTTACATTTTTAAAAGTATTCCTTATTGGTAAACTATTATTTGGAAAGTTTTTATGTGAAAAGATTATTCTCTAAGACTTCTAGATAGCCAATGTTTTACTTTAGATCATTTGATATTTTGTAACCCATAGTTTCCTGTTATAAAGATCAATGTTATTCAAACATACTTTAAGCTATATAGATAAATAATTTCAAGCAAGGGGAGAATATTCTTGCAAATGAATGTGTTAAGTAGAATTACATAATGATTTTTATTTAATTCATTATTGTCACTTTAATATTTTTAAAGGTGCTAAATTGAGAAATGAATATCTTATTTTAAATTCAGTATGATGACTTTGTATTAACTTTTTAATCAATAAAACTTATTGAAAGCAGGTTTATGCATGAAACATTGTGTCATCTACAGGGTGGGGGGTGGTAATTAAGTTGACTTAATACTATGTGCTTACACTGAGCTACTCACATTCTAGTTTGAAAGTCATAATATAGCCATAAAAGATTACTAAAAAATTGTACTTCATGAGTGAAATAGACAACACATATGTGAAGAAATCAGAAAGAAATCAGTATATTTGGACATGCAGGACTTAAAAAACATCAAACGTATCCACCTCTATCCACATTGCTGCAAATCCCTTTTCAAATTTATATTTGGAGTAAGGAAAAAGTACCAACAGGAACTGAGAGACCTTGGCTTATTTAATATTTTATGTAATTTTGGGCATTCTATTTCATATACAGGAACTCAATTTTGTAAATCAGGATGCCCCTTTTGATGATGAAAATATACATTTCTATTGATTTCCACTAAAATTGATAGTTTTCTGACATGAACATCTTTATTCATATAAACAAGTCAGAGTTAGAGAGTGATTTGGGGGCCCTGTGAAAGCCACTTGCATGCACGAGTCCTTAGTTGTGTTATCATTAATGTGAATCTTACTCATACTACCTTCTTTGCCTAAAGACAGGAGCTCTGCGTGCTTGCAAGGTCCCTTTCAGGTCAAGGGACTGTGAGCCTGTGAAATCATTAACTTTATGTTCAGGCAGAAGATTTTTGACTTGATGTGTGGCATGGAAAAATATATTCTCAAAATGATGATTAAGAAGGCTGCTACTCCAAAGCTGATAATAGCTTCTGATTATTTTACTTTGAAATAAAATGCCAAAACACTGATACATCATCTCTTGAAAGAAATTTCTCACATAATACATTTGGGGACAAGAAACCAAGTACTCCTAAAACCAAGATATCATGTCTAAAAATTTTCCCTTCCCTTCCCTTCCCTTCCCTTCCTTTCCCTTCCCCTTCCCTTCCCTTTCCCCTCCCCCTCCCCTTCCCCTCCCCCTCCCCTCCCCCTTCCCTCCCCCTCCCCTTCTCTCTTCCATTGTAGGTGCTTCAATTAAGATCTCTTAAATTACATGAAAAGGATCTAAGTGTCAACAGAGAAAATGCAGTAGAACATTAACCCAAATTTGTAACAGTAGCTTAAGATAAAATTTTTTAAAAGTAAATATTGTCAAGAAATATACATTTGTACTTCATTTTGTATGGTCACATAAAATGAAGCAGATAAGTTTTGTAAATCAAATTCCATTTTAAATTTACTAATGTTCTAGAAAGATAATTTTATTAGAAGTTTTGTTTAAACAATTGCTTAAATTAAGTAATAACTGCCTTCTTTATTTTTTAGGAAAATTTGGAATAAAAATATCTGATTTGTTTAGAGAATTTCAGAAAAGTTAATTACCCCCAGGCATCAAACTAAAAAAATGTCTGGAACATGTAGTTTTAGTCCATAAGCCTCAAAAAGAGCAGCAAAGATAGAAACTGCACAATTTAAATTACCCCAGAACTGTGAGGTTTCCTTACCCACAGTCTGTATTCTAAAAAGTATATTTATATGACAAAGCAACTTCTGAATGGTGTAGACAAAAAGGAGAAAGATAACAAGTAGAAGGAACATTTTGTAATTGACCAAGGTATTAGTATAGCTCTCTGATTTTAAGAAAATAGATAATTAAGTCAAAATCATCTAAAATATTCATGGCATCATACTTAAAATCAAACCCAAAGTACACAACCAGAGGGGTATCTTGTTCTGATACATATGCTAGTGTTAGTAAACAGCATGAAATGTTGTGAAATTAGATGTAGCTCGCCCTCCACTAACCTCCCACTTAGAGACCTGTGCATAATACTTAAACTCTATGACTCTATTCTCATCTCTAAAGTGGGACATCTATGCAGGACTGTTGAGAGTATTCGCTGGTATGAGATATGAACCTTACACACCATTGAGATCTCTTTACTACCTAGCTAAAAACCTCCCATTAAAGGTGTAAAGTCATGCAATCTTCCACTAAATTCTATAATCTCAGATAATATGATGAATAAACAGTCTCTCAATTTCCATGTGTACTTTTTACTTTTCTCATCAACCAGTGAGTTAGAGAAAAATTTCAATATAATCTGTTTTTCTTACCTGTTTTCAATTTTCTTTGTTCTTCTGAGAATTAGTGTCTGGAAGAAATATTCAAGTAATATTTCAGACAGAAACCTGTGTTCTTGTGGTACTGTGAACTGGTTTGTGTGTTTGGTTTTTTTAGGCAATAATTTCTTGACAAGCCATAAAATTTTCTGAGTCTTATGATTTAGTATGCTACCATGATATCTTGACAAACTACCCCTAACTATAAACTTGAAAATGTGTGTGAAATAACCTAGTGACAAAACAATTTGAGGGAGGTCAGAAAAGTTTCATTTTAACCTCAGTTCTGTCATTATATTCTGTGAGACCCTGAACAAGTCTCAGTGATTCTGGTTGTATTTTTCTCCACAGGGAACCCTAGTTGGACTGGTAATTAAATGGTCTTTAAAGGACCTCTAGTTTTAAAAGTCTAAGGGGTATATAAGGAATACCATAGGAAGAGGTTTAGTTAATAAAACCAAAATGTATTTGGAAAACTGTGGCTTATTCAAATAACATGTATACATTTTGAACTTTCCTTTTATGTATAAATTTGTAAAAGGAATGGTTTCCTTCTGGCACTTTTACTGCTTTTAGTAACATATAGGAAATGTATCTTTTTTGAAATTTCATGCTATTTAGATCTGTTGATATAAGTAATAGTATTAATTATGCTGTATCCATACAAGTCATATGTTAACACTTTTTTAGGACAATATTAAACTAGATCAGCATAGTAGCCAAGCCAATTAACTGATGTTTTCTACCAGGAAATATTTAGTTAATTAATATTTACAGTTTTGTTCCTGTATAGTCAGCCACTGTGTATTGTTTTTTCAGAGCTTTTTACCAGCAGAAGGTAAGATGATGCCATCAATTCTTTTTCACAGTGAAGCATTGGAAATGATCATTTCTGCAATAATTTAGGTTCCCTGAGCAGGAGCTGGAGGGTCCAGTGAGGTGGGTTTCATGTTTGTATGTCATTTTAATGAGATTGACAGTAAGACTGACAATGAGATGAACACCGACTGACACCGACATTTCGGTAGGACTGACATGATGTCAAACACATATTCCAGTGGAGAGCAACTGCACATAGTCATACATCTGGACTGGTATCACATCAGAAACTTTGGTCCTTTTTTCCAATGTTATAATTCATCTATGGTTTGTAATTTTTTCTATTTATTATTTTAATAAAATCATGAAAAATTAAATCAAAAGTGTCAAAGGTTTTTTCCCCCAGCTTTATTAAGGTATGTATATATAATTTCTATATAATGTGTATAATCTGGTGAGTTGAAACATATGCACGTATGTGTGTCACCATCATTGCAATCCAGGTAATAAACATATCTGTTAGAGTCTTAAGAGGGAGAAAGAGAATAGAGACCGAGCCAGTGAGAGACACTCAGGATGCCGTCCTTCAGGCATGGTTGTTGGTCTCTGTGCTCCTGACAGGTGAGCTGTGGATTTTGTCATCCTGTAAGTGACCTTGGCATGAGAGGACAAGTTGACTGTTGGGTACTTGATTCCCAGTGTGAGGGCCCCTGAAGATAATTTGACCAAGTGTTCTTATAAACTGAAATTATCATTTAGATATTTTATCTACAGTAATGATTTTTATTCTCTTCAACTGACATAGCAGGGTTTGGAGCTAGAATTTGATTTCATTTCCTGCCCTTTCAAATACTAGCTGTGTGATCTTAGAAAAAGTTAGCTTTTGATCCTCAGTTACAAAAAGACAATGTAAGAATGGAAGATATTATTTTCCTGACTGGTTTCCTCCCATAGTTAAATGAAGGCATTAGTATAAATCATTGTCCGGCTAAGATTTGTTCATTTACTATTTCATGATTATCATCCTTAGGTAGGTAAGTAACATGGATATATATATATATATATATATAAATTTCAGAGAGAGGGGAAGAGAGGGAGAAAGAGAGGAAGAGAAACATCCATGTGAGAGAGAAACATCTATTGGTTGCTTCTCTTCAGCACCCCGATGGGAGACCAAACCCACAACCCAAGCAGGTGCCCTGACCTGAATCACTTTTGCTTTGCAGGAAGATTCCCAGTCAACTGAGTCACACAGGTCCAGGGCAACATTACTTTTGTAATAATCTGCACTTTGGGAGGTAGACATTGCTTGCATCCATTAACACAAAATATGATAACAGACCAGACCATAACTAAAATTTAAGAAGCTGAGAAAGGTAGAAAGCTAATAAAACTGTAGTCTTTATCTCCCCATCATTGTCACTAAAAATAAACAAACAAAAAAAGTGAGAAAACAATGTCTACTAAGCAGCCAACGGGCATTTAGAGAGGACGCTGTCTTTACAAATTGTGGGGAAATTCAGCTTAATAGCCCATGTCTCCAAATTTTCCCTGTAAGGCAGGAAATATCACTACCTCACCTGGCTGGCTGGATTGTTGATTAGTTCTGCCTAGACATTAGTTTTTGGGGAAGAGGCCCACTGCTTTCTTAAGGTTCTAAGTGATCAAGAGCAACACTGCAAATCAGAAAAAGATTCTCTGAAAAAAGTTTCATCCTCGAAGACGCTTTCCGTCTGGGAGGGGGATGTACACAGCAGCCTGTTACATAAGCGCATTCACAGGATCTGTCAGCTGTGATTAACAACATAAACAGACAAAAATAATCATTGGCATTTGGGAAACTTAGACTGAAAGATCCCATTTTGTGTGTGATTTGGAAAGGTACTTTTTGCTATCTCAACATTAGTTGGGAAAACTTTAGGAAGACGGCTTTGGTATTTTTTTCCCCAGGTTGTTTGTTTTTTGCACAGGAAAACACATCATCCCTTCTGGTTTGTCCTGAGAACAAATTACTCTAAAATGGCTCAGAGAATATGGGAGATTGCTTATCTTGCTATATTTAATAGAATAATACAGAACCGTAAGCTTTGACTACTTAATAAGGAAAAGATCTTCTGCCATCATGTGGAATGTTGGAGAATCTTCCCTTGTTTGGTATTTTTGTTCCTTTACTGGCTTCTCTGTGAAATACATTGAATTTTCTGACAGAGGAGTAATCATTGTTACCACAAGTAAAATGTTTAAAAATCACAAGGCAAACAAAACAAAGATATTTAAAGAAGTTAAATCTTGATAATTCAGATCCTATCTTTTCCATGAGACAAATTTAAGGAAAAAAGAAACCTTACAATTCAGAAAAAACAAATTAAACAAATCAGAAGTACAAAATACCTTTTGTCTGGTCTCTCTTTATTCCATTGGAGGATTTTTTAATGAGAAAATCTTTGCCAATCTGTCTCAATTGATTGAATGGCTACTCTATGTTTTGCTTCTTTCTTGGGATATTATTTCATAGCCATAAGTTATTTGTTACGGTATCATTCAGTGTTACCAGGAGACATTTTTCTCTTAGCATTCCCCATCTCAGCATAGGTAGTAAATACCTTTCTCCATTTTCCTCACCCAGATCTTTTTCTTCGTCTCATCAGCTATTTTCAGGGGAGTTCAGAGAAGTGACCCACTTCTCTCTAATAAAGGTTAGAGACATCAGCTAGCTGAGAAAAGCCTCCTGCCGATAAAATGATAATATTTGATTGTACCTGCCACCATGGGACCAGTTTCAAAGGAAAATTTTGACCAGGCTGTCATTCAAGCTTAATTTATATGCTAGAAAGAGCCTTAACCAGATGCCATGGATTTCTTGTTGAAGTGATTCATCGTATTCCACAAGTAATGCAGTCACCTCTCATGTGGGAAGAGCACTGAGAGAAATGCAATAAGGATAGGACCAGCATTAAATGAAAAAGAGAACGGGTCTAAATTATCCATTTTTATTGGGGTGAAAAAATATGATGTTGGCAGCAGGAAAGATATTGTTAAGAATTGCTGCTGATTTTGCAAATAACATTTTTGAAAGGAATTTCCAGTTTTTCATGGGGAAATATATCTACATGTAGTAGGGCTTATAAGGCAGGTGCTACTTTTCACTCCATCTAATTTTCCACATAGATTCATGTCTCTTTCCTCCTTTAATAACTTATGAAAAACTCACTTTCCCCCTGAATTATAGAGTTCTAGGAGTGAAGGAGTTAAACCTATTTAAGTGAGGGGAAAGTTGTTTGCTGCAAATACATCTCAGTAGCTGAAGAGAAATGTTCTGCTAGATTTGGGTGATTGAAAAACTCCACTGATAAAGAAGAAAATGAAGAAGAAGGATCTGGAACAGTTTCCCTCATCTTCTCTAGAAGCCTGTGGTCAATCCATCATTTTAAACTATTGTTCACAACTCACATTTTCAATGGGGTCTTCTCTAAATAAATTATATATGATCCACATTATAAATACCCAATTCCTTATCTTCTTCAAATAAATACAATTTATTTTTAAATATACTTGTCAACATGGGATATGCATGTGTATATATGTGTGTACATATATGTGTGTATATGCACATGGTTTTCTACAGAACCAGCTAAGCCATGTTTATGACAAGTGAAATATTAGGAATAATAATGGTTATTCAAATTTCATCCAGTATATCAAGTTCTTTCCCCTACCTTTCTATGTATTCAGTATACCGTTAGTCCCTGGCCTGTAGAAATACTTGTGATGCCTAGTTACAAAGGTTTTATCAAATGGTTGGAAATTTAGGACTAATAGATGTAAGCAGTTGGTTGACACGCTTATGGAGAGCTTCTCTTCTTTGCATATTTTACAGAATCAATTTCAATGTC
The DNA here is from genome assembly GCF_004126475.2 of Phyllostomus discolor. Lineage (NCBI taxonomy): Eukaryota > Metazoa > Chordata > Mammalia > Chiroptera > Phyllostomidae > Phyllostomus > Phyllostomus discolor. The sequence continues at coordinate 71,106,019 of NC_040903.2, forward strand.
TGTTCCATAATAAGTGCAAGAATATAACAATGTATCAAGTGCAGGGGAGATTCTCTCCCTTTTTAGAGCTCTTACAATTATTTCTCCATCATGGTGCTCTGAATACCACCAGGCATGTCACCATGAAGCTAAACTGTGTTTGGAATATATTCTGTTGTTTCAGGTTTTATGAATGTTTTTTATCTGGAATCTTTAGTTATAGCTAAGTTCCTCAAAGTCAAGGGTGAAATCCTCTCTATTTTGAGTTATGTGTTTGTAGTGTTCAGTAAAGTGTTACATCAACTGGAGGTACTTGGTATGTGTTTATCACAATGACTCTGTGATAAAAAGCTAAGAAAAAAAGTGCATGTGTGCTGCAGAATTGCTTGGGCAAAGGGGAGAAAGGCCAAAGAAGATAAATATAAAAAGGCAAAGAAATAATATTGGGAAGGGCAAATTGTTGATATCTGTTGTCATTGCTATCACAGTGAGACCTATTTAAATTGAAAGTTACAGATGGGAATTTGGTAACAAGTAAATTTTCTCTGTGCTCCAAAGTCATCCCTTGATAGAGAAATATTTGAAGTCACCCTTGACTTTTGATACATGACTTTCTGACTTGAACTGATAAACCCCGTAGACAGAGATCTTACCATTCTCTTGCTTTAGTTCATCAATGAACATAATGATCCTGTGCCCTTGTAAGGAAATCATAAAGAAGATACCCACTGGTCCTGAATTTTTGGTTGGTTGGCTGATATGGTCCTTGGATAGTTTTAAATTTTCTCAGTTCAAACTTAACAAGCTGTCAATGTGCATCTTTTACAGTAAAAACAATACTTTTACTTTTTTGCCTCATAAATCAGGATATAAACATGCACAATTATCATTTCTGGAAACCATAAGAATTACATAGCAATCAGGAAGATGGGGACTTAGTCATCTACAGCATCATTAACTTTAAATTGTGGATCTCTGTGAGCCTCTTCCTAATGTTCACAAAAATAAATCTCTATTGTTATATACAAAAGTTAAAATATTAACCTAATCGATGAAAAATAAAGTGTTGAAGCCAGGAGAATATGCATGGAACAATTGTTATTACTCTGACAGGAACATGTGAAAATGACATCAATCTTAGATGGTGTGTTAGGACAAATTTAAATAAGTTAAATTGTAAATGATTTCAAAAGACAACAGAGCAAAATTTAACTACAAAATGTAACACAATCTTGGATGTCCTTTTGAAATAGTGCTTACTACTCTTTGGTTATTTTTTTCTGTTAAAAAGAGCTGGTAGGTCAATTACAGTAATGTGGAGATTTTCAGATGTGACATTGATGACAAAGAGAGATCTGGACAACTTTCCTTAGATAAGCTCTGTAAGAAATAAACTCTGCTGGATTTATACTTTCGAAATACAATGCAGGAAATACCTATTGATTTCCATGTGGCTGTTTACCTACCTCAGAGAATTTGTAAAAGTGTCTGACCTGAGCACATGTATACACACACACACACTTGGGAAGCACTAGGCCTGAGTGAAAGAAAAATGGAAATAAAGTATAAAAGGTTTACATCGATATTTTCTTTATCAATGCTGTGAAATAGTTAGATTTTTCTCATTACTAGTTCTTAAGTTGCAGCATAGAAAGACAAATTCATTACAAATAAAATTTTCCTCCTAAGATTTTTTAGACATTACCTTGACAGCTAAGATGGCTTATGCTCCATGTCAAAGGTTTTATAATTTAAATCAATAAACAAACTGGAGTTTTTCAACTACCATTAGACTAAGGAGCACAAACATTGACTGATGGGCAGTCACCACTTCAGCAACTGAAGCTGCTGAGTCTGTGCTGTCTCTCAAAGGTTAAATACAAAGACTAATAAGAAGCATGTTGATTTGGTGACACAAAACACCTCTGGTCTATTCCCAGTTTTAACAACTACTGTCCAAATGTTTTTGAAGACTTCAGATTGCATTTGTTGTGGCAAAGTTCAAAGGCAACGTTTACCATTAGGAAAGTAAGAATTACATATTTACCTGGAATCAGTACAATGTTCTAGAATTTATGTTGTAGCAAGTCCTTGGCAATGTGTCAGGGTTGTGTGTTTTTTTGGAGTGAATGCTAACACAGATGTTTTGAGAACACTATGTGCTTCAGCTCAGAATTGTTAAGTAACTGTAGCCAAATGGCTTAGATAATTTGAATTTTAAGTGGTTTTCAAATTTAAATTATGGTCATCAAAAACATGAACAAAAAGTTATCTTGGAGTCTGTATATAAAGGTAGTTGTCTTTGTGAAAAAGTAAAGGTCAAATCCCCCATGAGAGAGAAGATACTTACTACATAAACTTGAGTTAACTAATTAATTTTCAATAAAATTTTAGGTATTTGGAGAGCAATGATGAATAAGATTAAAAGCTCACAACTAAATGTGGAAGAAGAATATGTAAACCAACAACAGAAGAATATGTATATGGAATGTATAGAAGCAAAAAAAAATTCCATTAATTATGTATGGAATGAGTGTCCTGAGATGGCTTGTCAGGAAAAGCTGCAGTTTGAATAAATTATTTTATTTACAAGTATACTTTTATATATATAGTGATATATACATACACATATATACATATATGTACACATATAGTTACGTCATATATAATATATTCGTTAGGGTTCAATCAGAGGAGGGCAACCAGTAGGAGATAAGTATTGAGATATTTACTATGTTATGCTAAGTGAAATAAGCCAGATACCAAAGGACAATTATATGATTATACTTATATGCAATACCTCAAATGGTCAAACTCATTTAGACAGCATGTAGAATAGAGGTTTGCAGGAGCTGGGGTAGAGAGAATGTGGAATTATACCTTAATAGAAGCAGAGTTTTTGCTTGGTATCATAAAAAAGTTCTGGGGAAGGATGATGGTGATGGTAGTACAGTGTGAATGTTCTTAACAGCACTGAAATATATACTGAAAAGTGTTAAGATGGTAATTTCTATATTATGCATACTTGACCAAAATAAAAAATAGCATAGTTTTTCTTCTTTAAAAAAGAGATTTATTACAAGAAATTATTTTATGATATTGAGGGGGTTGGCTAGGCAAGTTTAAAATTCACAGGGCAGGCAGTCAAGAGGGACATGCTAGAACCCCAGGCATGAGTTGAAGCTTCTCACCTCAGGTGGAATCTGTCCTTTCTCATGGCCACCTCAGCACAGCTCTTAACAGCTTTCAATTGACTTAATCAGGCCCACCTGGATTACCAGGCATAATCTCCTTCACTTAAAGTCAATTGACCATAGCATTAATTGCATTTATAAAATATCTTCACAGGACACCCACATTAGTGTTCAGTTTATTAACTAAGGCCTATAGCTTAGTCAGATTGACAATTCGTAAGACCACCACACCTTAATTCTAAAAATATGTGAATGTCACCTAAATAAAAGGAGATACAAGTAGGCAGAAGCTAGTGTAGTTTGTAGGCTCTTTATTTGAATGTTAGAACATAAAAAATATATAAATAGCCTAGTGCTAGAAGCTACCTAAGTGCCCATCAATAAATGAGTGGATCAAAAAACTGTGGTACATTTACACAATGAAATACTACACAGCAGAAAGGAAGATAGCATGGATGGAACTGGAGAGCATCGTGAAGTGAAATAAGCCAGGTGGTGAAAGGCAAATACCATATGATCTCACCTTTAAGTGGAACCTAATCAATAAAACAGACAAGAGAGCAACATAGAACAAGAGACATGGAAATAAAGAACAAACAGACAATGACCAGGGGGAGGAGGGAGGATAAGGAGGGAAAGAAGAAAAATTAAGTCAAGAAACTTGTATAAAGAATCCATGGACAAAGGCAATGAGGGTAAGAGAATGACTGAATGTGGGGGGAGGGGTGGGCAGGAAGGGGAGAGTAATGGGGGAAAATGGGGACATCTGTAACTGAACAATAAAAAAACATTTAAATCAACCATTCATATGATATATCATAACCATGCTAAGTATGTTTTCTAATAGCCGTTAGATCTAGTTGATAGTGTGTCTTTATCTGAGTGTGTTTGTTTTTGAGGATCTGTGTTTACATATATGAATGATGTTTCTCAAAGTCTCTTCATAATGTATTTTTTGAAGTTTTCCATATGACACTGAGTTCAGGAAATAGTTTTTCCCAACTTAGCCCATTGTTGGTTTAATTGAAAGACTAAACAATTATCAATGCAAAACCAAGTTTACATAGATTATTTTTAACATCTTATGTTTAGTTATATTAAAATATATTTTAAAAATTAACAGGTTTACTTACACATACTTGACAACAATAAATTGCACATTTAAAATAGCTAATTCAGTATGTTTTGATATATGCATGCACCCATGAAACCATCACTGCAGTTAAGAGAGTAAACATATCTATTACCTTGAAAAGTTTGCTTATGCCCCTTTGTACTCCCACCTTATCAGTTTATCCCCATCTCCTGAAACTATTTATATAATTTCTATCATACTTCGTTAATCTTTTAATCTTCATTAATCTTTTAATCTATCATACTTTATTAATCTAGTCCAATGCCTGACATACAAGTAAGCCCTTAATGCATGTTTATTGAAGTAATCTGAATTATTCTATATCCTGGATGAGTATGTTAGTCAGTGTACTTCTCTTTTCAAATTTGAGTATTTCATCTTTTATAGAAAGAATAAAAAACAATTTCAAAAATGGTCTACTCGGTTATTCAACAAAGTGAATTTTTTCCAAAATATAAATCTTCAGTTATATCCTTTGATATTTCTGTGGTTTTCCTCTTCTATTTTGGCTTCTAATTTGTATTCACTTGATTTATAAGTCCCATTGGCATTATTCCTCTTAAAAAAAGGCATTTTGTCTATCTAAATTAAATCTCATTCACTTGATTTTCTTTTGCATCTTAAACTCTCAAGGTCCATCTGCAATTTTTCTGTTTTTAACTTTCTAGTGTTGAGTATGTAATCTCCTCATTTGCAATCATCTCTAGGGTTTACTCAAGGTTTTTTTTCTTCGTCTTCTTCTCTTCAAGTTAACATATTAGAAGGATATTGACCATAGGATTAGTTACCTTTTAAAATCTCTGCTTAGTTTTTGGGTTATTCTTGACTATTATCATCAGGATTTACTATTTTCAATACTGAGGCATCATTAATATGCTTTATGGCTATAACAAAGTAAAAAGTCCCTTGCTTGTTGTATTTCAGGGGGATAAAAAGGTGATTAATTCAACCTAAATTTGAAAGGATCTAGGATACTTCCAGAGATAACCCTGCCGTCCATGGAAGCACAATCTTCAACCTTCATGACTGACTCTCAATGACTACTGAGTCACTAAGATTTCTTTTAAATCAGTGTCCTTGCATATCATTTCTTCATTGTGAGGAGAATGTAATTTTCTCAAGCAAAGGACAATTATTAATTCTAGGTCATTATTTAGTATTTGCTGTAAAATATACTTTAAAACATGATCTATAGGCACATATTTAAATAATAGTTTATTAAATTTGTTAATGTATGATGCCTTTTACTCTACAGAGTACCAAGAGATAGAGAAGCTATGAAGAGATAACAATTTCAATGCAGCATTCTCACCTAATATATAACAACTTTTTATCAAAGTTCTATAATTCAATTGTAATTTTTAACTTAAGTACTTTTAAATTACAGCAATAATTATACATACTATTTCTAATGTTTAGAGGAATAACTTATGTGGGGTTAATGCTCCCCTGTTGTATCCAGGATTCCCTAGTTGCTATGAAATCACATGACAGGTTCAAATTTTTTATCATTTTTTATGTGGCAATACAGACTGAAATATACAGAGGAAAAGAAGTATATCACCTAATAAATCATGTTTATGAAAAAGAAAATAAGTAAATGGTTCCTGTAAGACCTTAATGGATAATGTGTGAAACTATTTATAAAATTACAAATAATAGACAAAACAGAAAGAGTTATTACTAGTCATGCTCACTGTTAGTTTCCACTCCAAGCCTCCAACTGAAGACAAGTACCCCAGGGTCTTCTTTTCCATGAGGGTAATTCAGCAAATTAAAATGACACTAATGATATAGTAATGTAATAATAAGAGTGAAAAGCATTATTAAGAAGCTTGTTTTCACTCATACATTTATTAATATTTCTATTGCAGAACAATTCTGTTCAACAGACATTCATTAAATAGTATCAGTACTGTGTTTGACACTGTGACTTAGATATACAAATATATGTCCCTATGTTTATGGAAATTACAGTGTTTGGGGGATAGACAGATAATGATGGCTGTAAATAGAAAATGACATGATGGGGTAACATGTTATTCTCAGTTAACAGATTTACTCAGTGGTCACAAAATAATTATTGAGCACTAAGAAAATGCTAATTCTTGTATAGGTTCTGTGGAGACACAACACTGAACACAAAGTCAAGTTCTTAAGGCTAAATGAAATGATTTAGGTAAAAAAGTGGATCTACATAAATGAAAAAAAGAGCATCAGAAAAGGGATAAATGAAGGCCAAATAAAATTGTCTATTTTTCTTATTCTTAAATGAACTAAAAGATCATTTTTAGTTATAAATAGTAATATATTGTGTAATTATAACACATGGATAAATGAATGTCAGAATGGATGGGAATGAGGAATTTAGAGTCTGTTAAAAGATATTTCCACTATTCACGAAACAGTATAGTGTTATTTGAAGGTAGACTTGGATTAGATAAAACCCTAAATTGTAAACTCTAGAGAAACCACTGAATTCTTAAGTATTTGATATTATAAGAAAGGAGATAAAATGGTATTATATACAATGCTAAGTTAAACCAGTGAAAATAGAGAAAAAAAGAAGCAAAGAACAAATGCAACATATAGAAAAATGGTACAAACATGATACACATTAATTCAACTATAGTAATAGTAATTTTAAAACTGAATGGTCTAAATATACCAATTACAAGACAAACTCTTGTCAACGTGGATAAAAAAGATTTCAGTTAACTATAAAGGAAAGAAGAAGGACATATTATGCTAACATGAATCAAAATGAAGCTGGAGTAGCTATATTGATTATAGATAAAGCAGACTTCAAAAAAAAGAAGATGATCAAGGATATAGAATGAGATTATAAACTGATAAAAGTGTCAATTTTTCAAGAATACATAACCAACTTAAACTTGTACACACCTAATAACTGCAAAAAGAAATAAACAAGTCTACCATTAGATTTGGAGACTTTAACCTCCCTCATTCAATAAAAGAATGGATGCATGGCCTGAAAAACCTTATCAATCACTTGATCCAATTGACATTTATGTGACTTCATCCAAAAACAGCAAAAAACACACTTTTCTAAGGTCACATGGAACATTTACCAAGATAGACCATATTCCGGGGCATAGCACTCCTTAACAAAATTAATAAAATAGAAGATTATACAAAGTATGTTCTCTTATCATAATGGAATTAAACTAGAGATCAACAACAGAAAAGTGGAAAATCATAAATACCTAAAAAATTATAAAGCATATTTCTAAATAACCCATGGATCAAAGTAGTCTCAAGAGAAATTTAATATTTTGAACTAAATAACACTGAAAACAGGATGTCAAAAGTTGCAGAATGAAGACAGCAATGTTTAGAGGAATTTAGAGGAAAGTTAATGGCATTAAATATTTTTTTTTAAAGATTTACTTATTTATTTATTTTTAGAGAGGGAAGGGGATGGAGAGAGAGAGAGAGAGAGAGGGAGAGGGAGAGAGAGAGAGAGAGAGAGAGAGAAACATCAATGTGCGGTTGCTGAGGGTTATGGCCTGCAACCCAGGAATGTACCCTGGCTGGGAATCGAACCTGGGACACTGCATTAAATATTTTTTAAAGAAATGAAGATTAAAAACCAATAATGTTAGCTTCCACCTGAGAAAACAAGGGGAGGAAGAATCATTTAAGCCTAAAGCAAGAAGATATGATAAGATTTAGAGTAGAAATCAGTGAAATTGAAAAAAATACAGAAAAAAAAGAAATTGATTCTTTGAAAAGATTTTCAATAGTATGTTTAAAAATGTTTGATTTGTTATATGGCTCTAGCTAAGCTAACCAAAAAATAGACCAATATTTTTCATGAATATAGATGTAATTTTGCAACAAAAGATTAGCAAGTTGAATCCAATAATGTAAAAAAATAATATAACATTACCAATTAGAATTTATTTGAGGTATGTAAAATTGCCTCAATATTTGAACATCACTAAATGTAACCTATTATTTCAACAGGCTATAGAAGAAAACAACATATGGTTATGTCAATAATGCTGAAAAAGCACTGACAACACACAACACATTCATAATTAACAACTCAGGAAACTAGGAATAAAGTGGAAGTTTCTCAGCTTGGAAATGATATCTACAAAAAACCTAGCACAAAATACACAAGATATTACTTCCTGGCACTACTAGAACACCTTGTAGTATCAGAAAGCAACAGTCTCAAAAAACCCCCCACAATGTTGAGAAAGTTTGAGAAACTTTCACAACCAGAGAAGGTTATGAAGAAATAACTACCAAATGTCATGGGGTATCTTGAATTGAATTGTGGAACAAAAAGAAAATAAGATTTAAAACCTAGGAAATATGAAGAAACTATGAATTTTAATTAATGGTAATGGATAAATATTGCTTCATTAATTGTAGCAAGTGTACCATATAATATAAGATATTAATATAAGAGGAAGCTTGATGTGGGATGTTGTGAACTCTCTGTAGTAGCTTCATAATTTTTTGGTAAATCTAAAATTACTATAAAAGTTTATTAAACACTTAAAAATTAGAAAAAAATATAGGAAGGGTAAGGCATATCTAATGAAACAAGCCTTCAAATGAAACATAATGGGATGGAAAAAGAATACATATAGAAGCTCTGATCTTGTGGAGGAAGAAAAACACCTTGCATAAAATGGAGGTAAAGAGGAAAATGTAAATAATATTGCAATGGCTGGATTAATGCAGTTTATTTTTAATGACCTCAATTTTCGTCATGAACTATCATGTAGATACATTTCAAGATCAAAAGAAGTGGAGACTGGATTAAAGATTTGGGAGGAGTGCTGTCATTTGGAATTATAACAGTCTAAGGAAAGAGTTAAACAAACTCTAAGAAAAATATAAAAGCATTGGTGTCTGGCATTGTGTGATTAGAGATTGTGTGGTTGAGATTAAAACTCATTAATTTGTGGCTTTATTCACTGAATTTTATGTTTTAATCTAGGGGATGTATTCCACTATAAGAGTAAAAAAACAAATTGTATGACTTTTCCTGAAGGTAAGTGTTCCATGCAGACAGTTGGAAAATCATGGGCACAATGTGGTTATGGACATTGATAAAATGTGCTCAGGTGATCAACCATGGGGTCTGAGTTCAGTGAATAAGAAAACTACAGAATTAGAGGATGACAGACTCTAGGAAAATAGGTAATGGGACTATGAGGTAAACATCAAGTGCCTGGCAAGTAAGAATGAAAGAAATTATGCAATAAGAAGAAATTAATTTTCATTCAGTGGCAGAAGCAATCCAATAATGTGAAAGGGAACATGAAATAGACCTGTGTCCTGTTAATAGAGGGCTTATGGTCAAGACAGCAGCGCATGTAAATGTGGTACTCATATCCTTTCAAAACCACATCAAAATTGCAACTGAACTATAAAACAACTCTCATTCAGAGATATCTAAAATCTAGCTGAATAGAAGTCTTAAAAGTAAGGCTAGAAAGAAGAAGACACATTGAGACTGGTAGAAAGAAGCAGAAACATGGGAGAGCTATTCCCATACCCACCAGTGGCAGGTAAAATTCAGGAGGGATATCTTGGGTGGAGTAGGTGGTCTCAATCCCACACCAGCACCCTCCCCCACTCAGGGTTCCAGTGCCAGGAAGGAAAGTCCCCATAACTTCTGGCTATAAAAACCAATGGGCACTGTGGCTGAATGAGATGGAGGACTTCTGGAGTCCCAGGTGTGCCTTGTGAAGGGCCTGAACATAGACTCACTGGGACTAATGTGCTCTGAACTCTAGCACAGGTGCAGTAGCTCAAGAGGTACCAGGGACATACAGAGACAAAATGAATTGTCAAGCATCAGGGTGAGAGCTGAAAGGACAGTTGTCTCCCAGACAGAAGAGCTGGCAGAGGCCATTGTTCCTTTTCTGAGCTTTCCTTCCACAGAGCTGACAGGTGGTCATCATATCTGAGTCATCATCAATTTGACTATCACTGTTTTCCCAGCTGACTCCCTGAGGCTCTACCCTAACCAACTTGTGGCCCAACACTAGGTGTTACCAGTGGCTTTAGCATATAAATGGCCAGTCTTGGCTCATGCTTCAGACATTCCTAAAATCTCTCAAACAAGTAGTGCCTGACCTTGATGTGCTCTATGCCTTTTGTTAAGTGGCACCAAGCCTGGCACTAATGGCAGCTGACCTTGGTTTGCATTTGGCCTCTCTTTGGCACTTTTAGGCCCAGCACAAGGAGCAGCCATCTGCATATTGCTTTGTAGCCCAGGCTGAGGGGCCCCTGGTAGAACACAGGTGGTAGCTGACCTTGCCCTACACCTCCCAGGAAGTCCCAGAGCCAACTCAGTCTGTGGAGAGCTTCAGTTCTCATTGAAGGACCATACAATACCTCAATAAGGAATTGAAAACCTATGTAAAAAATAATTTACTTCTAGCCAAGATGGAGACATCGGTAGATATACTGTGCTTCTTTGCACAACCAAAAGAAGGACAACTACAAATTTAAAAACAAACAAAAAAACCCAACCAGAACAGCCAGAAAATCTAACTGTATGGAAGTCCAACAACCAAGGAATTAAAGAAGACTAAAGCAAAATGCATGTCTTCACTCTCCATTTACCAAGCAGTAAAAAGATCTGTGTTTTAAGAAAAACATTCAGAAGAAAAGAGTTAGGAGCTATATCCTGGCTCTACTATTATTTCTTTTTTATGCTTTGCCTAGGTGCATTTCTTTTTGGGGTTTCAGATTGTCCATAAATAAGTAATTTTGATTTTAGAAATATTGGTAGCACTAGGAATATGATTTGCATAGTATGTCTTTAACTTAATGTTCTTTGAATACCCCTAACTTGAAGCTGCATGGTACTGCACTTTCATCATTCTAGGTCTCCTTATTAATGTTCCTTTTGAGTGAAATTCATGCTGTAAGGCTCAGTTTCCTTAGCTTTGCAATGGGGATATCAGTAATACAAGCTTCATTGGATTGTGATAAGGATTGCACGAGATAATTCATGGAAAGCCTTTGCTTTTTTCCTGGTACATGGAAAGCATTCAGGAAATATTAGTTGTGGTAATATTGACAGTGACAATATTGATAAAGATGATGGTTTAATTCTGAAATCCTTCACATTTTCTGGCTTCAAAGAGATTTACAACCAGTGAGAAGAAGCTTTCAGCCTTATAAGTCTGTATTTAGTCATTCTTTTATATGTTCACTTCCTTTCTGTATAAAATCTAAAATCTTCATCCTGGTAGTCAAGGGTCACCCAGTCTTCTTCCCTGACAACTTCTGCTTACCTAATATGTTTCCCAGGTTGCAAACAACTTTGTAATTCCTGTCTGCTTTTCATAGTCTGTTTACACAGCCCCTGTGCGAGGCATACTTACTTTAATAATTTATACTCATCCACATTTCTTTGAGGCCCAGTTTCTACTAAGCATTATGTTGGGGACTTTTATATACTTCCCCCACCCCCTAATATCTATGCAAGGCTTATATTATTGTGCCTATTTTCTAAATGGGAAAACTTAAGCTCTCAAATAACAACGAGTCAAAGTAATACAGCTGGCTAGTATATGAAGAGCTGAGATTGAAATCAAACCCACTCCTTTTTCTACAGGGTTATATTGTCACCAATATTTGTGATTAAAAAGGATTTCTCCTACTAAGATATTATTCTAATTACATTAGTGTCTCTCCATTTCAAAATTATTTGAATAGCTTTATATTGAGTTTTTTCTTTGCAGTAGATTGTAATCTCTCTGTGGTAAGATATATTTTCCTCCAAATGATTCTACTATTCTATTAATTTTAACCAACCTCAACACCTATGCCGTTGCTAGAACTAATGAATTGTTTTCAACACTTATCCAACTTTAACTCTCAAATGACTCTTCTTCTCCTCCCAAGCTCATGATTACATTACAAATGTCCTGAAATACTTTTAATTTCTTTTCATTTTACTGAATTTATTGGGGTGACACTAGTAAAACGTTATATAGGTTTCAGGTGCACAATTCTACAACACATCCTCTGTACACTGTATTGTGTGTTCACCACCCCAAGTCAAGTCTCCATCCATCACCATTTATCCCACATTTATCCTGAACCGTGTTCCACATCTCCCAAACCTCCTCCTCTCCCCCGCAATCATCACACTGTTGTCCGTGTATGAGTTTTTTCCTACTTTTTTCCTTTTTTGCTCAATCCTTTGCTTCCCCAACAAGCACCCACCTGACAGCTGACAGTAGACTACCTTCATACACAACACACAAGAATGAACTCTAAATGTTTAGATTCAAACCACAAAATCCTGGAAGTAAACACATGTGGTAAAATATCAGACATTCCATGTAACAATATTTTTTTCTGACATTTCTCCTTAAAACACAAATCTTCTTTTTTGTCATCACACCATAATCTAGTAATTTCACTCTTGTCTGGTTTCTTTAAGGGGCCTTACTCCTCTGCTCATGTTTTATGTAAATTTTTTTAGATTACACCTTAGGCCATTTTTCCCCTGGAAGATCACATTCACATAGCTTCAATTATTTTCCATAAATTGACTATAAACCTTTTAGATCTATGTATTCAGTTGAACATTGGTTATCTCCACTCAAATGTTCCATCGACATGTAGATTAATATATGCAAAACTGATTTCATCAGCTCCCTTTCCTGCTAAGTACAAGACCCACTTTCTCAATTTTTTCTTTTTCAATGGCTATAATTCTTGTTTACTGAATCAGAAATCTATGTATTATCCTTGCATCTTTATTTCCTTCACTGACACAGTAATTCTACTCATTCTACCTCTTAAGTGTATAAATAACCCAGTCATTCCTATCCCACCCAAATTATTAACCTAGCTCTATAGTAGTTTTCCTGACTTCATTTTTCTTTAACTTCTACTCAATGATAGATCATTGACTAGACATTAGAAGTAGAAGCATTCTTCAGTCTAGATAAACATTTTCACTCCTTTTTATAGCTCTCCACTATATTTTAAGGCTTACTCACTTTTCTTTAGGCTCTTTTGACATGTAAACTCCATGATAAGAAATACCATATCTTATTTGTAATTTCATTACTATCCAACTTAGTACTGTGCATTGAAAATATGATAAAAATTGGTTAAATAAAATGTAGGAATGTATTCAGTAATTGCATAGAAAATAGCTTGATGGAAAGTTTCCTAATTCTACTTCTTAAGAGCACTTAAAATTTTTTGTGCTCTTAAAAATTTCAAAAACTTTTTAATGAAGTACAGTGTCCAAAATCAAAACCACTCCCAGGTATACAATGTATAGATCTGTATTTACCAAATGGGAAATTGAGTGCAATATTGAGAAGAGTTTATGAATTAATGCACTAGACAAGATAGAGGGAAAAATGGAGCTCATCTTCTGTAGCACTGTTGGTATTATTAATGATGTTATATCTAATAATTTGGTTTTCTCCTGTTAATCTGTTTTTATTAAAGGGAGATCTCAGGCAAGAATGATGTCTCTTGGATAGAGGGAGACACCATTGGAGCTGTCCATTGAAACCTGCCCCATGATTTCATTACATTGAATATTTATATATTCTATAGTCTGGGTATTGGGCTTGGTAGGTGTTCTGCAAGTGTTCACAGTCCCATGGTAGATGCATATTTTTATCTGATGTTTTCATTTCAATTTATTGCAGAGTTTATAATGATACTTTAGACGAATTTAAAATTTGGCTTTCTGCCATCATTCATTGATTTATTAAAAAAGGTTTAATTAAGCCCCATTGATACCTTAGAAGTTTACAGTCAAACTAATAAGTAATTACTATATGTTTTGATTGGTGTTATGACAGAATTGTGATAGGAGCTAATATTCTATACTGTCTGCTCAAAGACATTTTTCCTGAGAAGATATTCTGGGGAAATTTTCAAGGACTTGTAGGGACTAATAAAATAGAAAGAAAGGGTGCTCTGGGTAAGTTGAGTTAATGATAGGTAAAAAAAAATAGGAGAGAAAGCACAGAAAAAAGGGCATATCTGGAAAGTGCAGTATGACGCTTAGAGAATGACTGAAGCAGAAGGTATAAGAGAGAGAATGGGAGAAAATAGTTGGAGAAAATAGTTGGAGCTTTCTGCTGATTGAAAGCCATGGTCATTCTCAGTCCTTGTGCATGGTTGTTAATAATACAAATTCAAGGCAATGGGAATAGTCTGCATTAGATAGCTAATTATTGACTCTCATTGTTATGTGTCACAGTCAGAGCTGGTCACAAGTTCCAGGGAGAAGCATAAAGTCATCAAAAGCGGTCAGCTGAATCTGGCAAAATGAAAATGATTGCTGTAATATTTTTGGATTCAGTTCAGTGTTTGAATATTTCACATCTGTGCTTCCAACCAATTCATTTTAGAATTGGTTCTGAGAACAAATTGTCCAGTTTATAGAATTTTCATAGTCCAGGGACCTGTTGTCAAAGTGGAAACAAGTAAATTTTGAAGGGTGATTTGTTACATTTGGTATGTTGTTACCTTCTGAACTAGAAAAAAAAAATATATAAACTGGATGTTTCCTATGCACAAATAAGTAATCTTGAACTAACACAATTATCATCTCCTTTGAACAACATTAGTTTGCATTTGAACTATCTTTCTTCCAAGTAAGCAGACTGAAAACCTAGTATTTATAAGTTTATCAATTCTATATTATTATTAGTTGAAATGTTTTCTATTCATTTTATGGAATGGGGAAGCAAATAAGTTTAAATTCTGAAGCCCTGGATTTAGAATGTGAGATTAAAGGATTTTGTTTAATACACATTCCTCACATAAATTTCTGTATCATTTTTTCACTTTCAATATATTATGTGTAATATCATTAATAGCATTAATTAAAATTTTAGGGCCTGAATTCATTATTGTGTTATCCAAACCAGAGCTTATTTAACTGATTTATTTCAACTTGTTTGTCACTTTGAGCATTCTGCTGGCAGGGCCATTTGGAGGTTAAATTTTAAAGTTGGAATTCACCTTTATTTTTAGTAACTCTCTTCCCTGGCCATGCATTTCTTGACTGTCCTTTCTGAGATTTCACCTTCTTTGTACCTTGAAGGGCAGCAGAATTTGCCACCCCAAAACATGTCTCTTTGGCATAAAGAGAATGGATTTTAGGGTAATTATTTTCAAGCAACAGCAGAAATAGGAATTGCTCTAGAAACCAGGTAAAAGTTACTCTTTTGTAAGAGACATTTACATTTATAAGGGAAATCTCATTTTGTTAGGGTGTTATCCTCTCTGTACCAGGACAAGAAGGATGACTAAATCTCTAGCAACTCATCAACAGAGAAGGAAAAAACTTAAATCTTCTTAACAATCTTATCATTGTTTCCTGTGCTTTTCCTGATAAGCTCCCATAACTGACTCCCCAACCCCCAATATAATCTTTTGTCTTTAGCTGGAGATGGTATTTAAAATAGTGCTTGGACCATTTTGGGAGTTCCTCAGTATTCCTGATATTCTGATGTATATAGAAGGTATACATGTTATTAAACTTCTGTTTATTTTTCTCCTGTTAATCTGTTTTTATTAAAGAGAGGTCTCAGCCAAGAACCTAGCAGGATAAAGAAAAAAAATACTTTTCCTCCCCTACAACCTGATGTCTCTTGGATAGAGGAAGACACCATTGAAGCTGTCCATTGAAACCTGCCCCATGATTTCATTAAATTCAAGCAATTTTTCAATAAGGCTACTCACTCCTTCACAAGGTTTCTTTACCTATAAACACCAGCCAAGCTGTTCTGTCATCAGAACTCTGGTCTTTCAACGATCTTCTATTTCTATGTCACACATTCTTCTCTGCATGTTTTGCGTCTAAAAAAGCCACCTTCAGAGTTAATTAAACAGGAGTTTATGGTGCCAGTTCCAGCTTAACTATTACTAGTGTAATGAAATTTGGCTACTTGACCTCTTTGGACCTCAATTTCCTGAGCAGTTAATACAAATCGGAAATTTTATTCTTCATTCTGGATTGTTCCACCTAGAAATTTCCACTAGTTTATCTCTGAGTTTCATAAAAGTGTAAATATATGGGTATTTTGAAACTCACCAAAAGCTACAATCTCAGGCTCAGTTACTGTTTTCAAAGGGCAGAATGTTGTGGTAAAATATTTGCTGTGTAGGGAATTCAGAAGCCACGTCAAGGGCTTGCTTCAGTGGGTGTCTCTCAGGACCACTCAGGCTCTCTTGCTCAATTTTCATCCCTTTTTAAATAAAGGAAATAAACTGGAGTTTCTCCAAATCTTCAGAACTTAGATGCTTTGAGATACAATATAAATTTAAATTGTTGAAATTGATATGACAGGATACCAACTCCCACCTGAATTGGTCCTTTTTTCCATGTAAAAAGATAATAGTTAACTTAAATTTTTAAAAAATCATTAAAAATTTTTGAGACAATTAAGTGAGAATTTGGCTAGAATATGGAATATAAGGTATGTATTTTTGTTATTTTCTCAGTTAATTCTCATGATTTTCCTGAAACATATCCAAATAGATAACTCACGTTGATTTTAGTATATTTCAGCAACTCTCTACAAATCCAGTTGAACAAATAGGTGATTATAAAAATAATTTTCCTCACTTAAAAAGGCATTTTTTAAAAATTTAGTTGTTATATATGTTTTCTTATTTTGGGGAATAGTCAGAGTTTGGGGAAGCAGTAGGATATAAAATTAAGACGGAAAAATAAAAGCTAGGAGGGGTGGAAATGGAAGGGAGGTGGGGAGGGCTGTGGGGGTTGGCTGGGATGGGAGTAAAAGACAGAAAACTGTACTTGAACAACAATTAAATTTTTAAAATATTATATACTTTCATATCAAAAATTACTATATATTTTTTAAAATTAATTATTTTTATGTTATCTTTTAGTCTCCTTATACCACACTCCCCTCAGCAATCAACACACTGTTGTCCATGCCAATTAGTCCTATTTCCTTTTTGCTCAATCCCTCTGCCCTCTACTTTCCCCACCTTAGGTGTCACCTGCTCCCTATAAGTCTGTCTCTATTTTGCTTATTAGTTCGGTTTGTTCATTAGATTCCACATATGAGTGAAATCATAAGATATTTACCTTTCTCTCACTGGCTTATTTCACTTAGCATAATATTCTCCAGGTCCATCCATACTGTAGCAAAGTGTAAAATTTTCTTCTTTTTTATAGCCAAGTAGTATTCCTTTGTGTAAATGTCCCGTAGTTGATTTATCCATTCATCTATTGATGGACACTTGGGTTGCTTCCATATCTTGGCAATGGTAAATAACACTGCAATGAACACAGAGGTGCATATGTTCTTTCAAATTAGTATTTTGGGTTCCTTAGGATATATTTCCAGAACTAGGATCACTTGGTTAAAAAGCAGGCCCACTTTTAATTTTTTGAGGTATCTCCATACTGCTTTCCACAGTGGCTCCACTAGTCTGCATTTCCACCAATAGTGCAAAAGGATCCCCCTTTCTCCACATCCTCACCAGAACGTGTTGTTTGTTGATTTATTGATGATAGCCATTCAGACAAGTGTGAGATGGTATCTCACTGTGGTTTTAATTTGTAATTCTCTGATTAATGATAGTAAGCATGTTTTTATATGTCTATTGGCCATCTGTATGTCCTCTTTGAAGGAGCATTTCTTCAGGTCCATTGCCATTTCTTTCTAAGACCAATTTGGTATATTGTAATTATTTTATAACTGATTTCAATCTTAACAAGACTAAATATCTTTCATAAGAAAATACTTTTCACTAACTTGAAGGTCACTGGAGAATTTATTCATGATTTCTACCTCTACCCTAGTTACACATTTTCAAGGATATACATACATTGATTTCTGTAACACCTTAATACTGAGGATATAAATTAATAAGGGGAGCACATTCTCAAGTAGCAATATCAACTCTAAGATCCACAAAAGATCGCAAAATCCTTTCACATGCTCTCTGTTGAATTTTTGCATTCTTCTTTTATTCTCTTTTCTCACCCCTCCCCAACCCTTATCCTTTAAGGTTGTACTGTTCCACCCCTTTCCATGGTCCAGTGGCCTCATAGCTCTCCTTTTCCAAATCTGCTTTAAAAAAAGTCTATGAAATTCTTCTCCCCCCCCCCCACCCCGGGATACAGCAGCAACTGTGAGTATTGCCATGCCCAAGAGATTTGCATTTAAACAGGAATCAAATGCTTGGGGCTAAGAAATGAAATTTTTGCTATGTAATTTTAGGCATCAGTAAACAGATAGGACATTTATTTGGGTGGCCTGAAGGATTTTCTTGAGCTTCTGGAACTTTGTGGGTCTTCTCCAATTCAGTCTATGTAGAAACTTTTTTTTCAGATATTGCTAATATCATCATCATCTGCATCAAACTTTCAACTGTAATATATCTCCAAATTTGACAAATTCACTCTCCAATATCATCTATGAACACCTAAAATGTCCTGGAAAATATGTCAAGTTCCCATATTACCTCTCATACATGTCTCCTCACCAGAGTTATTTAAATATATCAATGCTGGTTTCCTGATTTTCATCTAATTCATCCTTCTATCTTTAAACAGGAGAATCAT
The DNA here is from genome assembly GCF_004126475.2 of Phyllostomus discolor. NCBI lineage: Eukaryota > Metazoa > Chordata > Mammalia > Chiroptera > Phyllostomidae > Phyllostomus > Phyllostomus discolor. The sequence goes on from NC_040903.2 coordinate 71,124,923, forward strand.
GGTTGAATAGAGATTAACATAAACTCAATAGGGAGAGTAAGAAGAGGAGAAATAATCTATCAAAAAGGTGAACAGGCAATACAGAGTGTGGAGAACATTATTTTGCTACTTCAGCATGATTTATAGTTACCATTTAGTTGGTTTAGTCGTTGTCACTTATGGTAGCACACCGTTTGAATCAGACAATGGTCTCAATCTGCCATTTCCCCGTTCTTTATATAGATAATAACTTTAATAGTCATGCTTCCTAAAGCATAGTTAAATTGATAACATTAAGTTTGCTTTTAGATCTTCCAATGCATGTCAAGACATAGAGCACCTAAGAGCACACTATGGAAGTACAAAAACAAAACAAAACAAAACAAAACAAAACACTCAGCAATATGAAGGCAGTTAACTCAGAAGGAAAGGAGACGTTTAACTGGTCGCATGACTGCTATTGCTAACTGCTAATCTCATCATTGGAACTACCTTTATGATTCTGTGACCAAGGAGCTCACTATGTGAATAGAGTTGGCTCTATTGTGAATGGATCAGAACCAATGTGCATATAATTACTGAAATGAACATACGGTGCCTTAATCCATGTAATTATACAGACATTCTTTGAATGACCATAGTTTATTTGCCGTTTCTTTTCTAAGTTAAAAATCTTATTTCTGAGTTATACTCTAGATTGCCCTGGCCTTTATATCATGTTTTGTGCCCCACTGTAATAGGTTCTACAGAACAGTTACAATTTAACCTTCTGAAAGTCTACATTTACTGCGTTATATTATTCTCAAAAAAATCTTTCATAGAATTCTAGTTCCTAAAAGATAAAGATAAGATTATTTAGTGTACCATTCAACACCCTGCGGTCTACCTCTATATGCCTTTCAACTTCATTTCTTATAAATACTATGTATTAATTTTCTACACTACATTTTTACTTATTCTCTAAATTTCCCTGGAATTATCTCACTTCATTTCACTCAATCACTAGCTCTGAAATTTCTTTCTGCCCATACATTTTAATTATTCAATAGGTTTTCAAGTCATACTTCTTCTAAGAAGCCTTCTCAGACTATCTAGCACTCAAATATTTCCTCTTATTTGAAACACAGAACTCTTGTTTTCTTTCTTTTTAGATCTCTTGTTTTCTTTATTGCTTAAATGGTAATTAATCTAGTGTTACCTTGTGATAGCATAGAAAATTTATTTATATAAAACTATTTGCCTCTTCTTATAATTATGCCTTATAATTTATGCAGCTTGTCTCCAAAGTATACAGAATAAGTTTTCACATATAAGAGCTATTTGGTAAATATTTTGGATGAAGAGATGATTCATTAAATATGGTCAGATTGAATCCATTCACTTTTAGAAAGTAAAACATACTTTTCCAGAAAGTGTTGAATTTTTTGTGCTACCATTTTTTACAGACCCATAAGTTTGTTCTTTTCCAATTTATTGCAAGGAACCACTACTCTATGTATAACTATGTCTTCAAAAACCTTTTTGTATAGAGAAAATTTGTAGGAAACTTTGAACCTGCATTGAAGTATGACTTGAACTTTTTCTTTAGTCTCATGAGCATGTAGACATTTAATTTGTATTGTGAAAATAATTGAGCATCTGTTTTGGTAAGTTGAATTTCTGCTTTTTTTTAATCTGTAAAACATGAGGTAATTAGAGGATCTTTCTTAGCAGTTTATACAATTTGTCAGATTAGTGGTTCTCAGCCATGCTGGGATTTTACACCCCAGGAGATATGTGGTAATGTCTGGAGGCATTTTTGTTTGTCTCACCTTGGGTAAGGGAGTTTGATACTGGAATCTAGTAGGTAGAAGACAGAGATGTTACTAAATCTCTCACAATACATACATAGGATGGTTTCCTCAAAATAGAGCTATCCAACCGAAAATGTCAATAGTGCCAAGGTTGAGAAAGTCTGCTATACATAATGGATTTGGATGTAGATGTAGATAATTTATTGAATAAATTATGCTTTATACTTGTGAAGTAGGCCAAATATTTCTTGTGAATTACAATTTCCTGTCACCCAGTTGTGGTTAATCTCCTTGATCTACCTCTCATACCTGTGGTAAGAAATAGATAGTTAATGGGGACAGGCTGGATAGATTTGAGTTGATAAACCCTTCATTATTTTGTATGTGATAGATAAGATTTATTACACAACCATTAACTAATAATGTATGAGTCATATGCCTACTATTATTATGATAGGAGTTTCAACAGATATAGACTCCAATAATCTACAAGTATTGACAAGAATATTTTTCCTAAAGATGGTCAGTCCTGATTGTTATTAGACAGTTGACTGCTGATTGAGAGCCAGCTGAGATGGCCAAAAGGCGGCATATTCCAGTCTGAAACAGTAAACTGTCAATATATATTTATGCAACCATTACCAATGAATTTCACAAATAATAACTTTTACATACAATATGAATGAATATTTTTAATTTGTTGAGTAATTAAATACCCTCCTCCAATTCTTGGCTCTTAGCATAGTTAAGAGCTTCCTACTTGAATTGTATAATATCCTGGAATTTCTCTCTTTTCATTTTTAATTGTATTTACTATTATAATTTCATTTTTGTATTTAATTGTTACTTTTTACTTTCTTTGTTTTCCTTTCTGCCCCACAACTGCTCAGCCCCTCCCCCAAGAAGACTGTGAGCTCCTCCAGGCAGGGTCTCAGACATGTTCATAATTGTAGCCTTGACATATTGCAGAAAAGTAGGTGCAATATTCATTGTATGACTGAATAAATATATATGATATACTGAATTATTATATCTAGAAAATAATGCTGAACATGAAAATAGTAGATTATATTCTGGCATTATATTAAAGAGATATACAATTAACCCTTGAAGATGGGTTTGAACCACACAAGTCCATTTATAATATGTTTTTTTCCAATAAATACAGTAACCATATTTTCTCTTTCTTATGATACTTTAAAATGTACTTTCTTTTCCCAAATGTACTTTATTATAAGAATATAAAACATTTCCCTGGCTGGTGTAGCTCAGTGGATTGCGTGCGGGCTGGGAACCAAAGTGTCCCAGGTTTGGTTCCCAGCCAGGGTACATGCCTGAGTTGCAGGCCATAACCCCCAGCAACCGCACATTGGTGTTTTTCTCTCTCTCTCTCTTTCTCTCTCTCTCTCTCTCTCCCCCCCATCCCTTCTCTCTCTAAAAATAAATAAATAAAATCTTAAAAAATAATGTAAAACAATCACACATAACATAATTGGTGTAAATCATCTGTTTATGTTATTGGTAAGGCTTCTGGTGAACAGTAGGCTATTAGTAGTTAAATTTGGGGGGAGTCCAAAGTTAAATGAGGATTTTCTTTCTTTTGTTTTTAAAGATTTTATTTATTTATTTTAGAGAGAGGAAGGGAGGGAGAAAGACAGGGAGAAAAATATCAATGTATGGTTGCCTTTCACGTGGCCCCCACTGGGGACCTGGCCCATAACCCAGGCATGTGCCCTGACTGGGAATCAAACCAGTGACCCTTTGGTTCACAGCCCATGCTCAATCCACTGAGCTATACCAGCCAGGGTATATGTGAGTTTTTAAATGTGCAGGGGTAGGTGCCTCCTAACCCCCACTTTGTGTTGTTCAAGGTCAACTGGATTTGTTCTTTAAGAACTCAGTGAGGGTTTCGCATCTGGATATCACTCAAGTTTCTTATGCCCATAGGATTTCATTATTTCAACTCTAAAATAAAACTTACATAGAGTAGCAAGCCTGCCAAGGGCCCTAATTTCTATAGAAAATTTCCCGAGCTACTTTCATCATTCACTTCATTGCCAGCCCTTAAAAAGGATGGTGGCTTGGAATTCCCCCTTGATTCATGAATGACAACTGGGCAGGATGGCTGGAGGCAAAGAGAGACAGCCTGAGTTTAATGAACCTCTGGCATCTTCTCTTCTTGATTAATGTAGATGAAAACATGCCTGTTTAAATCTAACAATCAAATGGCCAGGAACTGATAATAAACATCAACAAAAAAGTCCAAAACATTTAACAGTAACAATTCCAAAACAAGAAAATATTGTTTCGGGGACAAAATAAAAGGCATTCCTGACAAAATCATCACGTGTATGATGAATGATTTTTATCCCATATGATGTATGGTACATCTTTTACGTGATATATATGACATTAAGATATATATTGTTGATTACTGTGCATGTGGTTAAAATGAATGGGTGTGTTTTAGGAGGAGTATGCATTAAGCTTGCAGATTTAGGAGCCAAACTGCTGGGACTCGAGTTTCTACTCTGTCATTTACTAGTTGGCTGCTTGGGCAAATCATTTCATCTCCATGCTTTAGATTTCTCATCTATAAAATGAGAGCGATGTAGTATCTACCTCATATTACTGTTGTGAAGATTAAAAGTAAAATGTAAAGCACTATTTCACAATTATTACATTATTAAATATCAACAATGTTGCAGAGTCAAACAATTTAACTTTTAAACATTGATGCACATTATATATTCAATCTTAAATGAGTGGTTATGGTCTACCTCCCCCTTTTTTCCTGAATAATATCTCTATGTAGAGAAAATTCAGCTCTTTATACTTCTTACCTCTCTGATCTGTGGAATTAGATAACTTGACAGTACAATTATTAGAAAGTTGTTCTCCATTTCCAGGTTATTCTCGTCAGTCATTAATGTACTCTTCCTTTCCTAAATGTTTTGGTGTCTGTGTAATGTTTTAGAAATAGAAAACCAAATGATGGATCTCATGAATTAGGTGAAAGTCTCAGCAATGAGGATAAGAAAAGAAAGGGAAGTGTGTACTCTCTCAAACAATACTATTTACTTCCTTGATAAATATGGTGTCTTTGTGGAACATTTTTCTCCTCCTCCTTTTTTCTCCACTATCTGGCTAATATAACTGAGTTGTTGCAAAGCTGCTACATCTTTCTTACTTTTACCCCATTCTCTTTCTTTTTTCCCCAGAACACTACTGTTTTCCTTTGGAATTGAAAACTGGATCAATTGCTTTCTATAATTCAGGATTAAAGGCAGTTGTTTTAATAAAACCTGTCCATGATTTCCCCCTTAGAGGTTTTTTTCAGTCCATTAAAAAATAGGGAAGAAAGAAAGCAAAATTTAAAAAAGGAAGGAGGGACAGCAGGAGGGAGCAACAGGAGAGAGAAACTATCTGTGATGAGAATCTGAAAAGAAATCAAGTAAGATTGATTGCCTGACTCAGTAGTGAGTCAAGGTGAGTAAAATTCTACTGGTAGCCAAATGTTTCCTCACAGAGAGCAGTTAACTCCTTCAGGTTAGCAGGATGATGGTTATGCTTACCACTTTTTAGGTAGGATTCAAGAGCTAAAATTTCAAGAATTAAGAATCTATTATGATCCAGAATCCAGAGTTCCATCAGTCCACAAGTTTCATATAGACTGAATTCTACATGAGGAGATGGAAGTGACTAAAGATGTGTAAGACAAACTTAAAAACTTGAAAGTACTATGCTTAAGTAATTTGAAAGCATTATGGTCAGATAACACTACCATTTAATAATTAAAGAATGAGATGCTATAATAAAGGATGCTGCATTATGTGGCATATATAGTAAATGCTTTAGAAGGTCCAAATGAGAAGAATGAGGCTAATGTGTGCCAGCATCATCAAGGCAAACACACTGAAATTTTGGAACACTGTTCCACCCATTTGTTAAACAACCATCTATTGAACATCTACTACATGCAAGGCACTGTGCAACATGCTTCATTAATGAAGCATGTGAAGATAAGGTATATGAAATTCTCAGCACAACTTTTGCAAGCCAGTTCTTAATAAATGCTAGTGATGATGATGATGATGATGGCCATAAAAGTCACACTGTATATTGATTAGAGAATAAAATTTGGATCTGAATTGTCTAGTTTAAATTCTGATTCTGTTACCTTATAGCTATACCTTGGGGAAGTTATTAACCTCTCTGTACCTCATTTTATACGTCTGTAAAATGAAAGTAGTTGTACCTCATACCTCCTAGAATTTTTATGAAGATTATAATTTTGAACTTGATAAAGATTTAGAATAGTATTGTTTTCATATTAATTACTTTAAAAGTATTTATTGAACAAAAAAATTAGATAACAATTATTTTACTGAATTTTAAGCCCCAGGAGACTGGTAGTCCATATATGTTTTATCATATTCCCTGCATTTAGGAAAGTCCATGGTCCTTAATGAGACACTTGATAACTATTCTTTCAATGACAATAACAATGATTATTTCTATGTATATATTTTTGACACCAATTAATATAAATATTTTGACAGAGGCAAATGTTAATGTTACAAGTATGGCCAGGATGATACTCTACCAAAATTGTCTACATTTAATAACTGTTTTGGGTGTTGTGTATGAGAAGTCAGTTAAAAAATTATATGGCTTCTCATATTACACCAAGTGTAATTTTCTACCTTTTTGACATTTGGCGTAACCATGACACATACACATATACATCTATACTTATTTATAAATTAATTGAATGGCTACAGAATACTGAATAATGTTAAAATAATGATATCAAGTTGATATACTTGTTACCAACTAAGTGAAATTTTATGTCTTGTCAATTTATAATAAATGATCATTGATTTTATAAGACAGTTTCAAAATAAAGCCTTTGAATAAAGGCCATTTATGACCAATGTAGTATGTGAACTTTACAGAAACTAATGCTTGTAATATGTCTTTTATTTGTGGTAAGAAATAATTTTTTAATTATTTTTAAATTATCCAGAAGTCATTGCAACTATAAATTACTTCAGATTACATACAGAGTTGATCTGGTGGAATAAGGGGAATATTATATGGTCTTTTCCTCTGCTTGAGTACAACATACCCTCCAGATCAAGGACATGATAGGAACCATGGCCAAACAGCACTTACAAACTTTAACGATCAAACTAATCCTTCTTAGAGAGGGGAGAAATATAAAACTCAAACTGCTCCTTGACAGAGAGATCCTGGGTCAAGAGATGAACAGGCCGTAAAGTAAAGACATCTGTGTGTGCTATTGATTCAATGACTTGTTTACTTTTGGAATTTGGGAAATAAAGGTATTAGCTTAGAGAAAAAAGAGCTTTGGTCTCTTCGCTGCAGTATATTTTAGTTTAAATGTGTACTTCATATTAAGGATCTTCCTTGGAAAACAGGTAAACATTTTCAAATCCTAAAAGCAATATTTTATGTTTGCTCAGTAATATGTCCCCTAGAACAATTTCTGACACTTAATAGGGATTGGTAATTATTTGTAGAATGTTTCAAGTTTTATGAAGATATCTGAGACCTGAAATATTCAACAAATAAGTACCTAGATTGACCAATTATTTACACTTTGTCCCATCTACCCTAGCATCCTCTTCTATCACTTATTTGTACGGACCATTTAAAAGAAATATAAAGGTAACATCATGTCCTTTTTACCCTAAATACCTTAGAATGGATTTTCTAAGAATAAACACACTCTTTAATAGAACCACTGTATAATTATTGTAATTTTAAAAATTAACATTAATATAATTACAATTGCCCCAGTGAAATTCTTCATAGGATCCAGTCCAGAATCACACATTGCATTTAGTATTTATGAGACTTTAATCTCATTCAATCTAGAATAGTTCCTTAGTCCTTCTTTGTCTTTCCTGATACTGCTATTTTTGAGTGATGAAAGTGAGTTATTTTATATTATTATTCTTGATTTTGGTTTATCTAATATTTCCTTATGATAAGTTTCAGACTATGTGGGTTTTTTTTTTCAGGAATGCCATAGATGTGATATGGTGTCTTCAGTGCATCATATCTAGGACTTGATATTGGTTTGTTCCATTACTAATGAGTAATTTTTGTCTCTTCACTAAGGTGTTATCCACCAGTTTGTTCAATTTTATCATCACTGTTTTCCCCTTTGTGGTTAGTTAAGTAATTTTTGAGAAGCTACCTTGAAATTATACAAATCTTTTCTTTTTGCCAAACTTGAACCTACTGATTTTAGCATTTATTGATGATTTTCTAACTCCATCATGTTATTTAAATAAATTATTGGCTAATTATAAGGAGAAGTTTAAGAAGACATTTTCAAGTGGACAGCTATAGTTGCATATACTAAACAATTGAAGTTACATTAAAGAGAAATGGATGCATAGATTATATCCACAGAGGTTAGAAAACAAGATACAATTTTAATTCTGGGACAATTCTTTTTTTTTTTTCAGAATTGAAATCCTTTCTTCGTAGCTACAGCATCAAACTATGAACCATTTGGGTCTGGTTAGCCCTTGACTCATTGTGTAAATGTGAGTAAATTACTAAATCACTTGGATTTTGATTTTTCTTCTTTTAAAATTGGTATAATAATAGTGGACCCTCCTTTATTTCATTAGGATGGTGTGAGTAAAACAGATCATTATTATGATAAATAATGGAGCCCTGTGATGACAAGTAATTTATCACTTCTATAAATATTCTTCCTGTTTCTAAGGGCATGTATCCCTAAAATCTCATTCTATATTAGACACCACTGCCAACTCCCATGACCTGATTTTGGAAGAAGTAACAGCTCTTGCCAAAAGAGTGCAATACAAATGCAGCCTCCTCCAGCCTCCAGTCTCCCTTATTCACACCTCTTTAAAAATATTTCTGACTGATGCTCAAGGCATCTCTTTCAAAATCTTAATTTCAATTCTCCTCAGCCTTAGGTGGGACTCTCTCCTGCTGATTTTGCAAAAATCCAACTTTTCCTATTTGCAACTAGATTGGAAAAGGCATTGGGGCTGCAGCAGTAGCACTGACTGTGGCTTCCCACTGGGACTAGCTCAGCTCAGCCTCTGCGTACTAAGAAAACTCACTGTGAATACAGGCAGCAGAAGCACAGTCTGCACATGGAGATTTTCTCAGCTGATGTCTCTGCAGAGAAGGTATACAGAGCATGGGTACAGAATAATATAGAGCATTCTGGACTGTTCTTTGAATTTAAGAGAAGTAGCTATGCTGCAAAGTGTCTTAAAAAAACGTTTCCTTAGCCTTCAGATTTAACACATGAAATCAGCTTGTTTCTTATCATCCTTTGTAAAACATGGAAGAGGAATGAGAGATGGTAATTTTCTCACCTAAATATAGACTCACATCTTTTAGTCAAGCTTGATTAATCCCCTTAAGCCCTCTGTAATGGGGATTGCCTGGACTCAGTTGCCAGACAATTCTTGCATTTTGTTCTTGTCTCAGCAGAAGCATATAAAAGAAGCTTCATAGCTAAGCCAAAACTGTCTTCTGTGTTATTGAAGACCAACTGTGCTATGTGATTGGATCGCCTGGCTTCATTCCTGTTTGCCTGTATTCACCTGGGTGCCCTGACACCTCCTGGCTCCAGACCTGATCAGGTCTACTGTAACCATAGACAGACTCAATCTCAGAGAAATTTATTAATCTTGACCTTCCATGGACAACCTGATCTCCAGTTTCTTGCGTCTATTTTGTGTGGCCCACAGTCACAGTGCAGCATTAGAAAGCTCTGTATGACAAAGGAAACCAAAAATAACAGCATTAAAGAACATTCAAATTTGTATTTGGCTCAGTGCTATCAGCCCCTTCTACCTAAGAGATCTTTGAGCATTTCTGGAATATCTTGGTTCTCAAAATTAATTGGAAAACTGTTCAAAAAGAAATTTATCTGAAAACTGAATCACCTTTGTCGCCTAAAAAAATGTCGACATCATTATGTGATTGATCCTAAGGGGTAAGCATGAAAGGGTTGTTGGGTGGAGAATCAAGAACTGAAGTTTTCTGTTTGACAATGGAGACACTTTTTCCGTGAACAACTTGGTCAGGAACTGAATTGTTCAAGAATCGAGACGTTCGAGAACTGAGGTTTGAGTATGCACTCAGCCACTCCTGTAACACAGGAATGAGTATTTGCTGTATACTTTTAAAGTCTTTTATTTATATAATGAACAAATTTTACGTATTTTCTATTTTGGCACAGCTAATACTCACAGTCTACAGAGAGAGGTGATGATGCAAATGATCAGATTCCTTCAGTTTCTAATTAAATTCTGTGGAAAACCCAAACTGAGGTGATCGTATCACATCTTAGCTTAAGTAGTGATTTTTTACATTAGAAAAAAATTATAAATGAGGATTGGATAATTTATTCTAATCCCAACCTTTAGTTTTAGCTCTTAAATTTAAAGACTAAAGAAAGAGAAAAGGAGTATTTTTTAAAAAATAGTTGGTTTTAATATCTTACTATCAACATTCCCACTGCAATTAAATACAGATACTGTGCTGAGTGATTTGGGTGACTATATGACTTAACCTCAGTTGTCCTTAACCCAAACAAATTGGAGGTTATATTGAAAAGTCTTTAGTGGTTTTCTAAAATGAGTTCCCATACTTTTTATTTTGGAATATTTATATCTCAGTTGTATCATGAATTTGATCCTATGCATACAGATGGCTTATGTTAAGTGTGTATAAGTTAATATATTAAGCTATGCATAAATATTATAAAATTAGAAGTGGCAAAATAGTGTTTTAAGTTATTAGTCCAAGGGATTCAGCTAGAAAATGACACCAGAGCAGACAAAGAATGAGTCTCTTTTCACTGCATTTAATATACTTAATATACTTTCTTGAATTACAATCACAGTTGAAATTCTCTAATATTCTCAATTAGTTGTTTTAATTATAAGAAACCCATTTGATCCTTTAGTTTGCCAGATGAAAGGTTTCAAAGTACTCCTCATAACTAATGTAGTTTTTAAAAAGCATTCTATAAGTAAAGGTTAATGGCATTTTTCATGCCAATAAGTGCATGTTCACTGCCAAAGCGAATGCTCCAGAGTACGATATAAAGTTGTGCTCAATTTCAGGAAGATGCAAGACATTCTTATGACTTGAGGACAAATTGCCCAATTTTCATGACATTTTATATTAAATGGCTGTGTAACATTGGCCGCTCTTCAGGAAGAAATGGATTTTGGATTTTTACTGCAATTTCTTTTCTGCTTCCCCATTCGTGGACAATACCACATGCACACAGCACACATGTATTCAAGAAGAGGTTGTCTATCCAAAATGTGATTATTTCTGATATTTTGAAAAATTTCTAAATTGAATACAATGCAGTCGAATGCTTGAAGGATCCAGAGGGATGGACCTACAGAAATATATTCTACTTTTTCCAATATAGTTTAATTCATTAGGTGAGAGATTATTTCCAAGCTATGAACAGAAGAGGAGAAAAAGAAAAACAAAAACAAAAAAATGTTTAGGCCTTTTATATACTAGATCTTTTCTCATATCAGTGATTTAGTATGGCATGTGGTTACTATAAGGGAACAAAGAGTAGGATATTTACCTTTATCTATGTATCTATCTATCTATCTATATATATATACACACATATAATATATATATATTTTTCTATTTACAAAGTTCTTTGTACAGACTCTTCTAGAAATAATATATGCTTTATTTATCTTCAGTTAATGTTTAACATATATATGTATATATGTAACTATATATAGTATTTTGCTAAATGCCATATGATGAAAGTGAAGTATAAAGGGAAAGTGATAAAGAAATAGTTTAAGTACAGAATGAAGATGATTTGTCCATTGTAGCTGAAAATGCAATCATTTTATTCTAATTGGGAATCTAGTTATACAATCTCTTCACATTTAATTCCCTTTGAAAAATATAGCTATGTGCACTCTCGAGAAGGCAATTGCTTCTCCCCAAAACATGTTCTACTTCTTTTAAAGCCTCTGGTAAAATTTTTATCTAAGCCATCAGATTTAGCAATTTGTAACTGATCTAATCTCTCCACACAATCCTTGCTTACTGAAATTGCATCCAGCAGTTCCTCACTATGAAACTGAATGACAACCCATGTCTTTCCTTTTTCTGTTCATCTCTTGAAGCTCTTCTTTTATCCCCCAAACCAAAAATTAAATAAACAGTCAGAAATCATGAATCATTTATAGCAATTGCCAATTATTACATTATAAAATAATCATTTAGAGTTAACATCATAAAAATAAAGAGCCATAATGTCAACAATTATTAAATAAAATTTAAATAATTCTATTATTTTTATGTGGCCTCAATAAAATAGTACTGTTTTCAAGGAATTATAAGCAAGTGTCATTGTCTGAAGATTTTCCTTCTATTAGTTTGTAATTCATTTGATCATTTTTCTAAATTTATTATTTTCCATGTACTTAATAGTTTTGTAGTTGTGGATGATATGGTAATGAACAAAATATGTTCATGTTAACTATTTGCTTAAATTAAACATAATATTGTTTCAATAATTGTGAAGTAGAGAAATGTAACATTTATTACATGGGCCTATTTTAAATAGGCAATTTTATTTGTTTATCATTGTATCTGCTACACATTAGATGCTCAACATGTGTTTAATGGTGAAATCTGTTTTGGTATTAAGGTAAAATCATTGATCTTTTAGATTTCTAAATTCCACCTATTACAGTTTCTTGAGTTCTACATTTTAAGTGTGTAAAAAGGGTTTCATTCAATTATAAAACCAAATTTTGGCCAGTCACTATACTACTTCCTGAAAATTATGTGTTGGGTGACTTGAATTCTATGAGTTTTATAATTATGTCTGGATTCTTTACCAGACCCTATAAATGTCTAAACTAATGTGTAGAAACATGCCAGTTGCAAGATTAGGGCCTGAGAACCCAGGTGATTCCTAATAGTAAATAAGGTGATTCCATTAAATTAGGAAAATTGTAATCTCTCTTAGTAGAAAGGAAGGGAATCTGTACTCATTCTGTAAATTGCCTGAAGTTCTTCCATGCCTTGAACAATTGGGTTTAGCTGTAGAATAATGAGATATCATCTTGAGAATGAATAGGAATTCCTTCTTTTTCTGTGTCCTGTGATACTTTTCACAGAAGGCATTCTATGGCTATATATGGAGCAAGTGGTTGATTGGTTGACTGAATAAAATCCTTTTTGTAAGAGAGTTACTAGGAATATTTGAAAATATGACCACCAAACCCTGCTCTGAGATTTTCAAACATAATTTCCAGTGCCACAGCCTTAGTATGTATAATGCCAAAAGGTGAGTCTACTTTACTTAAGTAAGTATTGCATGTTTCTCTACTCTTTCCTCCCTTTTCTACTACTCTGCTCAGCCCAAGAAAAGTTATTGTCCAGGTATGAGATGGGTGGTGTACTTCTGCTTTACATTTTTTTTCTGATGCTGTAGCTTTCTCAGGACTCAGCTAAATGGAGAAATGGGTGCCTTCTGCTAATATTAATATATGCTACATTACCATAGCTAATATACTGCTATTTGTTGTTAATAATAAATATGCTGGTAGTTATAGTTTTTGCATATATCAAATATGTTAAAATATTCTGTTATAACATTGACAAAGTTTTGATTTCTTTGCTAAGAGTATCTTACCTTCTTTTTTATGTACTAAAAAGCTTTTGAACAAATTAATCTCCAGAAAAACAACTAAATTTTGAACGTTTAGAATATTTTCTTTAAAAGGTTCTTCTCTCATTCTTTCCACAATATGTTATAGCATCATTTTTCATTCTGAATTATTTGCATTTTCCTAAGGTTATCATATTACACTGATACCATTATCCAGATAAAGTACAATGTCAATTAATTCCTCTCCTCCAGTATTAATGTCATTTGATTGTATTCATGTATTCAACACATATTTATTGGAGGTCTATTATGTGTTAGGTGCAATGAAAAAGAAATAGACAAGATACAGAAAATATATTGTACAACTCTACTGCTTCAACTGTTTCCATGAAAGAATCTCTTTTTTTAATTATTTTTGAGAAAACTCTACAGTTCAATAGCTAATGTGTTGCCTTCCACATGATTTCCCTTTCATGTGACACTCCCTAATCATTTCCCAATTATGATGAAATGAAATTGGGTAAGTCAATGGTCTTTGAATTCACTTTTAAATAACTCCTGTAGATAACAGTCTAAATAGGAAAATATGGAATAGCTTATATTTCATTTCTTCACATTAAATACTCCTTAGGAACACCTCTGCTTAAATGAAAACCACCAATGTTAATGTTTTGAGGAGGCAGATTTAACCAAACAATTGTTAAATTGATTTATCTGTCACCTCCATTATACTTAATGTTCTTCATCCTGAAAGTTTTTATTTCAGTATAATATGTAATGTGTATTCAGTTGAGATAAAGTAAAGACATTACTATATATAATATCTAGAACATTAAAACAACCATTTTCTTTTATATATTGAAAATACTGAGTTGAAAAATAATAAATTGCATTGAATAAACTAGGATATAGTAGAGAGTTGAATAAAGTTGTACTCTTTTACCTTGTATTATCCTATAGGTCTGAACTTAAACATTATCACAATTTGTAAGTACAATATATTATGTTCTAAATGTCCATATGAATGTTCTTTAATCAATACATTCTCTCAAATCTACTTGAATAGATTTCTTTCTACATTGAAATTTCAGGCTACGAGATTGCATAAAAAGTATATAACTTGAAATGTTATACTTGTTTCCAGCAAAAGGAAGGTTTATTCATTTTTTCAAATGCTGAATAAATTATACTAGTGGAAAATTTTGGATGTAATTATTGTTAAGTCTTCCTATGTAAACACAAATTTAGAACTAAGGAACATAAACTTTTATAAATTATCTCGGTGGGAAATACCTCTGTAAATTGTAGTACAGATCTCATTTGATCATAACATTAAGTTTGAAACTTAACAATTCTATATCATTTCTCATATTGGAAACACTTTACAAAAGTATTAACTAATTAATCAAATTATATAACAATTCTGTTATGAAGTGAACATTATATCAAATCATTTGCTGCAGAATATCAAGATGGTATATGTATATATGTCACTTTTGAGGTAATAATTATAGCTATGAGCAGTAAAGTATTTATTATCTTATCTAATTAATACACATTTTAGCATGTCAGGGTTTGGGGGTAATTATAGTTTTCTATTGCGGTAATAATTTGTATGATTTATGAAGCCTATGAAACAACACTGTAAGCCAAAAAGCTGTCTGGAATAATTACAGTTAAGCAGCATGATCAACAGGTATGCCCAGCCAAGAGAACGCAGCCCTGAGGATAATAAGAGCCTCAAAGAAACAGAAGCAGTCTGAAGTGTTCACTTCTCAGCCTGGTTTTTCTCACCTGAAAAAAAGGCCCACCCACTGTTTTAAGCTGTATTAACATAGATCTGATTGCTTAAAAGTGTATGTGGTTATTTTCCAAAAGATCATGTGCTGGTGTGAAGGACATCATAAAAATAAAATTATTGTGGATTATATATACATTTGCAATTATTTAAGGAAAGATTAAATGTAGATACATTTAATTTGTTTTAAGAATGCCAGTGCATTCTATGGCTATTGAAAGCCCACCTAGAATATGAACTCATCTTACTCCATCTTACACTCTAAACTCCTCATCTCTGGCCAACCCAATAAGCTCTGAGTGTAATTTCCGTCTGGAGCCTAGATACCTGGACAAATTGTCCCAATAGGAACAGAGAATGTGGTTTGTTTCCTAAAATCTTTGCTTATATTTGAGAATTGACTATCAAAGATACTTGAGAGCTGAAAAAGGGCTCAGCTATCATCATCCATATTTACGCAATAATTTTCAGGAAGTTGATGGATCATTTTAGAAGATAATGCAGGTTATTCTTTATCAGAGAGTACTTTTCTCTTGCTAAGTGTATTTTGACCTTCCCATCAGTCATTCTCTTTTGCTTCATATTAATGCCCTCAAGGTAGGTAATGTTTTAATTGGCATTCAGCTCATATACAGAACCACAAGATCCTATCTTACATAAAGAAGCAGCTGGTAAATTTCTGCGAACTGTTCTCAATATGTGGGAAGCTCTTAAATTAGTTTTGTCTTCTCAGGAAAACGAATACATTTGTATCCTGTAGGAGTATATTGAATTTTTAGTTGTTAGCTCCAGATAGAGCCATGTTTTTATTATTTTTTAAACTTGAAGACTAAATGATAACATCAGATAATACAGACTGTTAAAAGCAATGTCGCAGGGTATTCTACTTTAAAAATAATACTAAATTGTAGAGTCAGTAATCCATAACATAATAGATATTTTTCCATAAATTGGAAAGTTATACTGCAAGAGAATGGCAAGAGTTCTGGGAAAGGCGTGGAATGGAAATCAGAGATTTCTTGTGACACAGTCCACTCAGCAGCCACCTTCACTGACCTCAACTTTAACAAGCATTTGTTGTACGGTAACTCCAGGCAAAGAACAGAAACAGAGGAGACAAAGGAAGAATGCAAACGGAGGTTGGAGACATCCGTGACACACACAAACTCTTGGTACCAAACTGATTTTGAACTAGCCAGCACTTTCATGGTATATCAAAGTTATCTAAAATGCCTACTCCTTCATTTTGACTTTCAAAATATTTATTGTGGGGGAGAAATAGAATGAATGAAAGAAAAACCGTAACAAAGAAAAATTTCTTCATTTTAAATAGGCTCTTTAGGGTAGAATATGTGTGACTTCTAAGAAGATTATATAAAAGAATATAGTTAGTATTGGAGTTCTGAATTATATTTAGGCTCATTCTATTGTACAGTACAAGGCAAACAAAGAATTTAGGTCTAATGGTAACTCTAGAAAGAGAAAACTTCTGTGCTTTTAAGCATTATTATGTAGAGCTTGATAGGTACCTACTAGAGTAATTATGTCCAGTCTGTCACAGGGCCTGGCACCAAGTAGATTGAAACCTCTCCAACATAAAAAGTAAAATAAAGTTCAGAAGTCCAAAGACACATCAGGTCAAAGAGCAGAGTATAACCAAAAGTACGTCAAGATATATTGAGTGGCAAGCACAGAGTGAAAACACATCATTAACCCTCATTATCATAACATTATCTACCTGCTCATCGTGGGCTAGAGCAAAAAGTGTGATAAAACTGAGATAGGAATTACTATGTGGTATAAATAGATACACACACACACACACACATGCACATAGAAACAAATTTACTGCTACATATATTTAATCCTGTGTGAGCTATTATGTATCAGTTCCTAATAAAGAACACATTTTAAAAATAGCCTTATGATGTTTTACCCACTATTTATGTTTTTATTTAAGGGTTTTATATTATGGTTACTTTAAATAAGGGGCTGTATTATATTTTCTTTTCAAAATTCTGGGTGTGCTGGGAAAATTGGTTTATTAACCATAACACTTAGAAAATATAAAAATGACTACTATTAAAAATACTGATGTTACCATCCAGAATGTGAACCTCTTATTCACCTTGTCAATTTTTTCTATTAGTTTCTTGTCTGATTGTATTATTGGGTAATGCCATTATATGCATTTGCTCTGGAGAATGAAACAGCTGAGCATGAGCACAGTCTGTGTCTCGCATCTCTGGTCTACAGGGTTCTGTTTCTCTGACTAAGTGTGAGTGGTCCACACAGATGTGTTGCTGGGAATTTAACTGCCTGTTCTTTCCATGGACTGTCATCTTTCCCCTCTGAGTCCAAAGGCTCTATTTCATCTTGTTTTGCCTGCAACAAACTTCCTTCGCAGGCATTAGAAACACATACAAAATCTTGGTGTATCTTCTGGAATTTTTCTTCACTTTGCTAGGAAAGTATTTTCTGAAATGTAACTCCTTGCTTTGAAGATGTGACATCTTTGGCATTAATTATTATTATTGCTCACTTTTTGGCAGCTGCTCAAAAAAATCCAACAACAACAAAAAAGATGAAAATGAACAACCTGAACTGGATTCCTGACAAGTCAACAAGCCTGTTTTGCAAGTGAGATGACTCATTACCACAACGCTATAGGCCAATTCACTTTGGAGCTTCTTCATTTCTTATTTTCTATCAGTTGACAAGTGGTTGGGGCCTGTGGTGGAGTCTGATTTGAGACTTTCCAAATTTCAGTAGACCTTTTATCATTGACATCTATTATCATAGTGTGTTTTAGGGGTTTACTTTGAAATTGTTCCTGAGATAATGTTCTCTACCTCCTGACCTTAGTGCTTTTGTATAATTTCATATTAGATGGTGCCTAAACATGCAGAAAGAGGTGGATAATTATGATGATAGGTGATTTCAAAGAGATTAAAACTTCTATTCCCCTAATATTTTGGGTGTACCCCATCAAACTTTTGCTGGGTATATTTTTAAAGATTTTATTTATTTATTTTTAGAGAGGGAAGGGAGGGAGAAAGAGAGAGAGAGAGAAACATCAACATGCAGTTGCTGGGAGTCATGGCCTGCAACCCAGGCATGTCCCCTGACTGGGAATCAAACCTGCGACACTTTGGTTTGCAGCCCGTGCTCAATCCACTGAGCTACACCAGCCAGGGCTGAGTATTTTTATAAAATTTGATTATATGGTTAATTGAAATGCATTTTTATCTTCCTTTGTTACCTGATGGACTAACAGTAGAAGTTGGACACAGTAAACTTCAGAAAACACTTTTTAAAGTGATATACATAATTTTAAATGTTAAGATCAAAAAATTATACAACTACCTTGGAAAACACTGTAGTAATTTCTTTAAAAATATAAGCATGAAGTTATAATATGACCCAACCATTTCAATTAAGGGTGTTTACCCCAAAGAAATGACAGCGTATCTCTAAAGAAAAAGATTTGTACATGAGCATTTCCAGCACCTTCATTTGTAATAACTCAAACTTGAAACAACTAAAATGACCATCAATAGGTGAATGTAAAACAATTGTGATATATCTATGTAGTTGAATACTACTTAGCAGTAAAAAGAAATGAACTATTAATATATTAAAGAACATTGGAAAAATCTCAAAATAAGTATACTGCATGGAAGTAAATGAAAAGTAATGTATAATGACAGAAAGCACATCAGCAGTTGCCTGGGGATGAGAAGGAGGGGCTGCAAGAAGAAGCACCAGTGAGGAAACTGGGTGATGGAGATATTCACTGGGTGATTAAAATATTCACTTAATTTTGGTGATAGTTTTGTGGATGTACATATTAGGACATAGAATCCTATGTTTTAAACATTGGTAGTCTATTGTGTCACACTTATACTACATTAAAGCTTTTTAAAAAAATGGTAACCAGAAAAGAGAATATATATCATAGGTATCCTTTAATTACTAGGTAAGTTTTTAAGAAATTGAGTTTAGAAGGCTCATCATTACTATGATATGGGAGTTTTATGCCTTCATCAATGCCAAGATTATCTGGAGATTTCCCATTCTCATCTTGTCCTCCACTGCATGATGGGAAGCAAGACTAATAGTGTAAGTCAATAATAAAATTTCTTAATCTTATATATGGAAAGACATATTTCTCATGGGACATCAATAACAGTAATACAATTTCCAGGCTACCATGAATTTCCTAGAATATGTCCTCAACCCCTGTACATGAGTTCTTCTCATTTATGAATGAGAAGAACTAAGTGCAGTATTGATAAAATGGGGGGAAATAAGAAATTTACATTTTATCTAAACTATAATATATTGTTTGTTACTTCCTAGCTCGGGATTAAATGTTCTAATATTGACAGCAAGTCGAGAAGGCTGTATTTAACTGGAATTGTTCTTCCAAATAATTTTGAACATATTAAATTATTTTGGAAATAGATCTTATTATAAACATTTTTAAAACACATATATGTATGAACTATAACAATTCCATATTCACAAGAAAATTCAGTCAAATTTTTCTATCAATTGACAGTGAAAAACAATATTTGTTTAAATATTATTATTATTTTTTGTAGCTATGACAATTTGGTGTCACTGTATAATTAAAAGACTTGCAAATCAAGCAAGAGTGGTATTTACTCCAGAAATACCTTGAAATTACATCACTTGTCTTTTTTTCTGGAGAGAATTTTACTTTGACATCTTTAATAATGATCTATTTGGCATTAGATGGAATTGATTTGTATAGTTTATACCAAGAATTAATAGTTCTCTACAGAAAAGACAGCTCATAACTCATAATGGAAAATAATTTTTAACCAATTCTGGGTGTGCTATCGCTCTAGAGGGAATATTTAAAGCCAAGTGTTATAGGAAATCCAAAATGTTTATATATAGACTAAAAGATAAAATATTAAAAATAACAACTTGTACTTATTAAATCTTTACTACTTTCCAGGCATCATTTTAGACTTTTCTATGCATTAGTGTGTATAATCCTCATAGTAATCTTATAAATGGTTGCCTATTTTCCAGATGAGGAACTTGAGGCTCTCCAAGTAACACTGCCGCTAGTACGTCAGGGAGACCAAGATCTGAACACTCACTCTGGCTCCAAAGTCCACGCTGTTAATCTCTATGCCAAAAAAAAAAAAAAAAATGACTTTAAAGCTTTTCTTTCTACAAATGGTAGGAACCACTGCTATGGTGGGTGAGGTTCAAGGAATTTCCCCCTAAGCAGGCAACAAGAACAGGGGCTCTCCTTTACAAATAGGAGATGACAGCTCCTTTAAACATGATCTACTAATATCTCAGGAGTATTTTCAGATGGGACCCAGTGGGTTCACACTGATGGGTTAGATTTTTAAAATTACAATGCATTTTGTTTAGAAGAGGGATTAAAGTATTTGCCAAAATGATTTGTGTTGACAAAATGGCTTAGTACATTTGGCAGATTTGTTTTGGAGAATGGAATAAATTAAGGTGTCTAGCAAAAGATGTGCTACAGCCACTGAAACAATTTTCAAGTATTTCAGAAACTCTATTTTTACTCACTTTGCAAAATGTGCTTAGTTGAACTGCCAGTCCCTGTTACATTTCCATTTCTAAGCAATTAATTAAAATCCCAAATCAGTTTTTTCTTGATCATGCCAGCAGGAGTTGGTTGCCATGGAAATAGGAAGATCAGCAGTATATGGAAGAGGGAGAAAAAATGGTTTGCATTGGTCTTTTATTTTGGAAACATTAGAGGTGGTCTAGAGTAGCTCGTTGGCGCTGCAGTAGGAAGCTCTGCTCCCCCAGCAGCAAGTGGGCAGCAAACACTGGAAATTACTGACAGCCTGAGGATTATATTTCACCCCCAGGGATATCATTTTGCCAGTTGAAAAAGTCATTAACTCAGCTTCTTCTTGTCCTCTATCTATAGGTTAAACTCCCAAATGTAACTGATTACAGAGTATTCTGTTGAGGCTAAGCAGGATTTTGAATCAATAATTGCTTATATTTTGCAAAGACCCATCAAAACCTATTTATGATTTTTTTGTATGTCATGACAGCATGCTTTAGATAGAAAGCTCAAGTCCAGATAATAGCTCAGACTAAGAATGACTATAATTAAAACCATACTTTTTACGTTTTGGAAAATGGAAGCTTATGGGATATCACCTTTGGGTATTCAATTAAAAACCTGATTCAGTGGGCCAGCTTCAAGTGAGTACTTTAATAAGGAAAGTAAAATGAATAATACAAATATGGCCATTTGAAAACAAATTAGTACAAGTATTGAATCATTGTGTTGTATATCTGAAACTAATTTAATGTTATATGCCATTGATACCTCAATTTAAAAAAATTAGAATTGTACTGGAAAAGTCTAGGCCTTGTTAAAGACATGATTTTAATGATATAGAAGATAATAATAATAACTTTCAGCACTTATTAAGGGTTAATTATGTGCAAGGCACTGTTATTGTTCCTGGTATTTTGAAAATATAAACTCAGTGTTTCTTAACAATATCATGAGAAAAACCCTAGTATTCACACATACAGAGGTTGTTTTAAATTATTGAAACATAGCAGTGTGAACAGATTCGGTATTTTCCTTTGCTACTCATTAAGCTCCCTGTGATAATCAGAAGATGGTGAACTATTTTGCACTGTGCTAAGGGTATACAGGTCCTGCCTGAAAATTTACCTTTGTTAGCTAATGTAATATTAAAAATATTAGGAAAAATTCAGATATTAAAAAGAAAGAAGGAACAAATCAGAATTTCACATTTTAGCATGAAATCCTAGTGTAGAAATTAATTAGCCTAAAAACATCCACAGAAAATCCAGTCTATAAATACAGGTAATAAGTAGGAAAGTGGGAATTTTTCAGTAAAGTTTTCCTTATTGTTGTAGGTAGTTAATATAATGTTGCCATATGTGTGTATTAAGTGTTATTACATTTTCCATTTATGCCTATAAATATTTTATAGTGATAATGATTTAAGATGGGTGGTAGTGGTCGTCTTTTTAGTTAATCTCTGGAATAAAAAATAACAGTTGCAATTCTCTCTAGTTGATGATGAATAGAAATGTTCCTAGCCAGTTGAGACATGAACCAGATGGGTGTTTAGAATTCAGGTACCATATCACACACAATGTACTAGTACTACAGATGCTTCAGGTCCCATAGCATCTCTCCAGCTAACTGCTAGATGGGTAAGCTGAGCTGTATTGCAAACATAGATGAGCAATGTAAAAGGTGATTTGGTATGTGTTATGTGTTGCTGTTTGACCCATTTCTGCCAGTCTAAGCTCTTCCTGCATAATGGTCTGGAAGCCTTGATCAGTATTTCCCAGATACCCTTGCCTGCAAGATCCTGGTTTACATTTTCTTCTGTACCATTTCTAAAATCCTATGTATTTATCAACCATATGTTAAATAAATAATACCCCACTATGCACTTTGGAGAAATCCAGGAAGAATAAGACGCAGCTATTAATTTCAAGGAAAATAATTTTTTTCATTCCTCATAGCACATAACATGGTAATTTAAATGATAGATGACTTCGGAATTCTAATCACTGCATTGATCTCACAATGAAGGTCCCATAGTTATAGACAAAGATAAATAGAATGTATAAACCAGCATCTACTTATTTAATTTGCAAGCACTTACTGAGCACATGTTATGTTCTAAATACTTTGGTTGATATTGGGAATGCCAAGATATATACCATATTAAAGTGAAAGGCAGTATACCATAGTTATTAATATTAAAATAATGATTTCTGATACCTGGATAACTGGGTTTAAATTCTTACTTCATTACTTATTATGGAAACTAATCTTTAAAGACAGATTCTTAATGAACCATGTTTCCCATAGTGCAGGTCCTCATCGGTTACCTCCCCTGAACCTGGGCTGGCCCTGAGACTCACGTTTTGAGCAATAAAATCCAAAAGAAGTGATTTCCCAGACGAAGGTCTCGCATACTTCACCTGGAATTCTTTGGGTATTTTCTTTGTGGGAACCAGGCACTCTCTGACATATCTGATCACTCTGAAACTTCCTTGCTATGTGGAAGCCTCAAACTCGTCAATTGGAAAACCACATAGAGGGCGAGAGAGAGAGGTTTGTCAAGGCCCCAGCTGTTCCAGCCATCCCAGCTGAGGTACCAGATGTATAAGTGAAGGAGCCGACATTTTTTTCCCCTTCCACTTGGGCCTTTATACACCTCTAGGCCAGCTACAATCTTTATAAACATAGTAAAGAACTTCTTACTGAGTCAGCTGAGCCAGGTCAACCCACAGAACAGCATTAGATAATAAATTATTATTTGAAGTAACCAGTTTTGGGGATGGTTTGTCACATAGAAATAGATGCTTGGGACATTAGATGTTGTGCAAACTTAGAGAAGTTAAATTCCCTTTGTTTTCTTACTTGTTAGTAAAATGGAGATAATTAGCATCTTTATTTGGAGGGAGACACAGCTTCTCAAATTCCCCATCAGAAAGAAAAGGTTTCCTCCTCTTACATGCAGTTTGAAATATCCTGGGAAATAGTGTAGGATGGTGACATCATTGTTGGATTATCACTGTGGGCAGAGATGCAGTTCCCAATATATCCACATTACATGAAGGACCAAGAGAGAAGCAGTTCCTTTAAAAATGTGGACAATTTGGAGAAGAAGGGAAAAAAGAGAGGAACTGGTTAAAAAAAAAAAAAAAAAAAACACGAGTCCACTGTAGTATACGGTAACCACCAAAGTACTCGATTTCATATTTTAAAGTATGGTGACATTACTGCTCCATGAATTCTTCCCAGTGATAACAGTTTAATAGTAAAGAAGTGGCTATACTTCTTTGATAGTGAAATGCATGTTGTTATTTTAAATGTGTGCATTTTAATACTCTTTAATTTTGGATAAGTCCCAATGAGGAAAAGAAGCAAGGATGCTTTCTGTTCCTGACATTGGGTTTAGCAGGGCGGGAATAATGTTATCTATTAATGAGCAGAGATGTTAGCTAAAGAGGTCTGGCTATGTTCCAGTTTAGTTAATTAAATCCTACCTGCTTAAATTCTGTCTCTATTTTCAAATGAATATTCACTCTTATTTCTCATTTGAAAAATTATTTGATGTTGTGAGTTTGGGACCAGTAATTTATTTGTGAGATAAAAAATTTCAGTTTACTTCAAGTGTAAAATGCCCTAGCTTCAGCCCAATATTGTATTCTTTTTTTGTGTTGACTTTAAGATGCTTCTCTTAAGGCTACAGGCAACATATATTTTCCAATGATAGTACACCCTTTTAAAATAATTTCTCTATTTCTGATAAGTCATGGGAAATTATGTAACACCATGCTTGATTCAAGCTGAACTTAATCTAACCCATTAGATATGGTACTTTTCTATATAATAATACCTGGATGTTTTATAGTTTCAGGCAGAAAAATAACCTAATCAAGTCAAATTATCTCTATTTAGTCATTTATGTGTGAGAACTTATTTTAGAAATCAATTGTGCAACATGCCAAATTAATATATTATGGTTTCAATGAAAGCTACAAGTTATGACTTATTTTTCATTATTGTTGTGATGAGAACATTTCCCTTTTTATTGAATTTATTGAGGTGATACTTGTTAACAAAATTATTCAGGTTTCAGGCACACAATTCTACAACATATCATCTAAACACTGTATTGTGTGTTCATCACCCCAAGTCAAGTCTCCTTCCATCACCGTTTATCCCTCCATACCCTCTTCAACCTCCATCCACCACTCTACCCCTATTAATCACCACACCATTGTCTGTGTTCATGAGAATGTAAAAGACCTGTACTCAAAACATTATAAGACACTGAAGAAAGAATAATTGAAACAGTTATTGTGTTCATGGATGGGAAGAATTAGCATCATTAAAATGTCCATACTACCAAAAGCAATCTATAGATTCAACACTATTCCTAGCAAGATACCAATGGCATATCTTACAGAACTAGGAAAAGTATTCCAAAAATTTATATGGAACCAGAAAAGACCCCAAATAGAGACAACAATCTTGAGAAAGAGGAACAAAGTTGAAAGAATCATGCTACCTGATAGAAAACTATACTACAACACCATAGTAATCAAAGTAGCATGGTACTGACATCAGATTTTTAAGTGTACATTGCAATATTGCTAACCATAGGTAAATATTATAGAGAAGATCTCTAGAATTCCCTATTTCTCTTCCCCTAGGCCCCGGTAACCATTATCCTACCCTCTGTCTCTATTTGTTTTACTACTTTAGATTACTTGTATAAGTAATATCAGCAATATTTGTCTTTTTGTGCCTGGCTTATTTCACTTAATGTCCTCCATGCTCATCAGTGTTGTCACATATGGCATAATTTCTTTCTTAAGGCTGAATAATATTCTATTGTGTGTATATAGAATTTATATATCTACATGCACATATGTACATTTATATATACAGGAATTGCAAAAGTAGGTTTTTTGTTTGTGAATACACAAAACACAGAGGTTTTTTTGCATTACTATTTATTAATTATTGTATTATTTATTTGAATTATAATGGAAAACCTACTTTTTCCCACATCTGTAAATGTATGTGTGTTTATAATTTACACCTGTTATATATATATACACACATACATTGTATACATATATGTTTACAAAATAGATATGGGGTTCCAGCTTGACTCTTAGATACTATATATATATACACACATACACACACATATATAAATGTATATGGATATGGATAGATATATATATGTCCACATATATACATTATATATTTACACTTAAAACACATCTTAATTCAGACAAGCCACATATCAAGTGCTTAATAATCTCATGTGGCTAATGATTATTGTATTGGACAACACAACTGTAGATATTTAGCCTCAGTATCTGAAAATATGTCAGTGTTACTTAAAATGGTAAAAACTAGAGAAAGAATAGAATTGTAGGGACTGACATCAAGAGTTCCCTTTTGATCCTGTAACATCTGTAATGCACATTAGACATCCATACAGAGTTGAAATGCTTACAATTAAGTATTGTTAAAAACTGGTCAATATTTAATTTTATAAATATAATTTAAATAACACATTTACCACAAGAAAGTTTAGAAAATTATGCCATTACAAACTAGAGTATGCTGAAAACTCATATATGTATAACTTTGCTTAGTTTCTGAAATATTTTTCAGATATTATTCCTTGAAATAGAATTCATGGGTCTTATGTTGATCAATTTTTCTCCAGAAATAATAGAAAATTTTATTATCTTTCCAGCAGTATACAGCAAAGCTATATTCTGCTTATTCTCACTATCACTGAGTATTATCACATATTAGGTCCATATAATGTCTTACAAAGCCAACTTTTTCTGATGGTGAGTTTTTAATATGATGTTAATAACACATGGTGAATAGAAAAATAAAGTTCTGTTAAGAAGCTCTGGTTCTAGTGGAGGAAACTCTATTAGAGGTATATTCAGTTTTTAAAAAGTAGCTTTTTGCTTGTTTTAATACTTTAATTTTTTTCTCCAAGTCAACATTAGTTATCAATAATCCAATGATTTCACAGGATGAGGTAGTGAAATTAGCTTGTTTTATAAAATAGTATATATTTTCATCACTAGATCAATGAGATATTTTTCTCTTAAAATGACTTTCCTCATTTCAAAAAGTACTGAATTAAGAGTACAACTGATCTATAAATTATCATTTTTATTGTTATTGTTATATTGTTATTGTTTTAAATTATATGTAACCAACTTTTATAAACATGAGGTCTATTTTTGTTATACCTTTGTATTCCCCTGGATTTTCACTTTTCTTTCATTTCCAATTCAAAAGCTAAAGCAAGAGACATTCCTTGGAGATGATGCTAATACTTCACTTCAAATTTAGAAAAGATAAATCTACAAGTGTGTTGTGTTCATTTACTCACTATACTAATATTCATTTTATAGTGGGTGTGGGTAAGTCAATTCTGAACAGAAAATATACACAGTCTCTGAAATTTGGAAGCTTGAACTCTGGTGGTACAGGCATTCATTCACAAAGTAATTCCATAAGTAAATGTAAAATATCAATTTTATTATGTGATGTAATAGAAAAGCCATGGTACTAAAAAGTCTAAAATAAATAAGTTGCTGTAGTTATGAAGGTCAGAAAAGGCCTCACTGAAGAAATAAAAATTGACACAAATTTTTTAATTAAAAAATATTTTTATTGTTCAGTTAGAGTTCCCATTTTTCCCCTCATTGCTGTCCCCTACCTCATCCAACCCCCACTCCCAAAGACAATCCCCACCCCATTGTCCTTGCCCATGGGTCTTTTGTACATGTTCCTTGACTTGCCCCTTCCCCCTTTTTCCCATTATCTCCTTTCCCCATCCCCTCTGGTCACTGTCAGTTTGTTATTTATTTCCAAGTCTCTGGTTCTGTTTAGCTAGTTTGTTTGTTTTGCTTATTAGGTTCCACTTACAGGTTTACTGATGAGTGGCAGTTTACTAGACAGGAAGAACAAAAATTAATCCATGCCATGGGAAGAACGCATACACAGAGGAAGGGGGAATGTGGCACATTGTGTCTCTATAGCATGGCAAGTGTAACTTGGGTGAGAAGAGTGAGGGGAGTGTAGTGAGAGACGAGTCTGGTGATGACAGAATAGCCAAACCATTCTGGGCCAAAAAGGATGAGTTGAGATGAATACATTTATTCTAAAAGCAACAGGAAACCTTTGAGTTTTTCAAGCAGTGATATTTCATGATCAGATTTTGATTTGGAAAAGATTTTTTAATCTAGAGAACACTTGGAAGAAAGAAAATCATTGACACACTTAGGAAAAAACATGCAAAAATCCAAAGGGAAGGTTAGGCTGAACTTGGATTGGTTTAGAGCAGAGGCTGATATTGGTGGGAAACATGGAGAGAAGTGAATGTGGTGACAAAGTACATAAGAAGTTCAAGTAGAGAGGAAGTCAGTGAGAGTAGTAGAAAAATAATTATCATGACACTTATTCAGATTACACATAAAATCAAATTGATGATAAAGAGATAGGCACAGATAAATTAATATGCATAATATTAGAGATAAAATAAGTATGCATTTATATATTTATAATATATACTTTACATATTTAATAAATATATAAATATATACTTGTTTTATCTCTATTGTTGACACTTTTATTCATTCATAAACACATTAGGAAATGAATGAACAATGAATGATAATCAACATGCATACATGTGCATATAAATCTAGGAGCTTTATCTTAAAGATATACAACTAATGGGATTCTATGCAGCAGAAAGAAAGAAGGAGCTCCTACCCTTTGCGACAGCATGGATGGAACTGGAAAGCATTGTGCTAAGCGAAAGAAGCCAGGCAGTGAAAGACAAATAGCATATGATCTAGCCTTTAACAGGAACCTAAACAACAAAATAAACAAACAAGAAAAATGTACCCAAAGACACTGAAATAGAGAATAGGCTGACAGTGACCAGTGGGGAGAGGGGAGGGAATTTCAGGGGAAAAGGAGAAGGGTTTACAAGAACAAGTATAAAGGACACATGGACAAAAACAAGGGGGAGGTGGAAACGTGTGGGAGGTTGGGAGGGCTGGGAGGGAGGGCCAGGGGGGTGGGCTGGGATGGGAGTAAAAGGCAGAAAACTGTACTTGAACAACAATTAAAATAATAATAATGATAAAGAAGAAGAAATGTTTATATAAAAAAGAGATTTACAACTAGTAAAGTTGAACTTTTGCATCTGGTCGAATGCCAGATATTATGAAACAGTTGTTCAATTTATAGTCTATGTCCAAAGCAACTAAAATGTGTTAGAGTCTTAAATTTTGTTAAGAAGCTTAAGATCCACTCACTATGCATCCAAATTTTTTTATTTTTATTTTTTTATTTTTATCTTTTTTATTGTTGTTCAAGTACATGAACAATTTATCCATTCCTTCTCCTTTACAGGATAAAATGGATAGATTTTGGAGTGAGAAGTGTTCATTCCAATAAATGGGTACCTCTTCCTTCACCCAAAGTTTCCACATGGGATAATGAAAAAAAAAATCTGTAGAAGCTACAGCTAAAATAAACTTCTTAGTACTTTTTACTCATTCTCAGTAGTTAGGTAAAAATACCTACCCCAAAATATTAGAGAATAACAAAAAAGCTTTCTAACAAGGGGAAGACACTTTATAAAGTGTTTTCAAATAATGTCTCCACCTGTGTCACTACATTACATTTAATACCTGCTATATCTGCACCTGCCCAGGTGAATGTTTATATTCTATATGGGCTTACAAAAATTTGCAGAGATATATCCTTGGAAAACTATAGTGTCAGATGTAGAGAGACTGTTTCTCTATTTTGAATTTAAAGTATTGTAGATGTACATCAATGACTTGCTTACTTTCACCGAAATCTGTCTTAAACAGCTCCCAGTGCCCATGTGATCTATACAGTCAGATAGAATTTTAATGAGATGACAAGATTAACATTTATCATTCTTTTTGTTACACATTGACTACATCTTTATTTCTCCTCTTTTATATACCACATATTACATCTATATTTTGCATTTCAGTAGCATATGCATGTAAATTTAACAAGAAAAATGTAGATTATTTGCATATATAAAATTTTTACTTTATATTGCAAAAACCCTACCTAGGCCAGTGAATTAGTGGGCTCAGGCTGCCACAACAAAATCACCACAGACTGAGTGGCTTAAACAACATAAATTTATGTCTCACAGTTCTGGATGGTGGAAGCCCCAAATCAAGCTGTCAGCAGGGTTGGTTTCTTCTTAAGGCTCCGAAAGAAAGATCTGCTGAAGGACTCTCTCTTTGGCTAGTAGATGGCATTCTTCTCCCTGTCTCTTGACATCATCTTCTTTCTATGTGTGTCTCTGTGTCTGAACTTCCACCTTTTTATAAGGACACCAGTCATGTTGGACTAGGCCCCATTTTAACTTGATTATCTCTATAAAGACCCTATCTCTAAATATGGTCATATTTGTGGTACTGAATGTTAAGCCTTCAACACTGGAATTTTAGAAGGTTCATTTCAACCTATAACAGCCGGATTTGAAAACAGAACAAATCTATGCAGGCATATGTATATGTATATGTATAGGTATAGGTATGTGAGTGGGAGCATCTACCTGCATATGTATGCCAATTATGCATGTGTTTATATATATGTGTATATATACATATATACATATACATGTAATTTGTTAATTTATTTTTCATTATGTTGTTTCTCTTGGAAAACCTAAAAGAAGTAAATGAAAATTTCAGAATATTAAGGTTTTCTATTTGCCTACTGCTTTAAAATTGAGAAACCTACTGTATCATTGATACCTCATCACATTCCATTTGTATATTTTTTAAAACACAGATTTTCCTATGCTCTAGTATAGAAAATTGAAGGATCAGCTCTTTCAAATTAACCCACTGATGGATTGCCATGTGAAGAAAGCCCTGACACCAACAACTCCCTTGGGCAGATCAAGGCTCAATGAGAGTTTGTTCAAAATGGGTGGAATCCATAGTAATAAACACTTTGGTGATTTCTACTGAACCTGACGGTAAACTGTATATTACAGGAAAGCTAGCACCAAACACAAGTTTGAAAAATATCTGTGATCACAGTTTCCATATTTAGAGTAGAAATACAACTGAATTTTCACAGCAGTTGTAACTATTGTATTTTGCTGTGTATAATGCACTGTTTTTTGCCCAAATTTTTTGAGAGAAAAATAAGGATGCACATTATACATGGTTATAATGATAATGATTACATTTGATGGATATAATGATGGGTATGCTAATCCTGTGTATAACGTGCACAAAAACACGGGTATGCATTATACATGGCCAAGTATGGTAATCATTAATAACACTGAATAACATTTCAAATACTCTCCCTCCATGGTCACATATGTCACAAAGTTTACTCATGTTTGTGGTTTACTAAGCAATGTATTTCTTTTTATAGTTTTATTGAGGTAAAATCTATAGACTATACAATTAATCCATTTATAATCTAGGTACCATGCATACATTTACTTTGCCAACATTATAACATTTATGCTGTTTTCTAAAATAATTTCAATGGATATTTAGATAGCCAATGTTTAAACACAATGTCTCTCTTTTCCTCTTTAGTGGTTGAATTTTATCAACAAGTGGGTCTTCTTTGTCCCATTTTAATGGGGGGAGGGTACACAATTTTTATATTTTTAAAAAATGTATTGTCCCTACAAGTGGATAACAGACAGTAGGAAAGTAATAGGAACATTAGGCCATTCAGAAAGCTATCATAGTTGTCCAACAAGAGAGGGTACAACAGTGATTTTGACAAGATTTGGTCGAGATGGAGAAGAAAGTTGGTTTCAGAATATATTTTACAGGTGAACTCAAAAGTGGAT
Organism: Phyllostomus discolor; assembly: GCF_004126475.2. Taxonomy (NCBI): domain Eukaryota; kingdom Metazoa; phylum Chordata; class Mammalia; order Chiroptera; family Phyllostomidae; genus Phyllostomus; species Phyllostomus discolor. The sequence continues at coordinate 71,156,690 of NC_040903.2, forward strand.
GAAAGAATTAGGAACTGGGGTAGGTAAGTAAGGGGAAATCAAGATTATCTCTCAGGTTTCTTTGGAGCATCCAAATGGATGGTGTCACCCTATTAATAGTATGGAAAACCCCTTTTTGATTCAGGTTTGTGAAACTTATTATGCATTGCTGTGAAGATAGTTGAAAATAAACACTGTTGATCAGGGTAGAATTCAAGGAGCTATAATTCTGGGCATCAACGACAGGCTGATACTACTTAAAGCCATGGACTTAGTGAGATTTTCTTGACAAAAGTGTAGATAAAGAAGAAAGAAGGATCCAGAACCTAGGTATATTCCACATAAGAAAACTAGGTATGTATTTAGTGGGCCTTTAAAACACTGATATTTCTTAGATAATTAAATATTGCTTTTCTAAAGATGAAATCTATATATCACTTCTCATGAGTACATCTAGATTAAAAGAGGGTCATTTTTACTTTGGACTTATTTTAGAATGACTACAAGTTCTTTTGTGCTCTCTCATTTATTTTCTGTTCTCTTAAATGCACAAGTGTAATTTTGCATTTCCCCTTTCTTTCCATATATGGATATTATACCCAGGATCTCAAATGGAGGAAATTGACAAGCTCATATACTCTTGATTTCAGGCAGCATGTAAAGCAGCAAATTGTATGAAATAAAATAAGAGATTTAAGGGGCTTTGTATTTTTCTTTTAAACAAACATGATGCTGAGAAAAAAGATTTTCATTAAAGGCCATATCTGGATACATGAATACATTATGTGTTTAAAAATACACCAAAGCCACCCTGGCTGGCGGCTCAGTGGATTGAGTGCCTGCCTTCAAACCAAAGGGTCGACAGTTTGATTCCCAGTCAGGGCACATGCCTGGGTTGTGGGCCAGGTTCCCAGTAGAGGGTGCATGAGAGACAACCACACATTGATGTTTTTCTACCTCTGTTTCTCCCTCCCTTCCCCTCTGTCTAAAATAAATAAATAAAATCTTAAAAAAATAAAAATAAAAATGCACCAAAGCCCATTTAGACAGAAAATAGAGTGTTTGCATAATTTTAAAGATGAGGCTGATGTTTAGCACTCTGTTGGATATGTTCTACTAATCCCAAAATTGCAATTGGCCTTAATCTAAATAGCCCCAACCAGTTCAATGGAAAATTATGTAATTACTATATTATAAATGCTATTGATTTTCTAATAACATAATCCTGAAAACTGAATTCAGAATAATGACTGCATAAAGGCAACTTCACACTCACTCCCAATCTATAAGAGTGAAAAAATGATAGTGATGATGGACAGATATCATTCTTAACAAGAATACCATAAATTGTCTCTTTACTCTACCATGCTACATTCAGATTTGTGAATCAAAAACACAAATTGGAGTGGATTTATGCTTGGTACAACAATTTGATCATTCACACATTCTCCCTCTCTCCAGTTCATTTATTTAAGAGCATATAACTTTGGGTTTTTATGTCTGCCAAAGATTCATCTGATCTGATGTATCAGACTTCATATTTCACAATTGTAGCAAAAAAATCTTTCATGGAGATACAGAAAATTTGAAACAAAAGGTTTTTGTTATCAGAAAGACACCTACAAGAGGATTAAAGTTTTTCTTCCTAGATTCAATCTAGATGCAATAGGCATCATGTAGCTGCAGGCATACCACATTTACAATAAAATAACTGCTGATGTAGTGATGAGCTATGATGTATGGAGGGTTGTTTGGGAAGCAAATAAGACTTTAGTTTACTAGTAAAATATAGCATCTGAGAGTAAATTGTCTTATTTCCTCCAGGTGGATAATAGTAATGAAACTGAGTATGTCGGCAATGCTCTTAGCTTATGGTGAGCTTAGTTCCCAGGCACCTCTTCATGAATTCTGAAGGGACAATGTACTACAAATTCAGGTAAAGCCAGTCTTTGTCATCTGTGACAGACACAAATAAATTTATAGGTTTTAATAATAATGCCATGTTCCCTCAAACACTCACCAATAGTTCTGTTTCCCAGACCCTATTTCAAATTTTGAAAACACATGTTCATTCTGTTCCATGACATATTCTAAGATCAGTGCATGGTCACATTTTTCAGCTACATGGGTGTGAAAACAATGAAACATGAGCACAGATCTACAACAGGAAGCCAGGTTAGAAGAAATGGAGGAATAAGGTACACATAATCAATTCCTACTTAAATCTTCTCAATATGAACTAGCCATATACCTTTATTTAAAACATGAATTTATACCGAGTGTTCATAGCCCTTCATACCCATGCATTTAAAGTAGGGTGAAGAAATGTTCTCATATGGCTGGGATAGTCCTGGTTTATGGCTATTGTCTAGACATAATAATCACCAGTACCTTCTTTCATTCTCAAAGGTGTTCCCATTTGGAGAATAAATTTTGGGGGTACCCTATTTATGGGGAAAGCCATGGTAGAGGTGTTCTGCAAGGAGCAGAATCACAAAATATCAAGGCAAATATTGAGATCAGTTTCTAGTGTTATTTTAGCATAATTAATTAAGTTATGCTTTACTGAGAAATGAAATTAGGCTTAATTTCCCCCCCAATAAGTCAATATGCTTGTGGCGAATGAAACAGGTTAGGAAGGAATTCATCATACATGGGGTTTGGCCTTCATGGAGCCTGGTGCTAAAGAGAAGAGTAGTAATAATGGGGGAAATAGCAAAGTCAGGACAGACTTCTGAAATCATGGTGTGGTAGCTTAAGGGACAGATAATGAGATGACTCTTTTTTACTTGGGTATAATGTTTGTTTCTTTACCATTATTTTTTAATTCTCACCCAAAGATATGTTTATTGATTTCAGAGAGAGAGAGAGAGATGTGAGCAAGAAACACCCATCAATTGTCTAAAGTACATGCTCTTTCTGGGGTATTGAATATGCAACCTAGATATGTGTCTTGACCAAGGTTTGGACCTATAACCTTTTGGTGTTTGGGGTGACTCTCCAACCATCTGAGCCTCCCAGCCAGGGCCATGTAATGTTTTTACTGAGGCTAAAAATGGTCTCAGAAATTGTAGGATAGATGTCAAGAAATAAAGATATAGTGAGAATATGTGCAATAAAGGCTGAAAGACTATTATAAAGTATCTCTGGGATCATCATCATCTAAAAATATTGGCTTAGAAATTTAATATCTATGACCAGCACCAGTCAGAATTGAAACTTTAAAAATGGTGGACACAGTGGTGGAGAGTATTTTGTAAGTTTGTAATACCCAGTCCAAAACAAACTATGCTTATCTTAAGAGAGGGCATTTACTTTTTAAATATATTTCATTTTATATTTCATCATTAAAAAGTATGTTTTCAGTAATAATTGCTTTAGAAAATCTCCGATTTTCTTTTAGCTTAATTAGGGAAAAAGGATTGACCACATGTTCACTGTGTCCATTGTAAGTCTTGGTTGTGTTAGGTTGCAGTGGAATGTTGAAAAGTAGCTGACTCTAATCTTGAGCAAACAAATATGCATCTGAGTCAAGTGAGAAGTGACATGAACAATCAAAAGCAGAGGAGGCCACCCAAGATTTAATTAACATTTAAATCTTATTAGGTAAAATTCTGACTCTCCTGAAACAAGCAAGAAAGCAAGCAAAGGGCCTTTTTCTCTTTATAAGACCAAAATGCTGTCATAAAAACAGATAAGGACAATCACTGAATTGAACTAATTTGGGAAATTAGGAAGTGCCCACTAAGCAGATGCAGATAGAGGGCACTGGTTGTAAAAGACTTTGTCATCTTTAGGTCTTTTCTAATTTGATTTGTGTATATAAATCATCATGTTTACAGATTAAGCATTCCAAGTGTAAAGGTTTACATAGATTAGGAGTACATTTTGTGGCTTATTTTTTTGTTTTTATGTTCTATGTCAGTTAATACCAATAAAGTATAATAAAATTACAGGTTTGGGGAAGATGTTTGACAATCTCAGCTTTTTCAAGTAAAATCTTGTTAATGAAAAACTATTCCTATCTAGAAAGAAAAATTATGTAAGAGAAGATTTCTTCCAGAAACAGACTGACCTAAAATATGGCAGACTACAGAGTAAAACAGGATCAGACTATTAAAGTGAACTAGAAGAAAAAGGATGAACAATATTTGGGTCATTTCAAAAAGTAAACATTTTTGTTTTCATTTTAAAAATCAAGGGTGTTACTCCTGTTACATGAGCCATACATTATTTTAATTATCTCTTAATTAGAGATAAAATATATTCATTAATTATTCTTCATGCATTTTTCTCATTTTTAAAATGTATATATTTCAAATTGATTCAAACTAAAAGGAATTATTTTGTAGGATTTTTTCTTCATGAGTGGTGCTATTTTAAATGTAGTGTTTTTTATTTTTAGATACCACATGTTACTCATGTACCCAGAGGCTCTGTAGTTGGCATTGTCTTATTGATTATTTGCTGCTCTTTCTAGCAAAAGAGCACTGCCTCTGGCTTTCTCCTCTGTGAATTCAAAAGACCCAACACTGAAGCTGGTATTTATTCAGTATTTGGTGACATTATAAAATATATCTGGCTATTGGGTTTTGATAATATTTAATCTCCAAGGAAAACATGAGAACTAAAATGTCAATCTGTAAGGCATTTTGAAAGAATTGTTAGTTGTTTTTTGTTTTTTAAGCTTCATCATGATACAAAAGGCAGTAATCCTTGGAGAATCTATTTTCCTTCTACAATAAAAGGAACAACAACAATGATAAACATTTCTTTAATTCAAGTTGAAACTGTCTACAGAGAATTGCCATGTGAAGAAGATAAATGTTAACTACTCAACATGAAGAAAACTAATCATAAATTCATGGACATCCTAATCAATTATCCATGTAGATGAGATAATTTAGCATTGATAAATCCTAAGCATTTTAAAATTTAAAATAAAATAAATAATTTTAGAGAGAGCCAGGAAAGGGGAGGGAGAAGTTTGGGGGAAAAGAGAGAGAGAGAGAGACTATGTATCAGTTGGTTGATTCTTGTGTAAGGGGGAGGGCAGGCCCAAACCCGAATTATCTCCTGGAGGGTGAGCCCCTTGTAGTACAAGCTTCACCCACTAGTGAGTGTTCTAGGAACCCATCTGCATCAGTGTACCAGATGGTGTTGTTGGCCTCAGTGATTTTTTTGAAGGCTCTTTCAACATGTTTGTCCATTTCATGATGGGGGACTTACAAGCACACCTCCTGACACTGTGCTGAGTGTTCACGAGTTTTTGATCAAAAACAGCATGATCCCTGTGCCCAACCCTTCCAATTCACCTGAGCTCACCCTGAAAGACTCCTTGCCATCCACCAAATGAAAAAAGTCCTCAAAATGAAACATTTTTCTAATGTGGAGAGGTGAAGGAAAAAACAGCAGAAGCACCAAGAAGCACTATAATTGACAAGTTCAAACTGGTATTTTTAAAGATTGTATTTATTTATTTTAGAAAGAGGGGAAGAGAAGGAGAAAGGCAGAGAAACATCAGTGTGTGATTGCCTCTTGGGTGCCCCCGACAGGGGACCTGGCCTGTCGCCCAGGCATCTGCCCTGACTGAGAACTGAACAGGAGGCACTATGGTTTGCAGTCCTCTGCTCAATCCACTGAGCTACACCAGCCAGGGCTCAAAAACTGTTTTGAACAGTGGGAAAAATGTCCTGATAGATGTACTGCATCAGATGTAGAGTACTTTGAAAGCAACTGAGATTTAAACATGTGAAATAAATAAATACAAAATTTTTTATAAATAAATTCTAATTTTGGGGTGTCCCCCCTTGTGTGTGACCTGACCTGGGATCGAATCTGCAGCCTTGACTTATCAGGATGATGTTGTAACCAACTAAACTACCTGGCTGGGGCCTAATTGTTATTTTTAAATTCACTGTTATCACTTCCTTCTCCACGTTTAGCTTGGTTGTTGCCATATCACTAGGTTCAGCTTTGATTGCTCTCTCACTCATAACACCACACAGAACTGGATCAATTTCCTCAATAATACTCTTTATGTTGGTTTCTAATTTGTCATTTGATTTTTTATTCAGGTTATGCCACCCACAGGTTACTACATTTTTCTGCCTTCAATATAACAAGATGTTTCAGACTTTTTGTATTGCTAATTAATTCTATTCTGTATCATGGAAGACTAGAGTTTGCACTGGTATGCAGGTTTAGAAATAATTTCTCTGCTCTTTAAAAGCATTTGGACTTTTATTAAATGCAATGATAGTGTTTAACTAATTTGTTCATTATTTATTTTGATCTCTTAATTACTTAGTCTGCATCAATGTTGTGCTGGAGTTTAAGATGCCAGAAGATAAAGACTATTTTGGATTAACTGACTTTCTAAAATGATTGATATGGTGATGCCATATCCTGCTAGGTATTTCATACAGACATTTCTAGGTTATGTGTACTTAATATCAAATATTGGTTAGATGCTTTCAAATAACAGGTAAACATTTATATGCAAATACTGAGAGACTGGAAAAATACTAACATATTCAACCTCAGAGTCCATCAAGATTTTTCACTGTAAAACATCTGTAGACTCCTAGGTTAAGATACTCTCTTGACAGTCAGAAATGTTATGTGGTAACATGAAAAATATCCATGATATAGTAAAAATAGCCAGATTTTACTGTGTACCTACTATGCAAGAGTTTTAGTTTTACAAAAATGCCTCAAGGGATGTACTTTTGCCATTCTCGAATTACAGATGAGGAGATAAAGGCACATGTAGTCCAGGGAACTCTCCCTCTGTTATATAACAGACACATGGTATAGAATGTTGAAACCACGGCCCTTTGATCTTTCAAGTTCATGAATTTTACTTCACTAACCAATATGAACACCACTTAAAAAATTAAATGGCAAAATGTGAAATGCTTCTTGCAAATCAATACAGTTTAGAAAATACTGCAAAAATTGGAAAGTAAGATTCGATGTGATAGTATATTTAACAAGCATTTTCTCTCTTTTCTTTATTGCTTTTGTGATAGATAACAATACAGGAAAAAAGTGAAAGAGGACTAGGACAAGTTCGGTATGGGGGTACTCATTCTCTTTAAACTAAAGGACCAGGATTATCAGATGAACTTTGTATCATTTAATTTTTCTTAGGAGGGCATTTAATAACCTGCTCAGGATTAAGCAAGCATGGCTGTTAAAGGAAGCAAACTTCTTGATGACAATCTGAAAAAAAGGGACTGATAGGAAATGAGATGACCCTCAAAAGACTGGTATTATTATGTTTTTAATAATGAAGGCATTGGCATGGCAATTGTTAGAATTTTATCTCTTCTATCATAAAATAAAGATCTAGATAGCATGCAGTAATTAAAGATTGACTTTGATTTAGATAATCCATTTTAATTGCATTTTTAATTGCAGTGAAAATTTCATGAAGTACCATTTGAAAATGCTGATGTAGAAAGATTAACTAATCAAGATCATACCGTTATATTTGAATTATTAGAAAGGTACCATGAGAAGTAGATGTAAAATACATCTCTCAACTAACACGTAAGTCCCTGTAATCTCATCTCACTTTCTGGGAACAATGTATAACAAATTGGCAGCAAGATTCTAATTGATGAAGAAACAGCTTTTTAACGATCCTTGAACAACCATGGAAAATTTTAATTACTGGGAATTTTGACAAAAGCTACCTTAAGGGGATGAAATAGTTTGCACTAGTTTTCTTGAACAACTCAAAGGTCCACTGGACACTTTCTGACCTATTTACACTCTGTTTTTGTTGAACAAATTAGGCAACTGACTACTACTTGTTACTGTACTTGTTACTGTACTTGCCATTGGGATAGTAGACAATGCTAATTTCAATTACTTCACCTATCACCATATTAAGTAGAATCAAACTTTCTTCAAAATATGATGGTTAAGATTCTTTTTAGCTTAAATCGTCAGATCAGCAGCAATACTTTTTCATCTGCTCCTCAATTCAATGAAACACTGGCCATTAAAGAGGTTCTGCTGGGTGTGGCTTTTGCAGGGTGGGAGAGGGAATGTAGCTGTGTATGAGCCCAAGGGAGCCCTTTGTGGAGATGGGTTTTAGAGGACATTGGGAAATAATTTCTAGTATGATAATAAATCTTAAAACTTTCAGAAATAGTTCTATAACTTTAGGATTCAGTATGTGTTTGGGATTAAGAAATGCCACTTATGTTATTATAGGAAACACATTGAAGCTCAAAAAGAAAGGGTACAAGCAAGACACATTACATTTTCAGATTAAGTATATATCACTTGTAAACTTTGCAATATAGCAAAGACATAAGGTTTTATGGGAGATTATGATGGTGGAGCAAGCATTCACTTACTCCTTCAACAAAAATAGAAAAAAAATGAAAAATTTAAAAAAAGATAAAACATTTTATCAATGTTGAAACTATGTGAGATAGTCACATACTGCAGATGTTTAAGTGATATCCCTTAGAATATATATAAAGTGAGATTGCTTCCTTCTTTATTGCAATAAATATTTGTTGAGTATTATTTTGTGCATATAGAATGAATTTATCTGCTTCAGAGATTTTTAAGGAATGTCTGCTATATGCTGTATAGATTAAGTCATATTACTTACCTCAATAAATATTTACTGAACATTTATTAAGTGCAGCAGAAATTTAGCACCTTCAGAAAGTGGTTATTGCCAGGGAAAATAAATGGAGGTATCTTTGTAGACCCTGCTAATTTATTATGGAAGAATGAAGGTTACCCTTGGTTTGGGCCCAGAAAAGAAAGGGATACTTCTACTCAAATATTGTTTTCCAGCCACAGATGGCATTGTTCAGATGGTTTTGTCTGCTTGGAAATTTAAGAAAGTCAGACCCAAACAAAATCCTGCTAACACAAGACCTTTTACTGCTCTGGACAAGGGGGTCACCATGACATGGGGGGCACTTTCCTGGGTTGGGATGTTGGAAAAGCTTCCCATTTGCATTGCAGGACTGGAAATCCTAGCACTTGTCAGGCAGCAGCTCTGGGAATGTGCACGCACACACACACACACACACACATGCACATACTGATGTACATACTCATGTACATACTCATGTACATGTGTACGGCTTTCTCTTCATTTTATGAAAACAGTGTCAGAACATGCATGATTTCTTGAATCTTGATTTTTCTCACTAAAATATTATACAAATCCTTCTAACTCAACTTATATAGTTGTCATTTATTTTACTTTAAATGACAGCATATTTCAATGTATATTTATTATAGTTTATTCCTCTTGATGGGTTATTTCCTATTTTGTTTATTTACTATTACTATTTTGTTTGTTTCCCATTACTATGAAGGTGCAATACCCTCATACATACCTTGTACATATATAATTAAATGCTTGTAATTTTTTTTATGGAAGAGATTTCATAGGGGAGATTTCTAGGTTAAGTATTGTACTGATTTCCTAGGGAAGCTGTAACAAAGCACCAGAGACAAGAAACTTGTCTCTCACAGCTCTGGAGGTTAAAATTTGAAATCAAGGAGTCATCATAGCCGTGTTTCCTCTGAGACTCTGGGTAGAATCCTTTCCTGACTCTTCCTCCTTTTTGATGATGGCTGTCATACTTTGGTGTTCCTTGGACTTCAGCTGCAGTTCTTCAACCTCTGCCTCCATCCTCACATGGTTTTCTCCTCTGTGTATCTATCTCTGTGTCTCTTCTCCTCTCTTATGAAGACACCAGTCATATTGGATCAAAAAGGTCCATCCTACTCCAGCATGTTGTCATCTAATTTGCATCTTAATTACATTTCCCAATAAGGTTCAATTCACAGGTATTGGGAGTTAGGATGTCAATATATCTTTTGGGGGGACACAATTGAACCTCAGTAAATATATATGTTAATTTTAAAAAATTTAATAGATCTTGCTAGATTTTCTTCTAAATGATGCAATTGCTAGCAGTTACACTATTATGTATGAGTGTGCCATTTTTACCTATATGCTATTCAGTGTTATCTATTTTTTCTAAATATTTTGCTATATAATATTAGTTTCATTAATTTCAATTTATCTGATTGTGACCTTGAGCTTCTTTTCCTAGTTTTTTGCATATAGATTTGCTTTCATAAACTTATGTTCATATCTTTATTGAATTTTTTAGGTCAATTTATATGTGCTCTTTATAATGTATTTTGTAACTCTTCATAACCTTTGTCCATAAATCTTATTGCCATAACTATTTTTCTACTGTCTTTGTTCTGGTGTCTTTTGCAATATAAACATTCTTAATTTTTATGTAGTCAAATATAATCTTATTAATCAATGTCAGCCCAATTAATAAAGAAAAGGAAAATATATGTCTGATAAGTGAGCACACACTTAACATATAAAGAGGTATTACAAATCAATGTGAAAAAGACAACCCAATGAAATATATTTTCTCGCAACTCTGGAGCCTAGAAGTCCAAGATTAAGGTGCCAGCTGAACTGGTTCCTGGTGAGAAATCTCCTGCCTTCTAGCTGTGTCCTCACATGGCAGACAGAGAAAGAGAGATTTCTCTTTTCTTATCAGGTCACAGTCCTATTGGATTAAGGCTCTAACTTCATGACCTCATTTAATCTTAATTACTTCCTAAAGACTCTATCTTCAGAAACAGATACATTGGGTATAGGGCTTTAACATATGAATTTGGGAGGACAATTCAGTCCATAGCACTGTCTTTATAAAGTTTAAATACAAACAAAAGCAAATTAATGTATTATGTAGATGTCTCTATATATTTGGAAAGACCACAAAGGAAATGATACAACAAGGAGAAAAGAAGTGTAAAATTTCTTCATGACATGGGGAGGGGGTCAGGGGATGGGATGTATTTGGAATAATATGCACAGAAAAATTTTATTACAACACACACCAATTGATCACTTTAGTTTTCTCTGCATGGTGGAATTATGAGTGATCTTCTTTCTAATTTTCTGATTTTTATATTGTCCCTAAAACATATGTCTCTGTTAAATAGATGTTTAAACAAAATAAATGCAAAATGAGTTCATATCCAAAGACTAGGCAGCATGCAGAAGCACCATGCCTGTGCCATCCTTTTCAAGGCAGTGCCACTCTGGCGTGCCAGCAGAGCGAGGGTGGATGCCCTGGCAGCAGTGCTTGGGGCTGCTGGGGGTGGGGACTGCCGGCTTCTTTGCCAAGGCTCTTTCAAATCATTTAGGTAAAAACAAATTTTATTGCTAAATTGCTCAGTTATTAGACGGGAAATTGAAGGAGTTCTGGCTGCAGGTATTTCTTCATTTTGAGGCGTGACCATTTCTTGAGTACCTGTCAGATTAAAAGAACTAGCTTCCTAGGCTGGGTTTTATTTACTGTCATTATTAATGATCCAAAGGATGAAGTAAACAGAGCCAGTTAAGCCTGGAGGGATTGCTAACACCTGGGAAAACAAAAGAACTCAGAAATTTCAGTACTGTTGCTCTACTTCTGAGTAACAGCTCAATTTAAAATCAGCCATTAAAACCCTAGTACTCTCAACTTTATCACCTTTTTTAGGGCATTCAACACTTTTAACCAATGTTATTCTGCTTTTAAAAATTATCCTAGAAGTCTCTTTATTTAACTTTCTTAGGGCTCTAGAGGGCCCCAGAGTATCTTACAAATATATATTGAGGGGGATGGTGTATACTTTGAGGTTGATGATGCTTCAGTATGTACAACTTTTCCACCTGAATGGAATGCATTCTATTAATTACACTGCCTGGAGGCTGCCTCTAACTTTGAAGTCCCAGTAAGGAGGAAGGAAACCTCAGGGAAGAAAACATAAGCCAGTTTATGGAAGGACTTATGGGTTTTCAATAGACAGACTTTTATCCTCATGGAGGATAAAGAAAGCCTTCTGTAGAGCTTTCCAGAAATGAGGAATCATAGACACCAAGGCTGGGTGTAGAGATGGTGTGAAAAATGATATGTGTGTATTATATGTTTATAGCTAGTGGTCATGTGATTTATAGCCTAGGGACAGTGCAATCTGTCAGGACCAGAAAGGACATATTGCAGAGGGTAAGGAAAAAAAAAGCATCTGCTATTGCAGACTAGATTTTGAACACAAGAAAACAGTACTTTGAAATGTGGAAGTGAACATGATCTTGAGAATACCTCTGAGGTAACTGGAATAAAGAACAAAAATTAAAACAAACGTACAAGAGCCTTGTGGCTGCACAGAGAACCCAGTTTTTTAGAGTATACATACAGAAGACGTAACAAAGACACACGCCCTTTGACACAAAGAGGCAAAACCCCACCAGAAATGAATCAGAAAGGGCAATGCCCAGAATAAACTGAAACTCCGACATGTGAAAATGTCAACCCAAAGGACTCACTTCAAAACATTTAGGTTGAAGAAAGAGTCATAACAGGTTTGTGAATGTATAATCATCCAATTTCCATTTTTAATCTTTTATTCATCAGAAGACTGGTATTTAATCTGCAGCAGTAGAACAACTTTAATAAGGAACACATTTATGACTGAGACAATGCTAAGTGTGTATGACAATTTCATTTTTGTTCCTCCTCAGGGGGTCTGTATCCCCTCTCTACAGTGGGGCTGTGGTCCTCCCAGGGGCTAACCCTTTACATTTCCCAGCCACAAATCTAGTTCTAGGCAATTCAAACTAGCAAAGGGGCTATACACCAGGTTTTGTAGTCTGTGCTCTAAAAATCTCCAGCATGAGATGAGAGATCCTCAGTTGGCTTTCTCTTTATTCTTTTGGCCATGAGCCAGAGGCAAGGAATCCAACAGAATCTTTGAAGTCTCAAGGACAAAAAAGCCATTGGATGGAAGGATCTGCATCTTCAACTCACCTTTTGAGGAAAGACTCCAGTCCAGTTGCCAGATAGCTGTCATTCACATTGGAATTCGCATGAGTAAGAAATGAATGTAGATTATGTTGAACCACTGATTTGGGGAGGGAGGTGGTATTTGTACTAGCTGCTAGCCTACCCTGTACTAATACTAAATTAAAAGCTTAAATAATAAAAATGTCTTCCTTTTAATAAAATTAATGTATTTCAAAAAACTTGCAAATGTACAGAATAATCTTTAATGATCTTTAAGAATCATCGGACAATGTAAAAAGTACCAAAAATCAATGAAGTGGCTAGTGCAAAGTTTTATAAGAAACAAAGATAAATTGGTAAGCTTAATGTCAATTTCTAGCCAATAATTTCTAATAAATTATTGAACAAATAATGTGTGAGTAGATTAAAAGAAAGTATTGATTACCAGCAGTTAGCTTGGATTCACCAAGAAGAAGCTAAATTATACCTACCCATTTCTTGTTCAAAAATTGCTTCTAGGCCAGTGGTTCAGGGGTTGGAATATAGGATCCTCTCACAGATGACATGAGCAAGTGTATAAAATGGAAGCATTCAAAACATGTCTAGTATCTTATAACTAATGTTTAGGAACTCAATTTGATATGTAACCAGCTTTTAAAAAATATTGGCTATATGAAAGCCACCTAATTGTCCATCAGTAGATGAGTGGATAAAACAACTATGGGACATTTATACAACAGAATATTACTTGGCCATAAAAAAGAAGAAAGTTTTACCTTTTGTTACAGTATGGATGGACCTGAGAACATTATGCTAAGTGAAATAAGCCAGTCAGAGAAAGACAAATGCCGTATGATTTCACTCATATGTGGAATCTAATGAACAAACTGAGCTAACAAGCAAAATAGAGACTCATAGATGGAGAACAGATGACAGCTATTGGGAAGGGGAGGTTATTGGGTGAGGATTGAGCAAAAAAGAAAAAGAACTCATGGACATGGACAAGAGTGTGGTGATTGTAGAGGGTATAAGGTAGTTAAATAGTAATGGAAAATACAATACAATTTAATTAAAATTAAAAAATAAAAAATATTTGGCTTAGAAAAATATAATAATACTGTAATGACTGTATGTAGTGCTGGAAATATCAGGGGGAACACCTTGTGAGGTATATGGTTGTCTAACCACTATGCTATACACCTGAAACTAATACAAAATAACACTGAATGTAAACCATAATAAAAAGAAACTAAAAAATCCCATGAATTAAAATTGATTTAATCATGTTTAATATTTATACAATGACTTATAGTGTAAAATATTATTATTTACATTTTCCATTTTAATTTTTATAACAATGAATAAGTGAGGACATTAAGAGGTAGGTAACTTATCGAGACCACACAGTATGTTGCAGCTGGAATCAGCCTAGAGTTTCTGACTCTGCCTAATATGTCATTGTGCCTCTTATCTAAAGTCAACACTGAAAATACTTTATATTTATTTCAATGCTAAGTACTGACCAAAAAAATTTGTTAGATAAGATTGCTATTGCATGATATAAGAAGAAGTTACTCTAATGTAATGCTATGTTATCAGAGAATTTTTTCCCCCAAATTCACAGGTTGAAACCTTTCTTCTAATCATGTGATAATATTAGAACATGGGACCTTTAGGATAAAATTAGTATTAGATGAGGTCATGAGGGTGAGGCTCTCATGAAAGGGATTAGTGCCCTTAGAAATGTCACAGAGTGTCCAGAGGGAAGAGGGGAGGGAATTTCAGGGGAATTTCAGGGGAAAAGGGAAGTGTTTACAGGAATAAGTATAGAGGACACATGGACAAAAACTGGGGGGCAGATGAAAATGGGAGGGAGATGGGAAGGGCTGGGTGGGTGGGCTGAGATGAGAGTAAAAGATAGAAAATTTTACTTGAACAGCAATTAAAATAAAATTTAAAAAAATAAACTCATTTTTACCCCCAAGTTAAAAAATAAAAAAAGAAAGAATCGTCACAGAGAACTGTCTTCCTTTCTCTGCTACCTATCACGATGCAATGATACAATGATACAGGGAGAAGTTGTAGGCCTTTCCAGAGCTCAATTCTGCCACTCTTATCTTGGGCTCTCAGCTTCTAGAACTATGAGACATAAATTTTTTGTTGTTTCCAAGCCATTTATATGATGGTGTTTTTGTTATAGAGCCCAAGCTGTCTAGGACATGCTTTACTAATGGTGCTCATGTGATATGAGAGGTTGGACGGCTTGTTTTATTACATTTGTAATCTGTGGACTCCATGCCTGCGAGAGCATCCATGATGTGAGTAGCTGGGTTACCTGCAAGAACTAAGTACGGATTGTAACATGCATAATGAGAACAAGCCACAGCTAGAGCTTCTACCATCAGAATTCTTTCCACCTTGGAGGCACTTGCCAGTTTTAATTTACTTCTGCAGCTGGCAAAAAAACACTGAAGTACATTTTATGGAGATGCTTTATAATAGTGTGTGAACAAATACTTTTTCAAATGTGTGGAAGTATATTCTATCATTAAACCTTCACAATTGATACCAGCACACTCTATTTTTAGAACAGCATATTTTAAAAAGCATAAAAAGAGTTTGCCCTATTTAGGTAATGTAAGAAATTGCTGAAATGGTGAGTAAATGTGAGAGTAGTGGAAGGTGAGGTCAGAGAAGTAAGGGGAGGGTCATTGTAGGTCCTACAACTGACTTTACTTTTAGACTAAGAGTGAGGAAAAGTTCATTGAGGTGATTTAAACATAAAAGTGATGTGACTTACATTGCAATTAGGTCACGTTGGCTGCTGTACTAAAACTAAACTGACAAGGACAAGACTTAAGTAGAGAAATTAGTCAGGATACTATTGCAACAATCCAGGCGAGACATGATAGAAGTTGAATCAGGCTATTAGTGCTGGAAGTATTGAAGAGGGATCAAATTTGGGATATATTTGAAAGGTAGAGCTACTAGGATTTATTAATAGATTAAATCTGGATGAGAGAAAGAGAATCATTAACAATGACTCAAAAGTGGTTGGCCAGAGCACCTAAAGGAATAGAGTCACCAACAGAATAGAGGACAAATAGGATTCAGTCTGTGGTGCTTATTAGACATGTAAGAGATGACACCAACAGGCTTTTAATTCCAAGGTTTAAGGTAGAGGCCTGGGCTGGAATTCTAATTTTAAGGTTCATTATCACATAGAAGGTACTTAAAACCTTGGGTCTAGATGAGATATGTAGAAACAAACTACAGATGAACAAAGAGAAGATTCCTAAGGACTGAATTCTGATAAACTTCAAAGTTTAAAGGTTAGAGGATGAGGAGAAACCATTAAAAGAGATGGACAAGGAGTAGTTAGAGGGTTAGAAAGATATTGAGGTACAATTTAAGAGTGATTATTCCAAATTTTGACATTTTGAAATAAAATAAGCTCCAAGAATTGTTAAAAGAATACAGTTTATAAAAAAAATAAAGAGTACTTTCAGGGCACACCCATAATGGGAAAGCAAACCTCCATGTCCAGCTCTTCTCACTTCAATGGTGCAGCCCTCAAGTGTGATGGGAGTGGAGGAGAACCTGGCGATAGAAGACATGTGTTAAAGGGACGTCAAATGTTGAATTAGCGATTTTGCATTGTTCATGAGGCTATGGAGGGGCATATCATAGGGGAGGACTCCAGTCAAAACAAGAGTCAGGGTGCACAATACAAGTGCTTCCTATAGAAACTACCTTGGGATATGTATCACTCTGAGGATCATATTACATTATGAACACTTCACCCCAAAATAGTAAAGAAATACATGCATTCACATTTACAATTACAGAGGACCCTAGGGCTTTTAAACTATGGATTCCAAGTTGATGACACCTGGATTATAGAGTGCTCATCAGCTCTACCTTCTTCAAGAGAAGAGCTTCATTGGAGAATTGAGAGCTTCTTGCTTTGGGTTCAGAGCAATTCTGACGCAGCTACTTGGTGGCAGCATGATATTCTCACTGGTAGAGCTTAGTATCCATCTGCTAATAAAGAGACAATAATCATCCTGGGTGCCTGTGCCAATGGAACATAAAACTAAAAACAATTAAATCAAATTTTAGTTGTGAATTGTTAAAGTAGCTTGAGGCAGTGTCACTTACATGGCCTCAAATAATGTCTCCAGTGTTGCAGAAACAACTATTTTCTCTGCACTAGAAGAAGGGTTGGGTTTATTTTTTCCCCTTCTCTTCCCTGAGCAAATCCCCATAACAAATAAAGTTACACTTTAAGACCGGATTACTCAGACTATTGGCTTTGCATGCCAATGTTTACTTTAAGTAAAAATGATACTTCTGAGAATTCAAATAATATGTTTAAGTATTTCCAGGCTACAGTTCTGCTTGCATTTGTCTTGGCACTAGCTCACCATGGATATGTCGGCTTTAAGAAAGATGACTCTCCAGTCATAGTTAAATGTCTTCATTCAGTATCTCACATGTGCTGAGTGTTTTTCTATGAACTCCTTGACTATCGTTATTTGATGAAAAGTTTACCCTCCTATTGACTACACAGCATCCTGATCGGAAATTCTCATCTCTCTGGAAACGGTCTCATTTTGCTTAATAAATTAAAATTAAAGAGAGAGGATAATAAAAAATCTACTAGAATAAATTAGGTGCTATACAATTTATAATAATGGAAAAAATCATTAGTCAATTAACTCTACCTAAATACTTCAGCCCTATCCTTGTCCTCATTTTAAATAAATTTATTTTACAAACATCATTAATAGATCACAGTCTTAAAGATGACACTTAGTTTATTTTAAAGAACTCAGCAGTTCTTTCCCTCTTTACTTTCTCTGTGTTCTCTAAAGGATATTATCAGATGCTGAGAAGAGTTCACATTGTCTGTGGATATCTATTCATACTTATGTGAAAGTATAACTTTTTAAAGAGGACAGACTAGTAACAGATAACTGATCTTTGAGTTACATAAAGCTTAAAAGATTTTTTTTTCATTCTAAAGGAACTATTTTCAGGCACCGAGGTCAGAATAGTGTGGGAGGGTAATCAAAGGTAAACATTACTAACTACATTTATTTACTTCATTATTTATGAATGCATCATGCTAAGATTCTGGGTATTAGCAATTATGAGGTCAAACATGCATGGTAGCTATTCTCTTAGTGGGCAAGTTTCCAGCTATAAAACCTAAATGAATAAAATGACCTTGGATATTTTACAATGGATATAAAAAGTTAAAGGGAATTTTGATTTCAGAGATAATTATTTTCCAGCCTTTCTTAGAATATATGATACTTTTTCATGAAAAATTTTGAAGTACAATATTTTGTATAATGCTCTGAAGTATCTCCCTAGGGGTTAGGAAGTTATTTTTATGTTTAACTAAAATTCCACCTGAGTAAACCTATCTCCTTATTTTACCCTCATTAAATATTGAGAACAACTATGCACTGTTCCCTTGAGATAGATGTTTATAAATTTTAGGGATCCACTGTTTTGTTTATATATGCATAGGGAAGGCCAAGAATTCTAACTTTCTAGAAAAAGCAATGTTATAGAGACAAAGAGCAAATCAATAACTGCTTAGGGCTCAGAGTAGCAGCAGAGGATGGCTCTAAAAGGTGCTGTGAAACTTCAAAAAGCATAGGAGTGTTCTAAAACTGAACTGTGCTGATGGTTGCACAACTGTATAAATTTACTAAAAATTAGCAAACTGTATACTTATAGTGGGTGAATTTTATGGTGTGTATTCCTTAATCAAGCTACATATAATATATGAAAATATATATATATAACCTGAAATATTTACATAGTTAAGCCTGAATTCCATGAAATATTGAGGTGTCATGTAATTACCACATAATTATAAAATCTTAAATTCTATAATTCTTAAAACATATGTTTTTTCCAGTATAGTTCAGCACATTTATGTAACTACACATTTTTAAAGAATATATCATTTTATGACTGTTTATAAGCTATGGATTCAAAAGATAAAGCATTTCTTGGGACAAAAAAGGAATTCTTCACAATAGATTGATTTATTGGGATTTAAAATCACTTGAAGTTTACTTGTTCATTGTCAGAAGATCATTTATCTTTCCTTTGTTGAATTTAAAATGGGAACTTTTTATTCTCGTGCTGTTCAACAAGTTTGTACATCTCTCTGCCCTCTAGGTAAATACAAGGAAGGCTCATCCTGGCTTCTCTGTGATTGGGTAGCATCATGTGACTAGTTCTGGCCAGTGATTTGTGAAAAGTCATGCCTGTCATTTCTCTGCTGGAGAATTTAATTGCTATTAGGAAGTACACTAGAGATCTCTTTCTCTTTTCCATGGAAACTAGAAACTTATGAGATTGTGAGTGCTCCAGCAGTTGCATCTGAGTAAGGAGACATGGAGGAGAATTCCCAGCTAAGATGTGATGAATTTTACATATATATCTTCTCACTCTGAGATCTATACATATTATGAGATCTAGAAATTATGTGTATTTTTATATATTTAATGTATTTTAAATACACACACAGACATAGAGAGAAAGAAAGAGAGAGAGGGGCCCCCGCAATTTTGGCAGGTCAAAATTTTAGCCTGCCAAAAAGTAGGTAACACTATTTTTGTAGTGTAACCTAGCATATCTGAAATGAATGAGGAGGGGAGCATGCAGAAATGATTGGTTTAGAGATTAATTGAATGATCCATGTAAGAGATGACGTTGTCTTGATCTATGGTGGTAGCACTAAAAGTGGTGAGAACTTTTCAGATCTGAGATGTAATTTGAAGGTAGAGTTGACAGGATTGAGTGCTGGGTTGGATATACTATATGGGAGAAGAGTAAGGGTGAAGACCAGGTTTTTGTCATAGCAACTGGAAGGTTGGAGTTGTCTGGTATCATGATGGGGAATATTGGTAAAGGAACAGGTTTAGAGTGAAATATCAGGAATCAGATTAGATGTCCAGGTAGACATGCTCATTGGCAGTGACGCACATAAGTTTGGAGTTAAAGGGTGAAGCTAGGGTTGGATACAGGAATTTGTGTTTCCAGGTTAGAGATGGCATTTAAAGCCCTGGGATTAGATGAAATTGTCTAGGAATGAATGTGCTCAGAAACAAATCCCAGAACTTAGATTTACAGTGGCAGTTCACAAACCTTTTGTTTTAGGATCTATATCCACATTTAGATATTATTAAACTTCTACTTTATGTGGCTTATATCTATTTATATTTACCATATCAGAATACAAAATTAAAACTTAAAACATATATGTATTGATTCCTTTACAATAATAATTCAATTACATACTAACACAAATAATGTATTCATTGTACAAAGTAACTACTATATGTCCCTCCCAAAAAACTCAGTGAGAAGTGTTGTATTACTTTACATTTTGTCAATCTCTTTAATGTCCAGGTTAACGAGAATAGCTGAAGTTTAATATTTGCTTCTACCATCAGTCTGTTGTCATATATTGTTTTGATTGAAATATATTAAGAAAATCCAATCTCACAAAGATAGGTGATTAGAAAGGGGAGAAATATTTTAATAGATAACTTTTCAGATAATTGTGGATATTCTTCTTTGAACCAACATCCAGACCAGACAAGTGATAGTTTCTTAATGATTAATAACACTGTGGCATATGAAATCATATCTATTATAAAAATTCTTTGGTCTCTCTTACACTTTGAATGATCTTTTACTCACCTGTGATTTTTATAACATTAAGCGTTCCATTATTTGGGAAGTACTATTTCACTAAGTTATGAAGATCTTCCAAATTCTTACACACATAAAAAACCATATTATTATTATCATCAATTTCACAAGAAAATACTTTAATGAATTTTTATCAAGCTCATGGTGGCAGATACACATTTTCCAAAATTCTAAATTATACTGGAAAGCTTAAAGTTATCACTGGCACCACATATTGCTAGAGTTTTCTTGAAGTAACAGATTCCCTTCATTAATTTTTTTCGAGGAAATGTCTACCATCATCACACTGTGTTTATCAGTCCTTCTTTAAAGTGAAAATAGCTTTCTATGAAAAATGCAGGTAGTTTGGTTTACAACTCAATTACAGAAGACTTTTTCCCTGACATTACCATTGTGTTTCAAGTACAACAGAAGTACTTTATGCATTTTTTGCATTTTGTTACACACTATTAAAAAGGTGTACTCATAGTAGATATTTAATAAATATAATAACTTCTCCTGTTTTATTCAGGACATTCTTCAGTGAATTTGATTTCTCTTCATACGGTTTAACATGCGTAAAGTACCAGAAGTTACCCACCATTACTTTTCATCGCTAGTGCAAGTGCCAAAAACTAAAGTGGTAAGTAATACGTTACTATTATGAAACTATTTTTGAACTTGTGGCCCCTTAAAAGTGTCTCAGAGACTTCTAGATGTTAGAGAATCATACTTTTAGAACCACTGGCTTAAAGATTAGTTTAAGAAATTCTTCCACATATCCTGAGTTTGAATGGCATATCTGAAAAACTTACATCATACAAACCTATTGTGGATTTTTTTCATGTAAATGTATTTATGTTCTTTATATTCTGAACGTGGCAAATACTTTTATGGGATAGAAAAGATATCATATTCATGTAAACAAACCATTTACATAATGAAGAATATGAAAACACTGCATGCAGGCCTCATTTTGTCCTAAATAATGACTAAAAAGGAAAGTTGGTCAAGTTAATTAACACTTCATTGAAGAACAAGTAGAGCATAACAATAATTTTAGGAATGACTTGACACTAAGATAAAGTGATAAATCATTAATTAGCTATTTTGTGAAGACTTTGGGGAGAATCCTAACAAGGTTACAATGACTTTGGCCATGACCACAGCTATTTTGTACTCAGGAGATTTAAGGGAAGAAAAAGCATATAAAGGAGGAGGGAGATAAGAAAACTGGATAGGTAATTATGCAGAGGTCTGAGGTAAGGGTCATGTGATTTCTGGAAGGTCAAAAGTTAAAGTATGTAGTTGAAATGGCTAAAATATTGGTTAATCCTAAATGTATTTGTCACTTTTCAAACTGACATCAAAACAAACTTAAAGGGCTAATAATGGCTGTACAGAGATAATTAGAAGGATAGCCCTAGACCATATTAAAGGCAGCTAGATAGCAATGCTAATAAAAATGTATACAATCTAGGAATGCATATGCCATGAAATAAGAACAACACTAAAACAAATGCAAAAAAAAAGAAAATCTAAAATTAGCCATGGTGATTATGATTTGTTTCTCACATCATAAGTCAATATAAATATCAGAACTTAAAATCTTTGGCATGAGCTTGGCCAATGTATCTCAGCTGGTTGGAGCACTGTCCCATGAACCAAAAGGCTGTGGGTTCAATCTCTGGTAAGGGCACATGCCTGGGTTGTGAGTTCGATTCCCAAACACTCAAAGGCAACCAATCAATATTTCTCATTCACATTGATGTTTCTCTCTTTCTCTTTTCCTCCCTTCCCCTCTCTCTAAAATCAACAAATATATCCTTGGGTAAGGATAAAAAATAAAAGTAAAATCAAATCTTCGGAGGTAAATTGGCAACCTTTATTTTTTCAAGTAAAAGTTTGTAACATTTTAGCATGATTATTCTTCTAGTATTAGTTGACTTTGTCATTGTTTAATATGTGCCCAGCTCTGTGCTGTTACTAGACAGGACATTCAAAAATATTATTTTAATATCTAATGCTAGCATAAACTTGGACCTGAAAACTAGATTTTTCTGTTTGAAGTTCTAAAATGGTTAACCGTAAACACTGTCCTTGTGTGTATTAAATCAGAGTGCTATTATTTGCAAAACCAATGATGTAAAAGCCAACATGCCTGGGGCACTTTTGTAATTAAATCCTTTGGGAAAAGGTCCAAAAGGAATGGCATACAGGGCACTCTGCTTGTGGTGAATCCAGCTCTCCTTCTGAGAACACTTTTAATTTGCAAGAAGAGCAAGTTTTAGGCAATAGGTAGAAATATTTGATAGTTTAGGTCAAGACTTCCCTTAAACTAGAGGAATTGACTAGTCCTTTCAACAATTAAAAAATGTATCACAGAATATCAGATTTGGAAGGTTTTATGTATCTGGACAATCAACTCTGAAAGGTTACGGGAGAACTTAAACTATAATCCGGTGTGATTAAGGTCACAAACATGTTTGTTTTGTTTTGGGTTTTTTATACTTATGTAGTCCTCTATATTGAAAATTTCACATTTAATTCCATTTATAAATCAGCTGATATATTTTTTACTCTCATTACCCTATTATCATAAACCAAGAGTTTAATTCCTCTTCTTGATTTCATGTCTTGATGAAACATAATTTATATATCTCTTCTCTTTAATTCATTATTTTATATTAGTTTCAGGTAAAGTATATTATCTATTCTCTTAAATGTTATTATACTAAATTGCAGGAAATTTAGAAAAAGAATAATTGGAAAAAAGTGTTCCTTAAAAAATAATATTTTTATATTTTTATGATGTTTTCGATTCCCAAAAACTTTTGGTAATTTTTTTTTAATGTATCCACAAACACATTTACCTTTGAGAATTGACTAGATTAGGATAAATCTTTTATGTTTTTTTTTTGTGTCGATGGTGTGAACACAAGAAATGATCTTTTAAGATATGAAATACTTTTATAATAACATATACTTAAAATATTATTTCTTGGTAGTATTGAAATATGTTGTCAGGTATTAGTTTATACAGCTTAGTATATTATTTATTCTAAAAATATTTTAATGATATTTATCAGAGTCAGGTTAAAGAATATAGATTAAAGAGAAAACATCGCTCTTAAAAGAGTTTAAAGGTCTAATAGTAAATAAAAATGTATAAAGTTAGGGTGAAAATGATGTATTGTGGTTTGATTTTTATTTCTAATTTTTGAATTATAATAAAAATTTGGGCTATTGAGAAAGCACAATACCCAGAAATGAAAACCAGAATAATAATACCAGCCTTCCTAATGGCCAATTTTCATTGCTTCTTCCTGTTCAACCCTAAAGATTCAAGACTTTTCTAATAAAGTAATATTATATAGATACATACCAGTGTTGCAATGTCTATTTTAGAGAATGGCAAAGACTGGAGAGTGTATTAACCTGTATTCTGTGAGGAGAAAATGTTTCTATGTTTTAGATATGGTGAAGATGGGTAAGGAGAGAGTTTATTAAGGTAAAAAGATGTTGCCATCCCTTCAGCTACACATGATTAAAGGGAGAGATTTCTGAAAGGGAAAAAGGAAGTGAAAGAAATGGTATTTCAAATTGGGGGTATGTTGTGTAGCTAACTTTTTCTTCACTCTGTAACATTTACAAATTACTCTTGACTGCCCTTTGGATTAAGTAAAGCTGGTTCCCATAGAAACTGACTGTCTCTGATTTCACAGTCTATAGCACTCAAATAACTCGACTTTCAGGAAACAAGGGTGATAGCTTGTGAGAGCTCAAGGACAAGCAGGACGCTGTACAAGAACACCTGGACTGGGAAAAATTACTGACCTCTAATGTTGAACAAATGGTGCTTGAAAGACTTTCAATCAGAAAAATAACATGAGCTTTTATCCAACTACTTTCTGTAGCCAATTGAGTTATCATAGGCAAGGATGAGAACATTTATAGGACCTTTTAAGAGCTAAAATCCCTCCACCAATGTGCACGCCACCTTACTGACAGGGGCAGAACTATCTGGTGCTTGGTGAGCTCCAGAGACAGCTCCCTCGGGCCCAAATCCTGGTTCTGCCACTCTGCAACTCTATGATCTTCTGAAAGTTGCCAATGCTTTCTAGGCTTTTGTTTTATTATTTGTAGAATGGGATAAGCTCCTTGTAAATTTTTTTAAGAGAATTGAATTAGTTTCTTCATGTCAAATGATGTAGAACTCTGCCTGCCAAGTCATATTAAGCACTCGACACATTTTATCAATTATTAAGAATTGGTCCCAAATCTTTTTAAGTCATAAAAGAGTACATGCTTTTAGGCTAAATTTGGAATGTGGAAGAAAAATTTCCCAGTCTTTAATAATGTTAAAGACTATTCATGTATTTGGAGTATATTCTTCCTATCTTCTCATGTGCATATTTGTTCTCAAGCACACATAGACTTCAACGGTATAATTTGGTATCTTCCTTTTTCTCACTTAATATAATCATAAAGATTCCTCTAAGTTTTGAGTATGTATACTTCACAATATTCCATTATACTTAATGTGATTTACTGAATGAGACTTCTCAGTGATGCTACAGCTACTTTAAATACTAAAGTCTGTGTATTTCAGTGCATGTGCGGGCATGTGCACTGGTCCATCGACTTGGTTGCATTGGCTCACCACTTCAGTCTTGAGAGAAAATCTTACTATTTTAGTGATTAGGGGTCTTAATTAAGATCTTATGTTAATAAATTTGATCATTCATATATTTATAAATATGACACAGGTAGTCTGTTTGATTTTTACTTCCAGATGATTCACAAATAAATTTATATAAATTCCAGAAACAAAACAAAAGTTAAAACAAAAAAATGCCATTATTAGAATTCTACTACAGACTTAAATTGCATTTATATATAAAGGAAATGTATTTTTATATTTAATATTTTTCATTCCCTACTTAATGCTTTCATTAGTCTTCAAGAAAGAATACTTCAGTCTGTTTTCTTAAATAGTAATTTTTAAGACAATGGCAGTGATTCTTCCTGCTGTCTAGGTAGATGTCTCCATTCAGCAGTAAAGAGTCTTTCTTAACTCTCTGTGGCAGTGCCGGGCTTGTTTGCCCTCCCACACATGACTCACATTTCCTGTGCTCTTCTGTGTATCACAGGTGGGCTGATTCATCTCAGGCTGGATTCCCCTGTATCAACTGACTTTCAAGGAGGAGTGTCTGGTGGGATACTGCGGGGGGGGGGGGGGGGGGGGGGGCGTGGGCTTGGGGTCAGAAGAGAATATTGGGCATATGTCCTTCTTTGTCTCTGCTCTTAATGAAAATGTGACAGTGGTGATGTTTTATCTGTGGCTTTAGCTCTTGCCTGGCAGGTGCACCATCACTGCGAGGGAAACCCTGGACCACATAGGCTCTACTAACATGACATTCTTTTGCCCCTTCAGCCCAGAGGTGATGATCACTACCTGCTTAACTCAGCTCTGGGTTGCCTCACTACTCCTGTTTACTTTTCACTTCTCATTCCCTAAGCCTAAACTCTTCTACTTGAAATTCTCAAATGAATTCTGTTGAATTCTGTTTCCTGATTAGACCCTGACTGATCTGTCACTACTCCCCCAATCTGATTTTTATTTTCCTCTTAAATTGTTGCAGAAAATAATGTTTCAAAACCAATTGCCACCAAAAAACAGGAGATTTATAATAGTAACCTAAAAAGAATTTCATAACAGCCCTACCATATGCAACAGTGAGGAAAGTTGTGGGGACTTTGGTGAAAGGGGTGACCAATATGACTTTTTCATGCAGTATCAGCATCTTTCTCCAAGAATGCTGCCACATGAGATCACTTAGAAATGTGGAGGACCTTATCTCAAAAATTTGATAGAACAATTATACATTTTCTATGGAACTAAAAAGTCATCAGTTAAAAATGGCAGTGACCATGTATTCACTGGAAAATCCACTTTGCTAAAGCCATATTGATTGTCTTCATAAGAGACTGTAAGATGAGCACATCACTCACTAGGTCATTTCCCTAATATTGCTTGGAACAGATCTGGTCTATTAAGCTTATTATACAAACAAACTTATTAAGATTAGGTGTACAATGGGTATGTCATTCCAGAGTTTCAGAAGTTGCTAAGATTCTGGGTATCTGAATCTTTCCACTGATAAAATTCCACTTCACAGACCAAACCGTAAAAGCATACCTGTGCTAATTACTACTGTACCCCCAGCCCCTAGAATGCTCCTTCACACCTAAGAGATATTCAGTGTGTATTTGCTGAATAAAAGTAAATGAATAAATGAGTTATGTGTGGAAGGGGGGGCTATCTGTTCAAAATGTGGAAATAGTCTTTCTTCACCTTCTTATATTTAGAAGGAGTGGTCAGCTTAGCTTTCCACGTGACTCCTCACTCCATATACCCATAGTAACAATCATCAGTTGTGTATTTTCAACAGAAGTTTTAGAGAGGATCCCATTTTGCACATTACAAAAAAAAACAAAACAAAAGAAACAAAACACAGCCCTGGCCAGGTGGCTCAATTGGTAGGAGCATCATCTTGTGCACCAAAATGTTGCAGGTTTAATCCCCAATCAGGTCTGGGCACATACTTAGATGTGGGTTTAATCCCCAGTTAGGTCTCATATGGGAGGCAACTGATCAATGTTTCTCTCTCACATCGGTATTTCTCTCTCTCTCTTTCTCTCTGTCCTGCCCTTCCTTTCTCTCTAAAAAAACAGCAATAAACATATTCTTGGGTGAGGATTAAAAATAATTTTAAAATTTAAAGAATAAAAACAAAAAACACAATACAAACCAAACAACAACAAAAACACTGAAACTCCCCACATGCAGTGGCTTCTTATTTAATGACTGACACAAAATAAACACTTGCTGACTGGATGAAGGGTGCAATTTCTTGAGAGTCAAAAAAACGAAGCTCATTGGTAGGGTTCCTCCTACTTTATTTTTCCTTCTGAATTTATTCCATTCCTTTCTTTCTTTCTTAAGAAATTTCAGAGTCAGTTGAAGAATTAGCTCTTAACAAATTGAATGACTAATTTTCAATAATTGTTTACCACATTTCAAATGAATAAAGTAAAATTTAAATTTTATAACAATACATTATAACTATTTCTTGTTGATTTATGTATATCAAAGTCTAGGTGTATCTAAAACAACCCAACTGACATTGTCGATCCTTGTTTTGTTTGTAACATTGCAGTGTTTGGGATTCTCAGTGCAATAGTTCCAACTTTTGCATTGCAGAACTGTGCTGGAAATTTAGCAGATCGGCTGGGACGACATTATACAGTTCCTTTAGTTACCCTCTTTGTTCTCCCTTCATCAGCCCCTTTTTCAGTCATCTTTTTGCTGATCAATCGAGACTTACCAAAGCCTAACTAGGCAATAGGAAAGGATATTGAATCCAGTGCATTGCAATATTTGCCTATCTACTGAGGACATTGTAAGTTTTCTCATCCATAAAAGAGAGTTAATTAAACCTGCACCTTCCTAACCACAGGGGTGCATTTTGAATTAACAGAATCATATTTTAAAAATACATTGAACTTCATAAGGAAAGGACCTGAATAAATACAAGCTATTATCATTATTAGTGTGTTGATTTATCGCTGAAACCATGCCTGAGTCACCGTAAACAACCTGCCTTCTTTTTTGCACAACCCCACCTTTCACACTGTTCTCTGCATTGCTCAGGTATGGTGCTGCAGAGTTGTGTAACACATTCTGAGGATGCCGCGAGATGCTGCAGGCAATTTTACAGAAAAACAAGAATGAGCTGTGTAATTCAAAATAAATTATACTCATATGCATTCTTTCTTCACTTCTGACCCCAACTGCTTTTGCTTTATACATAAATGTACTATTTTAGAAAAGAAATTAGTTCCATGGTTAAGATAATATTGTCCAACCCTTTGTGGTCTATTTTCTCCTTTAAAATGCATTTGTTTTTTTTTAGATGATAAGTTTTATATACATATTTGAATGGAGCTGAAAATGGACTAACCTTTGTGAATTAGTTAAAGCGGGGTAATTAATAATAATGCTTCCATGAAAATATATATATTGTGCATTGAAGGCTTTTTTGGCATCACCAAATTTGTTAGCAAATTTCTTTTTTAAATTAAATTCTTTATCAAAAATACTTAGTGAACCAGCCTTTAAAATTCCCATTAAAGTTTTAGAACAACTTTAATTGAAATCTTCTGAATTCCTAGTGTGTTTCTCTTTAGTTTATGGAGAAAATACTTTGGACTAAACTCTCAGGATTACAGGGCTATAACAACCATTTATAATCACAGGTCCTGAGATATCTGTCACAGTGTTAAAGCCATCTCATCTTTAATATAATGTTTTAAACTGACAAAAATGGAAATGGTCCCAATCAGGAAAATAATATTTCATGGAAACTATGACTTATTCTTCTCCCCGGTAGTGTTAATCAGATTTCATTTATTTTTATAGCATGCCAGGCATTAGCATTACCCTCGAGACACAGCCCCCTTTCTATTTGTCCTTGGATAAGTTATCTGCTGTATTAGGATAACTTTCTTCCTCAAGATGAATGTTTCCTGATAAAACAATATTATTAACCTGTAGCAATTGTGATGTGAAATAAATGCAGTTGTCAAGTCAACTTTGAAATGGGGAAAGAACTGTGACAGATTTAAAAACTGCAGTATTGTTCCTGCCTCTCCTGAGTTCATTTATCTTGCTAGCTATCGTCCATGATTGAATGGTAGCAAAGGCACCTGCAAGTGAGAGTCAATGACAATAGATGTATTAGTATCATGCATGCACTCTGATGCTTCAAGGGTATCAATAATACTGCACTTTAAGTAATCCTGGTCACTTACCTTTGTCAACTGAGAGTTTAATTCAAGAGACCAATAGTTTCTTTTTCAACAAAGGAGGTGATAGTGCTTTTGTGTGGTCCTAACTCTTCACAAATTAAATAGCCCTGTATGACCAGAACTTCCTGAGGTCAACTCTACAGATCTTTAAGCTAGGACATACCCCTCCCTGGCCTTTGTAGCAACTGTCCTTCACCCATCCCAGCACGCATCTCATCAGAGCATCACAACATGTTGAAAACTAAGTATGTGCCACGGACTGTAAGCTCATCACATTCTCATAACAAATACTCGAGACAGGTACTGATATCACCTGCATTTTACAAATGAATAAGAATGGTGTGTATAGAGGTAAAATAACTTGCTTCTGGTCACACAGCTGGTAAGAAGACTACAAATTTAAGATTGTGCTACATCAGTGGCCTAATTCTAATGAATAGGTTCGGTGCCATAGTTGTCTATGTGTCTACCTTCAACAGTCTGTGAGCTCTATGAACAGAGGGATTATACCTTATTTGCTTTTTCTTTTTGTTTTTGCATCCCAAGTGCTTTGCACAGTGACCAGTGCATACTAGATATACAGTACAAGTTAGCTGCCAAAGAGACAGGTGGGATATCAAAGGCATGGAATAATGCCAAGATTTCACATCCATTAAAGCTGCTCTACTTCCAGAAACTTTATGGAAAGAAGCAGCTCTTACATAAAATAAATACAACTTCCTGTGTGGGGGGGGAGCGGGAACAGGACCTATGGCATGGTGACGTGAGCTTCTCTTCTGCTTAAGGAGCACTTTCTATTATTTAGAGCATATCAAAAGAATGGTAAATAGCTAGCATATGCAGGGCAATGCCCTACTTATGTAAGTATTCTGACTTTGCTTGAGTAAGAAGGCAATGGCTTCAAAGAATAAAGAAGGTGGGGTAAAAAAACAAAAGAGAGAAAAGGCCAAGTTTGTGCATGCATAAGCAAAATAGCATTGCAATCTATTAAACATATTGCACAATCTGAAAGCATGTCAGTAAATTGGAGTACCTTTTTATTAAATAGGTGCAATGCAGGTTCCTTAAAAGTAGAATAGCATTGTTTAGTATCAGCAAATGAGATATAAATAATGCCATAGCTATTAGAAATACTACTGTTTACTATTAAATAAAATTGCTCTAGAAATAGAGATATTGGGCAAAGACAAACCACAAAATTATCTACACAGGGGATGGGTTTATGTGAATTAAAATACAGACTGGCACATTGATCTCAAAGAGTTGTGAAAACTAACTCTGACCTTCCTGGTGCTCATAAACTTTTTTTACCCCACCTTCTTTATTCTTTGAAGCCATTGCCTTCTTACTCAAGCAAAGCCAGAATACTTACATAAGTAGGGCATTGCCCTGCATATGCTAGCTACTTCCTGGTGCTCATAAACTCAAAAATTTGTTGCATCAAAATTCCACTATATGACCTATTCACAGAAATTGTCCCAGAAGGAAGCTGGATCAGTGTCACTGGCCTCCCTTTCAGAACTTCCTTGTTACCTGTTTCCTCTTCTCAACCCTTTCCATGACCCCTTTCTCCTGTAAGAGGGAGAAATCCTGGGTTAGAAGTATTGTTTTAAAATTGAGAGTAGCATTATGTAAGGGGAAGAGTGTTTCTTGGTTCTAAAATTCTATACATAGTTCCAATATTGTTTTATACTTTATTTTTTGTATATTTATATATAATATTACAAGATATATATCTATTTCACCTCCACTAAGTGTAAATACTTCTAAATAAAAATAAAGGACAGCCCTGGCCAGATAGCTCAGTTGGTTAGAGCTTCATCCCCATACACCAAGGTTGTAGGTTTGATCCCAGACCAGGGCACATAGAAGAAGCACCAATGAATACATAAATAAGTGGAATAACAAATCAATCTCTCTCTCAAGTCAACAAATTAAAAATATTTTTAAAAAGAACAAAAAAAGTGTTTTCATAGATGTCTCTAACTCTTAGAATATGCACTGTTTGCATATTTTCCTTGTCCTAGAGGATTTCTAGTATAAATATTTTTTTGCATGAGAAAAAGTGTTGATTCACTACAAAAATAATGAAATGCTTAAGATTAATTCAGCAATAGCTCTTCACACCTGTGATCCAGCATTGCAGATCATAATTCTGCCTTATTTAATTCATAGATTTTTCGTTTCCTTTTTATTTAACACTTATGGTCAATTTAATTCACTTACCTATTCTTGGTATCAATAGAAAAAAAATTACCTGACAAACAACAAAAATCTTAACTAAGTCTGCTGTTGAAGCCCATTTGGTGTTAT
Source organism: Phyllostomus discolor (assembly GCF_004126475.2). Taxonomy (NCBI): domain Eukaryota; kingdom Metazoa; phylum Chordata; class Mammalia; order Chiroptera; family Phyllostomidae; genus Phyllostomus; species Phyllostomus discolor. Next base: position 71,188,432 of record NC_040903.2, read on the forward strand.
TCCTTTGAATATGCATAAAATGGTTGGGGATCCATTTGCAATTATCCTAATGTTTCTTAGAGCCTTACATAACCATTACCAATATAAGTGTCTGGCCTATTTCAGAGACTTCAGAAACACCTATACAGGTAACTCATGCTTGTAAATACATAGAGGGAAACTTGACTCTGAATATCAACCTAGAAGTGGAGTCATTTGTAAAATCAATGAACTATATTCAAAGTCTTCCAAGTCAAAATTGAGCCTTCTCATTAATGTGCCAGGTAGGTAGGCACATGGGAACACCATTTGTTCATCTGATCTGTTACTTTGTCATCTGAATTACAGGTGAGAATTAAAGCTATGACTGATATGCTGAGTAGACAGGCCCTGCATGACTTGGGGGAAAGGTGACCATTTCCACTGGAGCAGAATTTGCACATCTAAAAATCACCACTGGTGTTGGTTTTGGGGTTTTGACATAAGAAATTGGCAAAAACAACAAAAATAGCTGAGAAATCCCAGCTGAGCTTCTCATGGCTGCTAATAGGAGGAGCAGACATTACTGCTTTCTACTTCCTCTCTTCCTCTTAACACCTTTTTGCTTCTTTGACTAACAGGTACACGCTGCCCATACCTTAGTTCTGTCCACCTTACAACGGCCCCTTAGGAATTCCACAGAGGCTCATTATTCACATCATACTTCCTTATCTTAAAACACTGTATTCATTTGGTGGTACCCTACACTGATAACATGTCTCTCCAAGTGGGAAAGCATAGTGAGAAGGTAGTTTCCTCCTGTGTTATGTATTCCAACCTGAAAAACATGTGCTGTCCAATTAATGAAGGCATTTCCCCAAAAGTTTGTTAAAAATTTCAAACAGATACTCAGTTTTGTCAGTACTCTCAGACCTCGACATTTTGTCTAAACTTATGCATAAACATTTATGTATACTTGTTTTCTGTGTTCACCTCACATTTATAGGTTTTTTGTATAACTTTTTTTACAGTGAACTAAGCATAGGTTGAAAAGGTTCTATTATTTTTAACTGTGTACACAAAGTAGTGTATACAACATAGTACTTGAACTTTTTTTTTCTAATTTTGTGCATGCCACCAAATGTTAAGATTTTATCCAAGTTCCTTATATTATGACTGGCCACAAGCACTTCCCAATAACCATTTAATAATTATGCTTAGAAGATTATGCTCTTAAAATATTTGCATATTACCAGATTTTTAAATCATCTAACTAGCAAATGCCACAAAGTATAAGGGCAAATGCTACTTCCAACACATTGTCTTTTTTGTTAGTGTCTGTGTGCTTTTAGATTCACTAGAGGCAGGAAGAAAATGGCATGTCTGACATCTGCTGTGGAGCGATTATTTGATTCAGTCTCTGTTTCCTCCACTTTTCTGACAGTATTTGTTTCTATCCACGTACTGCAGTATTCAGTACATGCAGCTTTAAAGCAGCTCCCATTGTTTGAATGAATTTGGAATTGAATTGAAAATTGTTAGGAAATATTTCTCAAGCTGGAATAAAATGTTGTAATATTATTAGTCCTAAGTGATATGATTCTATGTTATGCTGAACTAAGTGATAGTTCATTCATATATATGTATATATACACACACACATAATAATAATACAATATATATTATCACTAAGTTCAGATACATTATAGTTCAAATATATGTATATAATATACAGTATATATAAAAATGTATATTATCATTTAGGTCAAATACATATGATAGCTTAAACACACATTTGTATGCATCTGTGGTGTACACAAACACACTCATCAATGAAAACCCCAGTGAAAGGAGATATATTTTAGTCTTGAGAGTTATTATTATAATGAAAGATATACCAAATAATATAAATAAATTGGTTAAAAATTATGGCTTTTGATTCAGAGCAATATGCAGCTTGGAAATAAAAGTGATTATAAAGAATTGCAAATCAACAAGAAGAATCATCTGCTAGAATTTTAGTTTTGCTTTGATTTGCTTTAATTAATGACTATTTGGCAAAGACTTCTTCAGGTGAATTTACTTTGATTTGCCCTAAAACAACTTTGAATTCAACTCCAACACTGTATTACCATAAACTGAAGTAAAACAGCATATTAGTACATAAATGCTCAAATGGATTTTGCCCTGTTGAAAGTGGGAAGCCAATGCATTTACTGAGAATACATTTGGTATAACTAGGAATGGTTTACCTTTAAGTTAATCTTTGGAATTGGATGGCTCAGCTAAAATTATTTTTTTTAATTTCCAAATTAATATGAGGCTGAACAGTTGGCTTAGTGATTGATGATTTATACATTTTTAATTTTTTAAAGTATTGTACAAGTAGACTTCCTTCTTTGTTCATCCTTACTCTCCTTTATTAGGTCTTCAATTAATATTAGAATTTGCTCATAAGTGCAGAATACGTCACATATCAATTATATCTTCATTCATTTTATTCATATATAATTTCCTTCATCCCTCACTACATCCTCTCATTCTAGCAGGTGAAAGGCTGGCCTGTTTTTGAGCATCATGAAGGAACATATTTTAGAATAACTTCTCTCTTATGTATGTAAGGAAATGGTACAAGGAATATAAGGAATTGTACAAAGAGTATCAGGAAATTGTAGCTAGTTTTTATCCAAATAAAGGAGATCTTTTTGAGGTACGTCCAAGAAGTACTTTTGATAAGATTCTCTGTTCTTGCTTTTCTTTACAGTTTTGTCACTCTGGTAGCACCAAAACAGATACAATTGTCCACCAGCAGACTGTGAATGGTTTGGTCTTTTACTCTAATAATAAAAGAAAGAAATAATATATGAAGAAAGAGGACTAAAACTAATGTTTCTGCAGACTGGAGTAGATTTATATACTGCTTTTCCCTTTCATTCTTTTTTAATATTTTTGTTACATAATTTTGTAAAAATATAAAAAAAAATATTTCCACCCAGATGCAGTCAGTCAGAGGTAGAAACCCTGTTGTTTTGATGAATATTCTTTAGGCCCTTCATTACATCCTGTGGGCTATGTAAAGTTTCTCCCACTTCTGCTCCAGAGCAAGGAAAAGGTTGCCTTCTGGCAGCTTTTAAGTGTTTCTCCCCTCATATGTTGGCTGTCTGTGAATTGGGCTCTTAGGTTTAATTGCACAGACATTACTCATAATATGTTGGTTTCCAAATTAACCACATCCACGAGTCAGAGTAAGCAGTTTGATCACTTAACTAAATAAATGAGTCAAATGAGCTAAACTAACCAGTCTCTCTCTCTCTTTTTCTCTGTGTCTGTCTCTTTTTCTTTCTGTCTCTCTCCCTCATAATGGCAGGTAATCAGAATTTTTCACTATGCTGGGATCTTTTTCAGATTATATGAGTAAGAACTTAATAGTGTACTTGCAGAATAGATTATCTGAACCAACCAATGTCTCTGATATAAAATATTATGCAGAAAGTCTTCAGATTAGTTTTGCTCACAGCTACTGTTGTGAGCCTTATTAAGCATGGGCTTTTATGAGAATTCAGAATCTAAGTGATTTTTCTTTAGGTCAAATCACCTCAAAGAAAAGAGAAAACAAAACAGACTTTTTTGTGGTATTTTTCATTTGTAGTTCTCATTATAACCTTGACTTCCTCTCATTAATCTTATAGGATAACAAAATGTACACTTGTCAAAAAACAAATGAAATAGCTGTTTTGAGACTCAGATAAGATTAAACTGGGTCACTACTTTTGAATCAAATAAAATTTACTTTGACTCCATGCAAACAGAAGTCCATATGGGAACCTTGTTTCTGAGAATCCCTCCCAAATATCTGATCCCTCACTCCTCACTTCTCAGATTTGTGTACTGACCATGAAGCATATGAACTAGCATAGGAACCAATATTACTAACTATACCCTGAAGATATGCTTTAGTACTCTCACAATTAAATTTACATGTTTTATGAGCAGTGAGGTAAAAATAAAAAAGATATGGCCATGATTAAACTAAAATATGTAAATGAGCTATTTCTGGTTTTCTTTTGGTGGTGGAAGTAAATATCTCTTTTAAATGATTAGGGGTTCCTCTCAAGAATAAAAACAAAATACTGGTACAGTGAAACTCCCAGGTACCATTTTCCAAGGGACCTTTGTCTGTAGTGAAATGCTAAGTGACTCAATTTGACAGGGTATATGCCTTGGCAGATCACATGAAAGCAAAGCCAGAACAACAATTTCCCCAGAAAAAGTGCTCTTTATTAATACCACCAGGCAGTAGACAAGCTGTCACCAACAGAGTCATTAAAATGCCCAGACAGAGTATCCTGATAACTCTGTTTTATTCCATTGGAGTCACTCTGTGCTACTTCATGATTGAGTGTCTCCCTCGAGTTTAGAAAAGAACTTAGTTCATATTACCACTGTAAACTCAATACCTGGATGTATCACCTCACACCAACAGTAGAAAATGCAAATGACAACACTTTGCACTTTTTACAGAATGTTTTGTGAAAGACTGTCAAAGTGATTCGTAAACTAGGACTATCTTTTCTGAGGGTAAACAAAGGCACAGAGTAGTTAGGTAATGGGGTCTCTTGGTCAATAGGCCAAATTATAGGAAGAGGTGAGGAAGGAAAATAAAAGCATCTAAATGTTGTAGTGTGACAAATAAGCATTATCTTTACAAAAGCATTCTGAAAAAAATTAATGAAAAACAGGTGAAAAACTGACTTCTAATTTAGAAGAGAAGGTTTTCTGTAAATGACAGAATGACTCAGTTCAAAAATGTTCAAATACTAAATATCAAAATGTTGGGGAGGTACACAAGTCCAATCTTTTATTTCTATACAATTTGTGTTCAAGTTGGGCATCTCATTTAATACACAACCTAATATTGAGGGACTGTGCAGTACACTGCCATGTAGGTTTTGTCACACCAGAGCCCCTCTGATCAGTAATTAATTTACAGTTGGTAAAACAGTGGTTATATAAACTGTCCCAACCTCCAAAGGCTGTGTACAAATGTCCTTTAAGGACTTATTCTTCATTCAGCAAGCATAGAAATGATACCAGGTGGAGCAAAGTAGCCTAATGGCAATGTTTAAAGACCTATGATGGTAACAATAAAATTGTTTAGGAATAGTATCCCCATGTTTCTGTTGCCCGGGTTTTTAGGCATTTATTTATTTAAATGGAGTATTTTAGAAGACTAAAAATACTCAAATTGAGAGATACATGAGAATGTTCAAGCCTGAGAAAAGTGAAAAAACTACTGTGCTGGCTCCAAAATGGGTGGTCAAGAACTCTACTCTCAAAGGCGAGCAGTCAATCCATATTGTCTGTTTCATGTCATTTGCTACTCACTGATAAGTGACATGTTTTGTTCTTGATTTTCTCCTTAAATTATCATCAGTGCAATTTTTCTTCAACAGAAGTTTTTTTTGTTTGTTTGTTTGGATCTGCATTTGAATTCTTTTTAGCTCTTCTACTTTTCAATTTACTTGGTTTTGCTATACAGGGGTGTCAAACTCATTTTCACTGGGGGCCACATCAGCCTTGAGGTTGCCTTCAAAGGGTCGAATGTAATTTTAGGACTGTATAAATGTAACTACTCTTTAACCAGGGGCAAGGAGCTCCGCACTGCCGCTGGGTAGAAACAAAGTGCTGGGCCAGATAAAATAAGGTGAGGGCCAGATTCAGCCCACAGGCTCTATATTTGCCACCTGTGCAATGTCCATTGCACAGGTGGCAAAGATCAATGTCCATTGGCATTCTCAGGAAAGCTATACTCTGGGGAATCACGATCATGTATCAAAAAATGTTCCCCTTTTCATCCAAGTCTTTCCCCAAATACATTTGAGTTATTTGACCTGTAGTCTTTCACACTCTCCTTTTGCTGTGGTAGCACAGGGATTCAGGTAATTCTCTGTGTCTTAGTGGAAAGAATGTGAAACAATCAATGGCTTTAAGTGAATGATAATCTAGTTTCCCAAAGTCCTGAAGACCAGGTCAATATTCTTAGGAGGAATGTGAAGGGACTCTTCAGCACTGATGAATTTACTATCTCCTCACTGTGAAATGCAAACAAGAAAATGAGAGTTAGTGAAAGAGACTTATGCCCACTGAGTTGAACAATTTGAACTGTGTGTGCAAGCACTGGGGTCAGCAGAGAAAGCTTATCTAAGTTCAGTCTTAACAAAATCATCAGGAAGAAGACAGAAGATATGTTTTATAGATAATAATGGATAATGACTCATTATACTACAGATCAAATGGAGAAAGTAAAGCCCAGATTAGACATTTTTGACTAAAAGAGTTGCAGTTTTCTTAGGGTAGAAACTTTAAGGGTGAGGTTAGCCTCTATATAGTTACCATGCTGTTTTTTCCTTTCATTTTCTTATTAAATTTTCCAAATGCTTCAAAGACAAGACTCATTGGAAAAATTCTTTGGGAAAAGATATTAAACAAAAAGAATGAGAATATCAAAAATAAAGTTTTTAACCTCCAGTTCCTTGGTAAAATATTAGTCAGGCAATTTTACAAAGTGATGACAACTATGTTCACATTTAATAAAATGATTGAATGTGCTGATCATCTGACTTCAAAAGTGAAGTGACTGTAAAGAAGAAGATCATGCCATGCTCAGGGAAAGTCGTGATCGGGAGAGTGCTCAGATTCAGTTCACCATTTTATGAAGTCAGGAATCTTTTCTAAATTGAAGACAAAAACATCAGTAAACTCTTGTTGTTGCTTTGCTTCCTTGTGACTTTTAACCTATAATCTGTGAAGAGCTAGTCTGTGATTTTAAAGCCAGAGTGGTGTCATTAACTATCAATAATATCACACATTTATAGAGTCATTATAATAGCAAAATTTGCTTTTTGTACAAATTCACCAAATTTGTTGGTAGCATTAACCAAACTCTTACATCATTTAATTCTTATAACAACCAGAGAGATAAGACTCATTATCCACATATTATAGATGACCAGGAAACAAAGGCTCAGGGAGACATAGTATCATTTGCAATTTCAAGCCTAAGTCTATCTCATTATACTAAATTATCAAAATATCTTATTTTTCACTCCTCTTATTTTCATTTTATCTAGGAGTATACAAAAATCTCGCTTAATTTTTAATTATTCAACAGAAACCTGCTTAAGGTGAACCTAAACTATAATAGGAAAGGAGGAGGAGAGAGTTAAAGGTGTGAGAAGACAGTTGAGGAGTATACCTGCCAGACTATGGTCATAGCCCCCAAGTCCTGGTGTAGAATTTCTTGAGTTGATTTGTGGCATTGCCAGGAAAATAATTTACTCAACTAAAAGCTCCAGAATCTCATCTGTTAAAGCATAGCTGTGAGTTGTGGAAATACTTAGAAACTATTAAAACTCAAAAGAAAATAATTCTTCCTCCACTGTATCTGTGTGCCTGGCATTTAGGAGTTTGCTGCTCCCAACCTTTAAAATACAAAAGTCTCTCAGGAAATTGTTTCTTAATATTTACATATTTAGTATTTATAACAATAAAACTGTGAAATCACTTTTATCTATGTACCTAATAATATATGATATCTTGATATTTGAAAACCATTTTTGCATTAAAATGAAAAATATCGTTTACTTACTCATGTTTTGGTGGAATGGTAATGTATAACAGTGCATTTTGATATTAAAAAGTGCAGTGTTTGGATTGACATGGCTTTAGGCTTCATGATAATCACCACATCCTCTTTACACCTAAAAATAGCTCTTATCTTTCCAAATGGGTACCAAACCTTCCGATTTCTTAGAATTTGTTTTTCCCCCTACTTACATTTGAAGCCACCCACCCATTTTAAGTCTTTTCATGGCTACAAAATAGTGTTCTACAGAAATGTTCATTCATCTTTCCTAGGTACCAAAGTTCCATTACTCCTTTTACAGAATGGCTTTGATGTGCATATGAGTGAGAGGGCAAAAGAACGAAAGTCAGAAAAGGTTTCAATGTGTGGGGTATGACATTAATTTGCACTTTGAAAAATCATCTCAGGATATGTATACAGGATGTCAGCATATCTGCTTCAGAAGTTGGGGAAAAAACCCTTTAGTCAATCAACTCATTGGTCTATGCAGTTTTAAACAACTGACTTGGATTTTTTTTTTCAATTTATTACTGCTCTGTATAATACAGAGAGGTGTCAACTTGAATATAGGCATATAACCTTCTCATAAATCTTAATAATCTGTATACATTTAAGCAATGTACTCATAATGAAAAGGAATGACCATTAACAAACATTTTGATGTTTTTATTTCTTAATATATTTGGCATTTGTAAAGTAAATAGTTTGGGGGTGATTCTAATAATATTCTTGTCTCAATAACTTTCAATTTGAATTAGTGTTTGTTTAAAACTTATTTCAGATTGAACAATCTACTAATTATGGTCAAGCAAGTCTACATACACTTAAAGAGTTGAAAAAATTTACATTGGCACATTCAAAACATTTAGAAAGCAAATAGCATAACCTTTAGAAAATAATATTTTTATTAATAATGAAAACAAAAGTTATAGTAATGATCATAAGCATCTTACAATATAGCATATTCAGAATTTTGCCTTTAGTTCTCTTGTTTTGTTAAAATAAAGTCAACAATATAACTATTAAACTGACTGCTTATAATTTTATTGTTTAGGACAATTTTCTACCATTGCACCTTGGGCATAGGTCATTTGATAACCCATTGACCACTGCTCTGTCATATCTATTAGATAAGAATGGGAGAAGGAATCTGGTATGGGTTAAATTGTGTCTTCCTAAACTACGTATGTTGAAGTCCCAACCTCTAATACATCAGAATGTGGTCTTATTTGGAAATAAGATCATTGCAGAAGCAATTGGTTAAGATGAGATCATACTTTATGGAACAGGGTGGATCCCTAATTCACCATGACTAGTATGCTCATAAGAAGGGAAAATGTAGACACAGACATGCTCACAAGGAGAACATCATGTGAAGATGAAGGCAGAGATCAGGGTGATGCTTCTGCAAGCTAAGGGGTGCCAAAAATAGCCAGCCAATGACCAGAAGCTAGGGGAAAAGGTATGAAACAGATTCTCCTGCACAGCTCTTAGAAGAAACACCTTGATCTCAGACTTCCAGTCTCTAGAATTGCGAGGCAATAAATTTCTGCTGTTTAAGCCAATTAGTTTATGATACTTTGTCACAGCAGCCTTAGAAAATTAATTCAGGATCTAACCTGAGGAAACTCATTTTGTTCCCTTTCAGAAAAAAAAATCTTATTTTATGTATCCTACGTAATTATTGGCAGCTCCTTCTTCATAATATATTGAATAATCACATATGCAGAGAGAGGTTAAGACAGACTAATATGTCAATATGAAGACTCCGCTTATGCTATTCTAGACATTCTTATTTGCATGGGAAGTGGACCAGCAATAACAACACAACATAGTTTCATACATCTACTCTTGTCTTTTTGGTCCAGAAGTGTAATAAATAGTCAATTTTGTCCTTCACATACAAATTGAGTCTCAGTTTCTTCATTTGAAAAGAGCCAATTACTTTAATGTTCTCCGCTTTATTGTATATATTTTATTTCATGTAAAACCTTTTTAAAATAAAATTATGTGATTATGTATTTGATTTATTAAAGTGAATAAACACATAATAGATCTTCAATATTATCACTATCAAAGTTTTATTGGTTTCAGTGAAGTGTATGTATTATGTATATTTTTAATGTTATCTTAAAAAATCTTCTTTTAAATGAACTAACACCTAAGTACTCTCATTATTTTCTTAATGGATAAGAGCTTGATAAATGACTTGGTGAACAAGAATCAGTTCAAAGAGTCAACTACACTTGGAAAAATCAGTCATGTTTTGTTTAATCTGAGAAAGTATTTCTCCATCATTATTTTTCATTAAGCTTCTTATTTTGAGGTAATCATAGATGTACATAATTATAAGAAATACTACAGAAAGCTCCCATGCACACTTTATCCAGCTTCAAACCAATGATGACCTCCCTTGAAACTTGGTGTGATGTCACAACCAGGATATTGATGCTGATGCAGTCAAGGTACAGAATATTACCATGACCCATGACTGTAAGGATCCCTCATGATGCCCTTTTGTGGCACACCCACTTCTCTCCTGTCCCTGCCACCTCCTTTCAACCCATGACAACCACTTATCTGTGTTCCATTTCTATAATTTTCCCATTTCAAGAATGTTATAGAGATGAAATCATAAAGTATACAAGGTAAGTCCAGAAAGTATCCCTCCACATACTTTAAAAAATAAGGACATTTATTGAAGAAGATGCAAGCTACAAGAAACATTGTATACAGGAAAACAACACCTCAGTCCCCTTATAAGTAGGCACTTTGGGACCTCACACAGTTCTCCCAGTTGCCATCAGCTGCCCCATCGTGTTTTCCTGAATCTCATCAATGATCTGAAATCTCTTCCCTTTCAAAGGTGATTTTAATTTTGGGAAAAGCCAGTAGTTGCAGGATGCCAAATCTTGGCTGTAGTAGGGCTTAGTCACCTGGGTGATTTGATGTTTCACCAAAAACTCTGCACAAGACGTGATACATGAGCAAGTGCATTGCAATGATGAAGCTGCCAGTCACTGGTTGTCCATAGCTCAGGCCTTCTGAATCATTTGGATAGTTTGCATGGAAGAACATTCAAACTTAATGCAGAACGTGATGTACATTCATTGCTTTACTCACTCAGTCATTTTGAATGCAATGATCACACAGTACACACACTCACTCAGTGGCATCTACCAGCCCCATTGACTGGTACAGTGAAGTCATCATTGTTTACACATGCATATTCCAGTCCACTCTCCTTGGCTGCCAGGTTATATCGATGTTGCACAAACTCTTCTTATTATGTTATAAATAGCTGGACTCTTTCCAGACAGACTTCTTCTAACCTTTTCTAATTGGCTTGTATTCACTCAATGTAACTTTCTAGAGATTCATTCAGGTTGTTGTGTGCATCAATAGCTTGTATCTTTTTATTGTTCAGTTGTAATCTATGGTAAACTATACTACGGTTTGTTTAACCATTCACTCATCTAAGTCAGTGACAGGTTTTTTACAGGGTTATTTATAGGTTTATGGCTGTTACAGAAAGATACCATTAAGTCATGGACAGGTTTTTTGGAAAGCAGAGTTTTCATTTCCCTGGTGTTATATGGTGAGCTGTATGTGTAATTGTTGAAGAAACTGCCACACTATTAGCTGTTGGGGAAACATATGTAAAAACACAGTGAGATATCATCACAAACCTTTCTGAGGGACTAAAATAGTGACGGCACAAAATGCGCAGGAGGACAAAGAGGACCTTATCATTCATACAATGTTGGTGGGAAAACAATTTTAAAAGTCATTTTTATCTACATTTCCTATGGCAATTTGTTCTCTATTTTAGATTTACCTCTTGAATATCACTTGGAATCTACTTGGGAAACCCAGCTGCAAGTAAAGATACATAGAGTTAAGAACAACAACCTATGAACAATCCTCATTACTTGTGTATTCTGGATTTGTGAATTTGCCTACTCACTACACTACAAATTATTTGTAAGTAAAATCAACACTCATAGTGCTTTTTGTGGTTATTTGAGAACATGTGCAAGGCAGCAGAAAATTTGTGTTGCTGAATGTGCATGTTCCCAGCTGAGGTCAAACAAGGCTCCACCCTGCCTCCGATTTCAGGCCTCACAGAAGGAACATGCATCTCTTTAAAGGTTCATTGGGTGCTGCATTTATCTCATTTTTGTAGTTTTTCCTCGGTGTTTTCACTATTTAAAACAGACCCCAAGTGGAATGCCGAAATGCTGTTTAGTGTTCCTAGGTGCAAGAAGACCATGATGTGCTTTACGGAGAAAATGCGTATTAAATAATCTTCCTTCATAGAAGAATTACAGGACTGTTGGCCATAGGTTCAATGTAAATAAATCAAAAACATATATTAAATTAGGTGTCTTTAAACACACCTCATAGAACTGAGTGATGTATTGATAGGTTGATGAAAATATCAGAACTAAGAGGTTCACAGAAACCTAGTTCTCTGTTTCCCCTGGGAGCAGTGCCTCAGTATTCTCTGAGTGTTCCTGAAGGCTTTAAAGAACATGAAAACCACACATAACAAGAATTGACTGTAATTTGCTGTACAAAGAAGTTACAATTAAATTAACAAGAAGAATTTTCCACGTAGCCGAAATCATTCCTTTCTCTCTCAAATGCTCTTTATTGAGCATCTGCTCTGTGCAAAATGTTCTGGTAGTGTTGAGGTAAATGTGGGTGCCGGGCTGGGGAATGGTTGGAGGGAAGACATAGAGATGAAAATCCAATGAGCTGTTTTTCCTGTTCTTGAGGAAACAGGAGGAGCTGAGGGGTAGATGGGTAACATTTATTGATTGCCTGCCCTGTGTCTGAGCTCCATTTGCAAATGAGATGTGATCCCTGTGGCAACCAAAAACATATTCCTGACAGTTTCACAGATGTAAAACCAGGGGCTCAGATTAGTTAGCTTGCCCATTATTGCACAGCCAGGACAGGGCAGAGGTCAGGTTCACATCAAGTTCTGCCTGATGATGAAGCTTAAACACTTTTCCATACAAGGTAGTTTCCAAAAGTGTTGGTTCTTCAACTTCATTAGCAAAAAATGGCTAAAGAAATTGTTTGAAAAGAAAGTTCCTTGGTCTCACTTTCAAAGATTCTGATTTAAAATTTTGAGAAAGAGATTAGGAATCTACCATACAACATTTTAAAACATACTTTAAAAAATATATTCAAGGTATTTATAATGAAGCATAAAGGCTATAGATATAAAAACAAATAAGTGAAATAGAAAAGCAGGTTAAAGCAAGTACAATTGTGACAAAAATAGTCATTTTTCCCTTGAATATAACAAAAACACTATCTCCCATGACATATTTTGTTAAATGTGTTTAGGGAACCATGTAATTCTACTCTTAAGGTAAAAGCACTGGACCCCAAACAGAATGTTTAATTCTTCCAGTTACTCATTTCTTAGATAAGTTCCTTCTCTTTCCTCCATCTATAACCCAGTAGGGTTTCCTCCATACACCCCAGTAGGGGGGAAATGTCCTGGTTTACATCCATTTTCTTATGCAATTGCTATTAGTGCCTCCTTTAATTTAGAAATATTATGATTTAAGTGATGTTATTGTCACTTTAATAAGAAGTGAGATGAGTGGCATTTGAAGCATGTGTTTATTTTAAGGTCTATAATGAAACAGAAAATTGTATATATGGGAATTATAGTTTACATATTTCCATGTATTCTTAAATCAATTATTCTAATTTACTTATTTATAATGTATAGTAAACAATGAATATATTAAAATGAGCAGGGGTCCCTTAGCAGTCAGCCCACCATAGTGTTCTTTCTTCTTTCTCAGAGGGATTGGCTAGGAATTTCTCTGTAATATGAGTTTTTCTCCAAAACTTTGGTGAATCCAGGGGTGGGAGAGGAGGTAGCATTGTCTCTAAAATAGGATGAAGTCTCTGATAAGACGGATTTAAAACAGTAAAGTTCAATGGGGGTACTTGGCTTCAGGAAGATAGAATTTGAAGAGAAGAACCAGCTACGTAAAGACTATAGGCTTGAACACTAGAGTAATGAACCCTTCCTCATACCCCACTTGGTGGTGATGGAGACTTCATGGGGATATTTCCATGTGAGTCAAGGGTTTGTAGTGAACCCCTGGGTTAAGATGCCATCAGGGGTACCCCCCAGGTTTTCTGGTAACTGGTCCTGGGGATCTCCAGGGCAGCCCAATGCAAAATGGCAACAGTAATGCCCATGTCCAGAGCCAGTTTCTAAACCTATGGTTCCTGAAGGACAGAGCTGTGATTGCCATTTTTTTGCCATACAACAGAAAGCTGCTGATAGTTTTGATGTGCCTCCAGCAGCATGAAGCTCAATCTGTAGTCAATTGCTCCAAATAACTTTATTTAATTAAAATGGTTTATGCCTGCCCTGACCAGTGTGGCTTGGCTGGGCATCACCCTTCAGACAGAAAGGCCACAAGTTCCACAACTGGTCAGGGCATTTGCCTAGGTTACACGTGCCATCCCCAGTCAGCGCACACAGGAGCAGCAACCGATCTATGTTTCTCTCACACACTGATGTTTCTCTCCCTCTCTTCCCCCACCTTCCCTCTCTCTAAAAATAAATAAAGAAAATATTTTTTTAAAATGGTTTATGCCATTGAAAAAAGAAAAGGAAGAATTTTCTCATGCCACATCATTCCAGTACTATATTGCCAAATTGGGAGAATACTCTTTTTCCACTGATGTGGAGGTAAAAAATGATATTTTTTTCCAGATGCTATCAAAAGTATACTATGTAAAGTACTTTAAGATTTGATAATAAAGGTGAGAAGGAAATAACCTTATAATGATAAATGCCAGAAACTAGAGAATTACTTCAAACTACCATTATTTTTAAAGATAAGCACATATTTTTATCTGTTTTTATTTTGGAAAGGAATTCCTATACACTACATAAAATAAAATTTGAATTCATTTTTACTCCACTCCAATCCCTAAGTCAGTTAGCTTCTTTTGATGAATATTTAAAGGTAGGAAACTGGTAAACAATGACTGAAAATGCATGAGTTAATTCATTACTTTTAGAACCATTTTTGGATTTCCATTTTTATAAAAGCCAGAGGTTATGAGACATAATTGTCTGTTTCCTGGGAAATTTCATTAGTATCTATATACAAAAAAAGCTACATGTTCAACTCTTTAATTAAATATTTTCCATAACTCCAATTAATATCTTCATGAGTATTAAGAAAGATGAATTTTATATCACAAAATTTTGTGTGATCGACAAGTTCTGAAATTGCTCTGACCATTTTCATCTTCAGATATACAGTTTGGACAGAAGTGGACCAGGTAGAATTGTGAACTATTATTACATTACACTTAAACAAATTTGTTAAGTTACACTCATTATCACTTACAAGTTTAATCATTGAAAATGGCTAAAGGAAATTTAAAAATTCTGATCATATAGATTAGGCAATTAAGTCTTAAAGACTTTAGATCAACTGACTAGATACACTATTACCAAGTGTTTAACAGGATTATATTTGGGTTTTGTTTTGTTTCAATTATAGGTTACATTCAATGTTATTTCGTATTAGTTTCAGGTGGACAGCAAGGTGATTAGACAATCATACACTTTAAAAAGTGTTCCCCCTGGTAATTCCAGTAACCACCTGTCATCCTACATAGTTATCAAAATATTATTGATTATATTTCCCTATGATATTCCTTACATCCCCATCACTATTTTGTAACTACCAATTTGTACTTCTTAATCCCTTCAGCTTTTCACCCCGTCCCTCCACTCTCACTCTCTGCTGGCTCAATTCAGGTTTTTTAAGTAAACGTTACCATTCTGTCTTTCTCCACATCTCAGCTTCTTTCTCCCCCAAACAGATGTTCCTTGTTTCTTTGTCAAACCATCTTTTCTATCCTTTTCAGTGTCCCTTCTCTTCTTGGTGTTTCAAAATGTTATGATATTCTATCTTTCCATCAGAGGTGGAAAAAAACAACTGATTCACAAAGCCTTGGAGTCTCAAATGTTATCATTTGTGGTATACTTCCTATCTTTTAAAGAGGGTAGTTGAGACAATAATAATTCCCCCAAAGGGGATCTGCTCAAGCTCATCCTAAATGGCCACCACCAAACTGTGCCCTAGGCTATACAACTTGATCTGTTGGCATTTATTCAAATTTAATTTGCTATTTTTAAAAGTTTTAAAAGATTTTACTTATTATTTAAAGAGAGGGGAAGGGAGGGAGAAAGAGAGGAAGAGAAACATCAACATGTGGTTGCTTCTTGTGCACCCCACACCAGGGACCTGGCCCGCAACCCAGGCATATACCCTGACTGGGAATATAACCAGTGACCCTTTTGTTCTCAGACATGTCCTTAATCCACTGAGCCACACCAGCCAGGGCTGGAATTTATTCATCATATTAAAACATGATCTTAAATCAATTTGGTTAAAATTACCATAACTCTCAACCTTTTGACAAAGTTGATAAATTAAGAATATTTTCTCATGCTTGTATAGAGGATGGGAGGAAAAGAAATTAATGATAGCCTATTACAACTTTGTTCTTCTAGAAAATAAATGTGTTCATCTAGAATTTACCTAAGGTACATTCTAGCTTTATGATTATCTGTTTGATCATACTCTAAGGGTTGAGAGGGTAGTTACTGGTGCTGTTCTAAAGATTTAGTGTTTTGGATTCTATTAAGTTAATTCAAATATGAGAGTCTAAACTCAAGTTGTGGCAGTAGGGGTGAAGAAAAATGGGTGGATCACAAAAGTATTTAGAAAATAGAAATCCTAAGATTTCATAATGCCCGTGATGTCCAGAATGAAGAGTAGGGATTCTGCCCTGGCTTGTGTGGCTCAGTGGATTGAGTACCAGCCTGTGAACCACAGTCACTGGTTTGATTCCCAGCCAGGGCACATGCCTGGGTTGCAAACCAGGTCCCCCATAGGGGACATACAAGAGGCAACCATACATTCATATTTCTCTCCCCCTCTCTCTCCTTCCCTTTTCTTTCTAAAAATAAATGAATAAAATCTTTTAAACGAAGAGGAAGAAGTAGGAATTCTCCCTCCCCTGCCCTATACTTCTGCCAAGTTTTCAAGTGGGCAACTGTACTGATGGTTAACAGCATTTACAAAATTAGAAATCTGGAAAGCAGAAGAGGCTATTTTTGGAGGGTGATGGTGCTGATGGAAAAGTGTGGGTAGCAGTGATGTTTTGAGCATCCAAGTGAAGTGCGGCAGACAGTTGAATATTTTGCTCTAAATATCAGAAAAGAGATAAGACTGAGGATGGGCTTTTGCAATGATTCCCTAGGAATGAAAATTCAAGGCTTATAAAACCCTTCTACACCTTTAGCTAATCACTGTTTTGTCTAATTGGTTAAATATATGCATCTCTGAAATAGTTTTTTTAAAACACTTAAGCCTTAACACATTTTTTTTTTAAAACAAAGGGTTCAGATAGGAATAATTTCTAGCTGAGTTCAACTGTAGTCATGCGAAACATAAAAGTCAAAACCACACCCCAAGTATACACATTTGCTATTTTTTTTACCCAGGGAAAAATATAATAATCTATTTTAAAATAATGTGTGTGTGTATGTGTATGGGGAGGGATTGGGTTTTATGAGCATATTTTAAAGGCTCAAAGGGCTTATGAACATCAAATGGATCTTCAAAAACAACAATGTAGTGATTGAAGTGTAAATGAATCATGAAATATATGGATTAAATATGCCTGGATTTATTAGAGTAATTAAAAATTTAAGACTTGCTTTGGGCAAAGTATGACTTAGGTTCCCTACCAAACCCCAAACACCCAAAAACATTCAAATATTATAATACCAAATCTTTCCAAGTTTGTAAGTCCTGAGGTTTCTGTAGATCATATTACCTCTTTTCCTCCAGAAATGTATTAACCCTTCAGTTAAAAGGTCTAAAATACAATATCTAGGAAGAAATAAACTATTCCTTGAAAATTCAAATAAAAGTGAGTTTGCATATAGATAGAATATAAAAACAAAAAAAATGTATTTGAGAAGAATGGGATTTGTTTGACAGATCTGGGTATGAAATAAACTAAACAAGCTGTAACAATGGACTACTTCTGATTGATGGAATAAATGTTAAGCTCAGGAATGAAAAGATGTACATTTACAGCCAATATAGCAACACATACAACTTAGGGATCTTAGTTGATTATGAATTCAATATAAGTCTGCAATATAGTAGTGTTGCTATTTAAGAGTTATTGTTATCCTGCACTACATAAAGAATTAAAGTGTGTGGATACTCCACTCCATGTCAGTTGAACTGTGCTTGAGTGTTGTGTTCACCACACACTTTACAACTTGGTCTGGGGAAGATTAACCTCGACCGTGAGTGGAATCCGAACAATGCTTCATGTAGGAAAATCTGAGCAAGTTCAGGAGGATAACAAACTCCAGAAGGACATGAGAACTACCTGAATAATAACTGGAGGGGAACAACTGCTGAAGGGGCAAGACTTTGATTTGTAACTAAGAACTTTTCATTGATTAAAAATCAAAACTAGAATAACACGATTACCTAGTATTAAGGTAATAGTACTTTCTTTAGATCAAAGGTCTTCAAGTAAATAATTTGAGTTATTGTAAATATGGTTCACTGTCACCTAGAAATAAATTAATAAATAAACCTCTCTGGACAGCAGTGTGTATGAGTACTCTGCCTTATGTGACCTCAGGGCAAGCTTCAGCTTCCTTAAATGAACACACCCTTTCCTCACCACCCATATATTTTTCACAGTTAAGGAGATTGCACAATGTCCCAGCTGAGAACTCTGTATATTTTGTTTACCACACTATATACTCTGTGCTCTTATAACATTTCATACACATTCAACTTATTACTTCCTTTACTTATACTAATATTTCAAAATCTACTAAAAAGACTGTGAAAAGGACTTATATAGTTCAATTTGTACTTATAAGACTTTGTATAATTCTTAGCATAGACGGGAGGTTCTAAAATTGTTGAAGAATTAGTGAGTAGATTGAGCATTGACCTGTGAACCAAAGGGTCGCCAGTTTGATTCCCAGTCAGGACACATGCCTGGGTTTTGGGCCAGGTTCCCAGTAGGGGGCTCACAAGAGGCAACCACACATTGATGTTTCTCTACATCTCTTTCTCCCTCCTTTCCCCCTTTCTCTAAATATAAATAATATTTAAAAAAAATAATTAGTGAGTAAATAAATACACTAGTGAAAAAAACATCTCATACATACATTTAAATACCCTAACAAGAATACTGATTTCTACCACTGTACAGGGGGAAAAAAAACCTGTAGGTGAAATTTCCTGCTGTAAGACCCCTGACAATTATGCAAACATTTGATAAAGGGGTCTCCCTCCCTCTTCTCCTTTCCTTCCCTCTTCTCAAGGGATATAAAATAAAAGACATCATTTTAAGTTTTATTTTCATTATACTTCACTGTGTGTCATTTTTAACCACCTAAGCATTTCAAAGGAACTCAAAGAACGGATAACTACAACACAAAGAGAAACCTTGGCAAGTGGAAAGTAGGCTCCAGGGAACCAGAAAGTGAAAAACTGTTCTCAAATCAACTGCTACACAAATTACAGTGCAAAATGCTCAGTTCCCACAAACATGATTTCCTTTCAAATATATTTACCATTTGAAGTCTTCTAATTAAAAGCCGTGGGTTTTGTTTTCTGACACATATGTGCCTATATTTGACTTAATCTTATATCTAATATGTAATAGAAAAACTTCAATATCTCTAGATTTTATAAATTAGAGACAAGTTTTATGTACTCATTGACATTGAAATTTCTTCATTTCCTACACACCTGGGCTCAAATGAAATCTCTATTTCTATTGCCAAATGACTTGTAAAAATATGCAGGAGAATTTAGTGTGAAAAATAAGAGGCTGTACATTAAAATTTCATGAATAATTTTGAAGTCAAAGCATTTCAGAAGGTTTGTTTTACTTAAAATTAATATATACAGAAATTAATGACAATGCAATGAACTTATTTGAAGCAATAACTAAACAGCAGCTATACTGTACAGTATTTGCCGCCACTTGGTACAGAATGTTCTATGTCCACACAGACACACCAAGTTCCATGAACAAACTACCAAACAAAGTAATTTATAACATTGCATATACATTACTTGTATTAATCCATGTTTATGAAAACACTAATTTATATTCCACAGGAAAACCTTTACATGTGATTACACTGTTAGACAATTTGATTCTATGTTTATATATGTGAATAACTTGTTCTTTGCTTCTTTATTTTTTATCTATCATATTTTATTTACCTATCAATGTGTTTATGTATATATTCATTGTGTTCTACACTTCTAACAACATTTGATGCACCTTGAGAAAAAAGTTAAACAGATATAACTATTACATTATGGGGAAAGTAGAGATAGATGAGTAAAACCACAGTTTCCTAGAAAGGACATTATTACAAGTGAACATGTGTCATGAAGTCTATACTATAGCTGAAGGTCATGGTCTTTAAAGTCATGTGTTCGGGAGAATATTATATCAGTTGTTCAATAGGCTTAAACTTTTACTCTCTCAGGGCTGTAATAAAATGTTTCCTCATGGAATCTTATAGCTATCACTTGGTGATGTAATATGTAAGCACTTTCAACAAAATCCCTGTAATTACTGATGATGTTTATAGAGCTACTGAAAATACATTGAGAATACAACATATGAGAGAATGTGAAATATTTTTGCACACAGTGTTATACTCTGGATATTACTAAATTAAATCTGTGATTTCAACAGATTTCTTTATATTGGGCAGCCTAATCTCAGAATATTCTGAGATTATATTGAAAACATAAATACTCTGCATTTCAACTTTTAAATAGGAAGCAGTCTTTATTACATGACATGTGCATCAGTCCTTGACATTTTTTCTTTCTAAAAGGGCGAATTGGGCAAGAACGCTATGATAAGCTGGATACAACTTGGAACATCCCATTTGACAAATGTACACAAAAGCATGTCCTCTGAGACTATGTCCTTGTTCCTCCAACTGTGTTTCTTACTTTTCCTCATCACACAGTGACAGACCTCACCTGGGCAGCTGATAGCTCATCCAGGGGATATGGTGCCAAGGCCTGGTGAAGAGCCTCTTGCTCTGAACTCTCACTTCCACTTGGTTTGTAATGCAAGACATTCTTCACAAAACTTTGAAATGTCCACTTAAAACTAAGGTTGAAAACACAAAATGACTCAGAGGCAGCAACAGGTGATTTCATTTCACAGAGAGATGTAAATAGCCCTTGATAGTAAGGAGCTTTATCTGAGAGGCATCTAGTTAAATGAGAAAGAGTAAAGCATTAGAGTCAAGGACATGAGGCCAGCCCTCATGTACACTATGGTGTATATCCTCTTCTTTGATTCAAACTTCAGCTTCCTTGTCTGTAAAATGGGGATAATAATACTAGGACATTTTAGAAGCTCCAAGAGATAAAAGCACTTATCATCTCTAAAGAGCTAGCTGACTTGTACTTAATTTCTTAATTTCTGATACCAGTTTGAAAGCATTCTTCAAGATACTAGGGACCTGAAAAAGTGGGCACAATGGACAGGGAGGAGAATTAACTGGAGGACAAGTGGGGAAAAAGGGACAAAGAAAGGAAGCATAGATGTCTTACCAGATGGTTCTACTTCATAATTTTTCTAAAGCACTCGAACTGCTAACCTACTACAAGTAATTCCACAAACCCTTAGCAAATGGAAATTTTTATCAAATGCTGCCACCAGAATGCAACACTATCCAACTATACCTTAACAGGCAAAGAAATTGCATAAGCCTGAATGGGAATAGACACCAGCATCTATGGCATGACTCAGAAGCAATGAACAATCAAATTCATTTCATTAGTTTATAAAATACGTCTGGTTTTGGGAGCATGGCACACAGCGTGCTGTGTATTGAGAAATAGGCTCTAGTTCAATCTCAAATCCTGCAGAACCCTACCAGTGTCTAAATTTCTTGAGTTGTAATACTCAGTTTTATCTGTGGTATGCTTTATGACTTCTACTACTGATTTTTTCTTAATATACGTAGTTCATTCACTGTAAAACAGCCCCACTAGGCAAGGTACTGGCAGACAACTGGTGGTGACAATGCATATTATGCTTCTGCAAATGTGTTATGCAGAACGACAAGTGAAGAGGCTTGTTCAAATGCAGACTCTAGTACAGAAGATTCATGGTGGGCTTGAGGTATTGTTTCTAGTGCACTTTTAGGTGATGCTGCTGCTGCTGGACTAGGGGCCTGTAGAAAACAGGCTCCTGGACAGATGAAGTGAGAAAGGTGGAAGGGGAGGGAGTAAATAGGGTCAGGACACAACTGTAAGTTGAGGAAAAGCAATGACAAATTGGTCTACAATATGCATATGGAATTGGCAAGGTCCCAAACCTGTTAGTCTTGGAAAAGTTACACATAATCACACCTCTGTCCATAGAGATGGAGAACACACTCATTCTTCTCACTTGATAAAGCTGAGGACATATTTATACAAATAAAGATATAAATAAAATATTAAAATATGTCAGTACAGATTGTGAATATATACCTACATCAGTGTGTAGATAGGGATACATGTTTTTTTTTTAATTTTTTAAGATTTTATTTATTTTATTATTTTTAGAGAGGGAAGGGAGGGAGGGGGAGAGAGAGAGAAAGAGAGAGAGAGAGAGAGAGAGAGAGAGAAAGATTCAATGTGCGGTTGCTGGGGGTTCTGGCCTGCAACCCAGGAATGTACCCTGGCTGGGAATCGAACCTGGGACACTGGGGATACATGTTTTTATGTGTGTGTGTTTACACATCTGTGAAACATTCAACTATTTTGTTGGAGCTAAAATACACCAAAATCCACCAAGAACATGGTAAGCCAGATACCTCCATAATCTCCATCATGTAATTATATATTATATATACATTGTGAAACTTATTTAATCATATACATGTGAGGACAAGCACAAACATAACCAGGTAAAATGAAAAATAACTAAAATCAAAACTACATTCAACAGATTTTCTATATATACTTATTGTACGTAATTAACATAGACTCTTGGTTAGGGATGAATGTAATTCAGTTACTTACCTTTTATAAAGACCATAATAAAATAATTTATTATTAGCATTTTTGCATTTATTATTGGGGCATTTTTGCCCCAATTTTTTTTATTTCAATAATTTTAGTGGAGTAAATTTGAAAAATAAACCATGTGTACCTTTTTTCTGCTGGATGCAACAAATTAATGGGGATATCCAAAGCAATAAATACCCCTCTTTCTTGGCTAGATGTATGCATTATTGAATAATTTAATGAATTATTTACATTTACTGAATTTCTGAGAGAATTAGGTAACAAAAAGTGACTTCATTAAATGGTAACTAAGCTTGTATCTTTTTGCTATTTCAGTCTTTCAGCATTCTTAAAACATAGTTTTAATTATATTAGTTAATTCAATTCAACCCACTCTAATAAAAATATTTTATGTGCCTACGGGACAGTGCTTGGAGTTTAGGCAGGACTTAGATGATGTACCATAAAACATTGCATTCTAGGATCAAACTGTTTTAGTGATGGGGGAACATTTAAAGTGAAAAGTGTGACTGCATTAAATTATGCATAAATTTGTCTTAAAATGAGTTTCCATTTACTCTTAACTAGTTTAGAACATAAAAACTTGTAATCTAAATGTCACAGGCAGTCAGTAGAAACTTTAGAATAATCTTTAAATTTGTTGTCAATACTATAGGTTACTTAAAATTGAAAAGCATTCCCTACCAGTGAAAAAAATTTAAAAACCCCACAACTATGTTTCATTTTTAGTCACCATTAGAATAGCAAATAGAATAATTTTATTCCACTTTCTTAATCCAGAGAAATAAATGTATTAAAAGCTAAACATTGCTAACATTAATCAGAACTGAGACACCTATCATCAAACAATTAGATTATATTTAGTGAAATGTTTGTTGTCAGTTAAGCTCACTAGGATTTCAACCCATAGAAACAGAAATTATATCTAATTTCCAGCTACATCTCCATCTTAGAAAGCAGTAAGTAATGAAGCACAAAATTGTACTGAATGAAGCAATGAATGAATCATTGTGGTGGGTTCAATATGTGTCCAGACTCTGGAGAAGTTCTAGAGTCAGAGAAAAAAATTGCATTTACAGTTAATGTTAAACAAAACAAACATAAAAAAATCCCAGTAAACATTACTTATTTACTATGATCATAAATTAATTAATGGTAAAATTTCTTCAGGGAAAAAATGTAATATTATTTCCAACTCCCACTCAATTATACCTTTACACTCTCTGAGTTTTAACCATAAAGACATTTTTAAAAACATCCTTTTGCTTTGCAAAGTAACTGGCTATTTGAATGATCCTGGCTACTTACTGCATAGAAAGAAAAAAAAAGCAGTTCAAAGATGTGTGAACTAGTGGGAAAATGGACCTTTCCTGTGTTTTATTGAAGAGACTAAAGTATGCTAATATAGAATGGGAATCTTAATGGGCTCACAGGTCTCAGTGAACTGCCTGTTTGAAAGGCAGTACATTTCCGTGGCTAAGAACAACGTTGGGAGCACGGCTTTCTGGACTGGAGCCTAGCTTCTCACTCTCGCTGGCTATGTGAGCCTGGGAACCTGAAGGCTCATTCTGGGTTTCCCTTACTTAAATTGCAGTTACTTGAACTCTATTTCAGTTTCTTTATTTGTGAAATAGGGGTAATGTTAGTACTCACTTCCTATGTTGAGGATTACTAAAGTTAATACTTATTAAAATACCTAGAATGGTGCCTGGTATGTGTTAAACACTATATAAAAATAAACTGGTATTATTAACTCTTATTTGCTCTCCCAGGGAACATAATGAAACAAACAGACATATTTGTCTCCATCCTTGTCTTTCAACTTCATCTAACCCCCTTCCTGTCTAGAGCAACCCTTCCCCCTCCCCTGTTCTTGTTTTGCTCAGTGCTATGTCAGGTCTGGGACACAATATTCCTTTGCATATATGGCTACCAAATCTGTATTCAACCAGCAATATATTTAAGAATCATTGAAGCCCCATACCGGCTGGGGCCACCAGTAAGTTCTACATGTAACTAACCATGAAGGTGTTGTGGTAGGACTTGTAGATTCTTTGCTAAAAGTGAGCATACTCTACACATAACTACTCGAAAAAGCATTTCAGATGTTCTTGGCAACCTACTTAAAAGACACAGAAAGTAGTGGGCTATTGCCTGAGTACATTCCCCATAAATTAATTAACTAATTAATTTGGTGAAAGGTACATATCTTGTTTAACCATCAATATCACTTTGGGGGTTGGCAAGTGGATTCCTGGAACCAAGGAGTCACGGGAAGCCATCTCCAACAGGCAGGCCAACATCAAACCAAAGAGCCTGTGACATATCCCAGGTACAGACAACTAAATGTGATAACTACTTACTACCACTGGAAAGACAGAGTAGCTCTGTAGTCTTTATTAAATGTTTTATATATTAATATTCAAAGAAAACATGCTATGCTCTCTAATGTCCCAAAATTCTTATCAAGATGTTATAAGTACTCTCATTCCAGAGCAGAAGAGAAATATAGGCTTTCACATACATTTTACTTAAGACTATTTCTTTAATGAAAATTCTTCTTTTAGCATTAAAACAACCTATACAGAACACTGCTGAAGGAAAGAGACACCTGCCCAACCTAATGAAATTATGCAATCTTTGTGATCAGTGAGAATGGTGGATATCATCACCATTTTTCTCTAATATCCAGGGCAGAGAAAGGGATCTCCAGCAGCTTTGATAAATCTAGGATTAATACTAATGCATCAGCAGGAACAAAGTTAACAAAGAGCTAGGTGTCTAAATATATGATTCTTCAATGCCCATTGATGACCATCCCACAGCACCTCCCTTTTATCCCGTTTCCAGGATTGAGAATCAGACTAAGGTACTCAGAAAGTAGGCTCAGGTCCTCCGAGCCAGACATAATGCTCTAAGAATAGAAAATAGTCTAATCAGAGCAACTATAATTTCAGTTCTCTAGGAATTTATGTAATATTCCTAAACAAAAGGTTGTTATTTTTTTATTTTATATCTGAATTTTGGAAGGAGACATTAAAAATATGGATCTTTAATAATCAGAATATTTTAAAAATATCTCATTTCCTTCATGTTACAGAACCTGTTTTAGGAGGTGGGGGTGTGTATATTGATGTTGTTTACAGAAGTATAATTCACTTCACTCCAGGCTTTTATTCATTTTATGCATTTTACTCTTTCTTTATACAATGATGAACCTCTACCAAGATGACAGGTTTGTTTGTTTTTTTCAGTCTATTTTATTGCCCTGAAAGGGAAGTTTAAAAAAAAATGTGGCATTTCGCCACTCAGCCCTCAAAGTGAGAGGTGAAAGACACAGACAGTATTGCTTTATAACAATCTCCACTATGTTTCCACTTCCTGCTATGCAGCAGTGTGATCAAGTTCCTCTGCCTTGGTTCTCAGCTTTATTTATTTTGTTTTAAATGAGACACAGAGGTTGCCTATTCAATTACTTTTTTTCTCTTTGAAATCAGTGCTGTTTTGATATTGAAGCACATCTAGTCTCTTTACTGCTCTGCTTAGTTCGCCTTCTTTGAATTAACCCATTTTGCTCTGCATTCTTGCACAGGGTTGCATCAGGCAACATGTAGAAAATTAATAAATGCTTACCAATAATTACAGTGATCAGAATGCTTCTGGTGACTATATTGATGCTTAGAAAGCTTGCTAGGCTAGACGTAATGCCCAATGCTACAGGGAAGGCCTTATACTTACTGTAGATCTATTGTATAAATACTTTCCAGGTTAAAAAATAATAGCAACATTCTACAATTATATTTCCCTAAAATAAAATCTGCAAGAAGTTTTAACTCAAATTATTGTAGGTAAGAATCAAGCATTCATTTAAGCTCTGATATTCTGTGAATCTATGAAATGTTTGTATTGTTCATGAATTTAATATTTGAGTTTATGTATTACTAAGTTTATTCAATTAAAACAAAAATTACTACTGAAGGATACATTAAATATATGTCAGTTAAGAGCTTAAAAGAAGCCCTGGCTGGTGTAGCTCAGTGGATTGAGCATGGACTGCGAACCAAAGTGTTGCAGGTTCCATTCCCAGTCAGGCCACATACCTGGGTTGCAGGCCATGGCCCCCAGCAACCGCACATTGATGTTTCTCTCTCTCTTTCTCCCTCCCTTCCCTCTCTAAAAATAAATAAATAAATCTTAAAAAAAAAGAGCTTAAAAGATAATGAGGCAATTTTATTGAGCAGCATGATAGATTGTAGCAAGAGGGATATGGAAACTCCACATGTAAGTATAATTCAAAGTATAGCATTTAATAACCACAGAAGATGTAGGATCAAAATGCCCTGAAGTGTTGAATAAGTGAAAAGTCCGGGACCATAAGTGAAGTTTTCTCAGTTTATGATGTGTTTATGAGTTCTGAGACTGTAATTTTAAAATAGCTCTGACAGTATATTTAGGTGATCTGAATATGTTAAAATAAGCTTAAGTTCAAATAACTTCATTCTTACACAAATATATTGAGAGTACTGATTTTTTGTTTTATGTTTTTGCACTTTTATGGTAAAATAATACACTATTACTGGTCATCTAGTTTGTAAGTAGCCCAAAATCTCAAACAAACATACATTTACCCTGGGTATGATTTAGAATGAAAAAAGAGAAAAACAAAGAAACCGGTACTGAAGATTGTTTTTTCTAACATATATTTTAGTATTTAATAGATTTCACTTCTAGCTCATCATCTCCTTCAGTTTCATGAAATTATTTGGTTAAATGGTGGTTTTGATCATGTTTCTGAAAATGCCATTTGATTTATTTGAGTTTTTTCATAATTATATCATTATTCAGGAAGAAATTTGCCTTCATGGGTCAATAGTAATCACTATCATTTATTCTCCTTTTAATAACTATAATTTCATTTTTGTGCATTTTAGCATATTATTTTTTAGGAAAGAAGTAGATTCTGGCAATTGAATTCCATTTGCAAACTAACCCCCACCCCACCACCATTAAAAGAGAGATCAATCATTTTTAAGAGAGTACATCCATTTTGGAATTAAACAATGTAAAGTAAAAATTATATATTTTTTAAAGGTTTTATTTATTTATTTTTTTAGAGAGGGAAGGGAGGGAGAGAGACAGACAGACAGACAGACAGACACAGACATCAATGTGCGGTTGCTGGGGGTTCTGGCCTGCAACCCAGGAATGTACCCTGGCTGGGAATCGAACCTGGGACACTTTGGTTCCCAGCCCACGCTCAATCCACTGAGCTACGCCAGCCAGGGCAAAAATTATATTTAAAGTATCAGCCAGTCCACAAAATCATTTATTAGCTTTTTAAACTGCTACCAAACTATATAAGTGTTTACTCTTCAAGGATTTGGAAGCAATACAAGAAATATTCTAATAGTTCTCTGAAAAGGAAGAAAGGCAGGAAAGTATGAAGACAGAGAGAGGGAGAAGAAAATACATGACTGACATATTGTTTTCAAAATAATGCAATATTTTTAAAAGATGAAAAAAGAAAATGCATGAGTAACAAAGTACAGTAGTACACTTATATTTTTATTCCAAACATTTACCACATATTTTTAGATTTCAGATATGTTACCCAAAAAGTCACTAGATATTTTTAGGAGTTTGTTCACCTCTAAATGTGGCAATTTCAGATGCTATAATCCTTTCAAAGCCTAGACATCTGATACTGCATGATTTTATATCAAGTGATGGCTTGATATAAATGGCTTTTGAACTGGAGGGTTCCTAATGAGAGAGGAAATTCAGAGGGTTCACCAAATTCAAAACTTTTCACAGTCAGTACTCTAAACGTCATTAGCAGTCTCCCACTTGGAACTGGCCAGGACATTCTCATGGAAGCTGGCCTTAGTGTTTGTCACCTGTCCAGTATCCCCTTTCTTAGCCTTAATAA
Organism: Phyllostomus discolor; assembly: GCF_004126475.2. Taxonomy (NCBI): domain Eukaryota; kingdom Metazoa; phylum Chordata; class Mammalia; order Chiroptera; family Phyllostomidae; genus Phyllostomus; species Phyllostomus discolor. The sequence continues at coordinate 71,217,146 of NC_040903.2, forward strand.
TCATTACAACGGGAATTTTAGTTCTATCAAATAACTTAGTAATCACACAGGCATGATTCCAACCTTTGTGGCAAGAATATCAGAGTAAAACATTTTATATTTTCTAGAACATTATGTTTATGAACTTTTTTACCGTGGTTTCTGCAAAGAAAAATGCACTAGTTTATTGAAATCTGAACACTTTAAGAATTTACTACAGATTTATGCCGAACTTAGGAGAAGTTATTGATGTCTTTTTCAATGCCATACCTTTCAATTTATTTCTCCAATTTTCATTGTTCTTATGTTTCCTTAAAATTTCCACTGTTAATATTCCAATGCATCTTGGTTGATCTTTTGAATTACATCTTTCTCTATTAATCTTTCACATTAAAGCAGGGGTTCTGGAGGTTTTGCCTTAGAATAGTGGTTTTAGTCCCAGGAGATAGTCATTGGCTTGGTAATTTAAAGGACCAAGCAAATGAAAAAAAAAAAAGTCAATTTATTCTACAAAAACATTACACATGAACCACCAATAAGAGCTGTAATAGATTTTATAAAGTTAACACACCCTACCAGAAAATATGACACTGTAATACATATTAGATTCAAAATTTCTAAACACTACCCATCTTCCTGTTTTTATAACTTGAAAGGGCAATGTGTGAATCCGATGTCTTCAAATATAATAAAAATAATTTATACTATTAAAATATACTTATGCTGCACATGATTATAAATTATATTATATTAGTTGATAAGTTTGCCTTACATGGACTACAAATCTTGGACATAAAGTATTTGATATTTGCACTCATATGTTTCATGGCTTTCTAACATTATTTTATTCATCACATTTAGTCTTTTTACTGCTTACTTTAGGTAAACAATTATTTATTTCTAAATTTCAGCCACTTTTATTATATCTAAAGGTAAAATAAATGAAGAAGCACAAAAAATGCTTCATTCTTCCCTTTTTATGTAACTCAAATAGCTGAATTCATTTATCTCCCAGTATCTATGAAGAACTTAACTTTAAGTAGACTCAAAACATTCACAAGATTTTCACAAACTTGTAACCAAGAACACAGAAGGACAATGAAAATCATCTTGACACTTTAAACAACATTTTTATTTGCTAGCTGGTAATACAAACCTCAAAAGTAGCCATTAGCCTATTAGTTAAAATGCAGCCTTGTACATACATGTATCTGCCCTGTGAATTTTTTTAATCATAAGAAATTTAGCTATCATTTTAAAAGTAGATTTCTTATATACTATGTTTGACCATTCACCAAAGTATTTAAATAATATTTTTATGTAAGTGAGACATTGCAATTTTAAATAATTATGTTGGAATGATAAGAAGTACTTTTCTCAAACTGAGGTTATATCCTGGGGCCATCCCTGGGTTTTGCTGAATAGACCCAACAGTACCATGCAGGAAGTCAAGCTGGCTAGTGCCCCCATGTAAGTGATCTCCTTTCAGAACTTGGGCTGTGTGATCATTCAGGGCATGAGTCACCCCACATCCACTTCAGCCTGCATAGTTTAAACATGGGCTTTTTCTAGCTAAGTATTCAAGGTTTAGCCAGAAACAATTTAAGCTTACCAAATATCTACCAAAGAGTTCAATTTTCTTTTTTTCTCACCTTCAGTTAGGTATTAAACTTTCACCCTTAAATTGCTGATTTGCTTAAGGAAGAATGTTCTTCATATTTATGGTTATAGGTTTGGACTCAACGCTGTTATGCAAGTGAAACTATTGTTACTTACGGCCCTAAAACTGTCTTAACATTTATTTACTTGAACTATTTTATCTCCATGACAACAGTTTTTCCATTCCTTTCTGTTATCGGCTGAAGATGCATCTATTTTTGAGATTTGTTCCCATAACAAAAATGAGGTGATTTAACTTTGGCCAAGAAGTTAAGCATTTTGAAGAGTGAAATGGAGAATTCAAAGACTAACGCACTCTCTGGGGACACAGCCTCTTTCTGATATACTAATAGGTTCATTAGTTCTTCAGAATTTCTATGGGAGATCTGTGGGCAGAGCTAAACCAGGAAATGGTCTCCAAACTTTGAAAATACAAGGGGACAACAATTAATACTTTCCACTATGTCATTCTGCTGACCCTTGGGCTCTGCTTTTATTTTCCCTCAATGAATCACTCGACTGTGGTTTTAATTAAGAAAAATCATGTTGTGGGGAATGCAAAGATCTGGGAAGAATCAAATCAAAATTTATGTACCACTGGCTATCTTACAGACCCAATGGACATGTTTTTCTGTATAACTCAGTCTAATTGTTTTTAAAAAGTATCAAAGGAAAGTGGAAAATTGCTTTTATATAAATGTCATTTTAAATTTTTTGAATGTTCATTTATTAATTTTATCAGAAGTATTAATCAATTTAAGTAATAATTGTCCTGATTGCCAAACACTGCCTAAAATCCCCTAATCATTTAAAAAGTTTTACTTCTTTTGAAGCCCCCGTTTTCCTTTCCCAGGTACTGTGATGGAAATCAAATGGAGCTGATATTTTCCTAGAATAATAAGCAGGTTTTGTATTTATATCACACTCTACACTGCATAAAGAGCTTCACCTAGATGATCTCACAGCACGCAGAATTCTCATAGCATTTTCTCCTGTTTCTGAGAACCTAAACCAAACATAATCACTTAAGAAAAAAATCACCAGTTTTTCTCCTTTAGCAATAGCAGATTTTAACTATACCCATTTCCCCCATCACTTCTTTGAATAAGGAATTGGGCAAGTTAAGCCTCTACATTTAGAATTATAGCTCATCTAATCTTTGAAAATATTATGAATAGAAAACAGAAAAAGCCTCATTAGTATACTTGATTCTCTGATATACTTGATCCTAATAAGAACCTAATTAGGATCTTAGGACCATAAACTCATGTTCATTATAAGAACAATATTTCTGCAGTCGCACCAACAAATATTTGGATCAAGGCCCTACTACTACATGCATATCTCCACAGCAAACTGCATACATTTTAACATTGTGTGGTACTTTAACTTATGATTTCTCTTAATGAACATGTTTCAAATTTTTGCAAGAAATTCTCAAAAGAAGGGGCAAAGTCAACTACCATTTTAGTTTTGTAAAAATGTTGTTTTGGAGTAGAAGACAAATTAAAAATTAGAATTTCCAGAGTTTTAATCCCAGGGAAGAAACCTTTGCTAGAGTTAAAGGAGTACATGTGGTACTTACACCGCATCACCAGGGGCCTGGGAAGTTGGTATCCTGAGTCCTCTTGAGGAGCAATGAAGGTTGTTTTATTAAGTACAAAAACATCATTCTTAATTCAAAACCTGTGGGCAGGAACAGAAGCCCAGGGCTAATTTTTCCAGTGCTAATTCTAGAGTATTCACCACCAAAGACTAAAGGTACTGTTTTTGAGAAAGCATATTATTTTTACTCACAGCTAAAACATTAAAATATCTTGGCTGATCAGCGGGGTGAGATTAAACGGTTTCTTTTTTGAATCATCAGATTGAGGTGCATGAGGGAGACATATAGGGCTTATTCAGAAGAGCTTGCTAAAATACACAGCTTCTGGCATTAAAAAAGGATGTTGATATGCTATCTTCATTTAAAACATTTCTTTGCAAACCCTGGTCTGGAACTAAGAGAAAAATAACTGGTACTATCACTACAATTGATTTGTTGTGATTCTTTCTATTGAAATTGGGGCAAGATTTGCAACATGTCACTCTGGAATTGATCACCTTCCCAATTCTGTCAATAGTAGTGAACTTGGCCTCATCAACTCAGCCTGAATTAGGTCATGTCCCCTCTTGACCATGTGACGGAGAAGCAAAAGGAATAGCTCTAGGAAGGAGCTGGAGAGGCAGTTATTTTTCCAAGATGCTCCACCCTCTACCCTTAATGGATTTATGAGTGAGCACAGTCAACCTTTGTTTCCTTATATAAATATTATAGGCAGGTGGAGTGTGGGTAGATAGAACCCCTGTTTTTGGTTTTCAGGAGCTCATTTTCATCCACCCAGGATGAGTGAGAATTTGGTGCCAATTTTACATATATATATATATATATATATATATATATACACACATACACATGCACACACACACACCATACACACACACACACGCACATGATGTACATTTCTAAAGGGTAGAAAGAGGTCTGTGTATAATATTTACAAAAAGTAATAAAGTAGAAAATAATTTCCAACATATCAAAATACTCCTCAAAGTTAACTATTTGGTATTCAGCATTCTTTTTGTTTATATTATTGTCTTCTCCTCTGGTTTTTAAATATCATTATAAATATAGTAAATGATTTTTCTCTGTAGACACATATGTATGAAATTAACAATTATTTCTCAAAGAAAAATGTGTATTTTTAAAAGTACAGAGGATGGAAAATGCTTTCAGAAAGTATAGTCATTCTTCTCACTATAACAGTAAGAGATAAGCATGAAGATCTGTTATTCTCAAATTAGAGACTATCAAACTGAGATACATGAAAGATGACAACATGTTCTGTTTATCAGGCCAGAAATTTCAGAACTGTGTAGAATCTGTGTCTAGCTACAGAAACACATTTTCTACCCTGGTAATAACACCCTGTACAGTTTAGTGCCCCCCTCATTTAAGTTAGCCTGGGGCTGCAGAAACAGAAAATGAACATCAGACCTTTTGATACCTAGGATCTGTATAGTGTAGTCTAGGTATTTACCTTAATTACAGAAATTGAGCATCCCAGGGATGCTAAGGAAACTCTTTAAATTTTAAAACCTTCTCTCCATGCCCAATACAGATGCAAATAGCTTGCTTGCTCATTACATTCTATCAGCCTTTTAAACAAGTTTACTAAAGAAAAAGCATTCTCTGGCAGTAAGACAGCTTACCTGCCAAGCTTGACATTTCTATAACCAAATCAATATTTCAGTAGCCTCCAAATATAAATCTGATGTTGATTTGAATTCTAGGGAGTAATAGATGATCCAATTAGAAACAAACAAAAAAGTTAAAAAATAATTAGAGTGTTTATTTTTCCTTCATGATAAGGAATGCTTGACAAGACAGAATGCTGTTCCCATCAAGCCTCCTTCTGTAGGTGTAATTGATCTTGGAAGTTAAAGGGCTGTTTGCATTTTGAACATTGGGAGTTAAATATATTGCTCTGATAGAGCTGTTAGGTGGCAGCTTACCAAGCCCATGGTTTATTACTCCTTTGTGTCTGAAATATGCAAAAGTGTTCTGCTAGGTAAGATACATTTATGAATGAGCTAGATATGAGAACAAAATACACTGCACAGTCCCTATCACATATAGTATGTCCTCTTAACTGTCTATTGAGTAAATAATAGATGCTGTTGCACTTCTTTTCGTACACTTTTTCTTTGGGGAGTCAAGAATTTGGTAAACATTTAGACTCATTTCAATGCTTTATTCTATTGAAAATTCATCCATTCAATTTATCCATCCTGCTCTCTATAAATCCATCAGACTTGTTAATTCTAGAATTCTGTCTTAATTCTAGGTTTTTTAGCATCAGAGGGATGCTAATTCATTTATTCACTCAATCAATGGTTATTATAACTAATGATATAAATTCTGTGGAACAAATAAAATATAAGACAGAAACTGACCATGATTGAAAAAAATGCTAAGGCATACTGAAATCACTAGGATAAAAGTATAAATATTCTGGAGAGGTATACAATGAATTATGTATATTCATTCATTCCTGCTGGGTAAACCAGTAATTCCTGTGGAAGAGATGAGCTGAGATAGTTCTGTAAAATTTTATTGTTCTGAGAAAGCAATAGTCTGATCACAGGCATGGGAAAAAGCATCAGACAGGAGTGGATCCTGAGTGTAGGACACACAATTTTGTGTTCTAACTTACCTGAAACATTGGGAAAATGACACATTATTCTTAGAGGATAGGTTAAAATGTTTAATTCCATGGATAGTGAGCAGGATTTTGAGCAAGGCTTTAGAACTTCACATTTTGAGAGTTTGCTCAAGGAGCAATGTGTTGTGACCAACTGAATGTAGGGAGTGGTTGGAACTAGGACAGTGAAGACTCTTGGAAAAACAAGTCAAGGTTTTGAAAGTACTGAGCTGTGGAAGTTACTGTAAATGCATGAAAAAAGGTAGATGTAGTACATAAATTTTGACAGAATTTAAATGACTTTCATTTACTAAACAAACACTTGATTTTAAACCTAATTCTCAAGAGCATACAAGGTGCTGTAGATATTTGTGTAAATAAAGTAGATATGTATATATGTAAATCTGGTATATCTGTCCAGAAAAAGTCCAGCCATAGTTAATATAACAAGAATGGTTTGTACTACATTGATGTAACCTAGCAGCCAAAGAGAGTGGACTGGAATGGGCATGGGTGAACAATGATGACTTCACTCTTCTGGTCAGTAGGGGTAGTAGATGCCATTGAGTGAGCATGTGTACTGTGTGGCCATAATATTCAAAGTGACTGAATGAATGTGCATCAAATCTTGCATTAAGCTCAAACATTCCTCCACAGAAACTATTCAGATGATTCAAAAGGCTGCAGCTATGGGCAACTTGTGATCGGCAGCTTGATCATGACAACGCACCCACTCATTCATCATGTCTTGTGCAGAGATTTTTTTGGCAAAACATCAAATCACCCAGGTGACTCAGCCCCCTTACAGCCCAAACATGGCAACCTGTGACTCCTGACTTTTCCTACAACTAAATTCACCTTTGAAAGGGAAGAGATTTCAGATTATTGATGAGATTCAGGAAAATATGATGGGGCAGCTGATAGTGATTGGGAGAATTGTGTGAGGTCCAAGGTGCCTACTTTGAAGGGGACTGAGGTGTCATTGTCCTGTGTACAATGTTTCTTGTATCTTGTATCTTCAAAAAATGTCTCTAGTTTTAATATTATATGACCAGATACCCTCTATTCTCGTGAGGCTTACCAATTTTATCTTTTATTTACCTTTAGACTAGCAATATATAATTACACAAAGTAAAGGAGATGATAACATCAAAGATATGTCTGAGGTTTCAGATCTGGGTGAGGAAGGTGATTTCAAACAGCCTAGTTTGGTCAAATACCCAAGCTTTGGAGGCAGAACCCCCTGTGTTCAAGTCTCAGCTCTGTCTCTCATTAGCTGTTTCAGCTCTGAGTAGCTATATTTTAACTTTCCTTAGGTTTCTGTTTCCATTTCTGTACATCAAGAACTATAATGAATCTTTTACTGTTTGTGGTAAGAATGCAATGAGACAATGCATGTAAAGTGCTTAACCATAGTAGCTGGTTAATGTGTAATTACTATTATATTCAATAATTGCTTCTACCCAATAAATTAGTGACAGAATATGGAGAGCAGATCATGAATTCAGTTTGCTCCACATGTAGTAAACATTCAGAAATCTACATTTGCTCCAAAGAGCAAAGATTCTGAACCAGGACTGCTCTGTTCAGAGATGTAGTTGAATGGGAATATAAATGATAGCACCTTGCAAGGTGCAAAGAGGAAGGCCATGGACAGATGCTTGAGAAATACCTAAATTTAAGTGGTCAGAATAAGAGGCAGGAAATGACTGAAGGAACGGGTAAATACGAGAGACGTGTATTTTTCATTTTCTTCTTTTTTTAAGTTGCAATCATTTGCCCTGTTTAAGAAAATATACAAATCTGTTTCAGAAACTTCATATTTGATTTGACAGCATCGTGATTTGAATTGATTTTCTTATTTGATATGAGCACTGTATATTCCCTAAGCTTGAGAATTTAAACTCGATAATGGCCATTTAGGGGTGGCACCTTGTTCACTGAAACTTTGTTAGAAAGCTAATTGTCACCTTGACCACAGTGCCTCCCAGAAAGAGGTCAAAGCTTTGGTGTATGATGCTTGCCTTTACCACACTGCTTTTTTATTTGTGAAAACTCACATCTATGAATAATAGCTAGTAGAGATGTGACCAGATCTGGTTAGCAAAGAGAAGTATCTGGGTGATCTATTAATTTATTCATTTTCCCATTATAGGCAATTCAGTGTTTGAGAGAAATCTCAGCATATTGACATGGTGCCCTGAGCAGCATTAAAACCAAAGTATTTAAGGCCTCAAAATGAAGTCCTTAATACATGAGTTCCAGAAACAACCTGGATTTTGTTAGACCTCTTAATGTATACCAGAGTATATATAGGATGGTGCAAAAGTAGATTTACAGTAGTTCATGTGGGAAATAATGCAATAATTAATGAATAATAACACAAAAGAAAACTGTTTCACATACTCACACTGTAAACATACTTTTGCCACACCCTGTGTTTTAGAGCTCAGTGTGCTCAAATTATGGAGTTCCAATTAATGTAAATTTTATGCTGCAGTTAGTTACATTTTTTCTTTCTGAACAGGAACTCCAGAATCTGTGGTGTTTCTATAAAGATAGTAGGTACCTACTTTAGGACTTTAATAAAGATAAAAACTGCATAAATCAACAACACCCAATTTCCTCTCTTCTCCAATACAGGCACCTATGGGAAACAATAAAAGAGGGATATCATGAAAATAAACTAAGATGACAGATCAATGACTCCTGGCACACACAATGGTTTAAGTTTTTTCCCTATGTAGTTGCAATATAGCATTGTTTGTTAGGGATATATATAATTTTTTTGAGTCTCAACTTCCAGTTTAAATAATTTTAAGAAAATAATAACATGACTTTCAAACAAGTGTTATGATACAAAAATGTTATGTGTAGCTAAAACATGGAATGATTTTTATTTATTTTATTTTATTTTTATTATATTTTTTCCATTACCATTTATGCCCCTTAAAACCCTCTCCTCCTTCTCCCCCTCCCAGAATCACCATCCTCAGTTATTTCTATTGTTTATGAGCCTCTGGTTGCTTTTTAAAAAACATAAAGATTAATGGCAGCTATATAATCTCTAAATTTCTGCAGTGTTCTTTTGTTTTAAATATCACAATTTTTTTCCTTTCAGAGTGAAATGCAATCAGAGCTAAAATAAAGTAACTAACCCAAAAGTGTCCTCAAAGTAAAGATGAGGAAAATAATTTTTTTCTTAAATAATTAAGCTCCTGACATATTATGAATTGTTTAAACAAGCTGACCCCTCATCGCAGCCAAGTAAAAGTTAATTAATTCACTTAAAGCAATCCTTCTAGAGAAGAATGATGTTAAAAGACTAACACTGAACAGATATCATCCAGTATCCAGACATTATTATTACAGTTTTTGAATATTTAGAGGACTGATTTTATTTTTGTTTCTTTAGTCTTAAATGGAGAATGATAGACAGGTAAAATAATTTTTGAGAATTATCCAAAGATACTGTTTCTTTCTCAATGCCAAAACTTACTGCTTTAAACTGAGTGATATAGAATTAATTTCAGATAATATTGGCCCAAGGATCTGGTCCTGAATACTGTGAGGCTGGTATAATACGAATAACTATTGAACTGAATTGCCAGAATTACATGGCAATTTGGTCATTTTTAGTGATATTTGGAATCATATGGATTTGGGTTCAAATTCTAGTTCTTTGCCTTCTTAGCAACTACCTGACTCCTGGGCTGTAGCTGATCTTGAGGTTGTGAAGATTAAATGAAGTGATCTCTGCGACATCCAGCAGAGTGTGTAACACGCCCAACATAATGTATATAAAGGCATTCACTTTATTTTGTGATCTCTTTCTTCCTTTCTGCCAGATTTTGCATTATAGAGTTATAACGGGGCAATTTTAATTGGTCTTCTTTCTACAAACATTCATGTATGAACAAAGGAGTCTATTATTGACTCAAGAGTCATCATAATAGAACCATGAAGTAGATTTTCTATGATTAAAAGCACTGGTTTTTAAACTATGGAAAGTCATAAATGAGTCATGGCAACCTTTTGACAAAAGCACAGATTATACAGAAATGTATGATTCATCTGTGTTTTCCTTAAACTTTTACCTGGGTAAAAGAGAAGGTTGTATTGATTTGCACATCTCCTTCTAGGATTATTACAGTATATTCTTTACAATAAAATTTACATTGAAAATAGAGAAGGACTCATAACACTAAATCCTCTACTTTAAATTGAAGTGGAAACCTGTTACAGTTCTGCTATTTTATACCATTTCTAGAAAAAATGGATTTTATAATCTGAAAAGTTTCAATAAAGAATAATAAAAATTACTTGCAGTAACAAAAAGCTATAGCACCTTTGATGGATTATATATATACAGGATTTTTAGAAAAGAAATTCTCTCATTTAGAAAGAAAGTGTTCTTCTCATTATATGTATGCCCTGTAATAGATATATAAGAGAAAGTGGGTTCCAGTCAGCATGAACACTTGGGAGATTTACTCGGAAATTAGAAGAATGCTAAAAATGTTGGTTGTTTCCAGCTTTCCCCACCATTTTATGAAATGCCACAATAAATAAAGTGGCACATGCCTCAACTCTCCCTTTTGTGATTTTAGGGTAAATGCCTGAAAATGTGATTGCTGAGTCACTGAATAGAAACTTTAAATATTAAAAGATAAGGCAAATTTCTCTTAACAGTTGCACTAATTTATGTTGCCACCAAAGACATATGAACGTAAACATTTCACCACATCCTTACCAGCACTAGATATTATCAACCCTTTTTATCTTTACCAATCTGATAAGTAAAAATGGCATTTTGTTTCTTTAATTTGTATTTCTTAAACATGAGTTAGGTTTAACCTCTTCTCACATGATTATTAACCATATTTACATCTTTTTTTCTGAATTTTACCTGTTCAAGATTTGACATTGTTCATGATCTAATTTCATCTTTCAATAAATCTATGAAATAGATTTATTTCTATTTATTTCTAGATGCACATTTTAACACAAAATAAATCTAGGGATAATAAATATTTTGTATTATGTTCTATATGACCAGACTCATAAACGGCACAGGTAAAGTCTGTATAGGAGTCCGCCTAACACCAAGTTAATTGTGTAAACCATAGGATTATACTGAGTCTATCTCCTGCCTACTGAGAGAATCATGTAGCTTTTGCTTTTTGATTTATATTGCACCTTTTTTTATCATTCAGACACTTAGAACATATAAGCACCTATTATATGCCTAGAACTGTAACAGTTTCTGTATCTACAAAAATTAATTCACAAATAATAATTAAGTATGTTAATAAATACATCTTTTCCCTCTGTGTAATTCTAAAAATCTTTTAAGTAAGTTTTTAATTACAAATGTACAAGTACACTAATGGGAATTACAGGGTACTGTGCATATGAGTGACAAGGGCTCATGGCCATGGTGCACAGAGAGCTCTGCATACACACACTCAGGATGCATAATTTGTAGAAAATACTCTGGGAGATAAATGACAAAAAAAATGCTACAGCAAAAATGTCTTAAGAATTTCATTTATCCTTACAAAAATACTGTTACCAAGTTTTACACATGGTTTGAAATTTCTTAGAAATATGCAAACATATCGACAATTAAAATTTTTTTTCTGAACATTCACTTCTCTAACAATCAATAAACAGTGGGAAGGAGGACTAAGACTTGCATAAAATGGAGAGAGTTAAATGTGTATATTTAGGGATACTAAGGGAGTTGATAGATGGAGAGGCTGTTATAAGAGAAATAAACATTGGGTGGGCAAAGAAAAATCCATACTTCTTTACTCACTGTTCATTGTAATTAATAATCTACCTCTACGCAGATACTTATTGGAGAAATTAATTTGCTCAGTAGTGTAGTGCCTTAACTGATCGAGTTACCTAAAGCAGAAAATCGAACACGAATCAGCTTTGGAATTCTGAACAGTTCTGCATATCCTGAATATACTTTCATTAACCATAAAAAGAGGAAATGTTTCAATGTCATAGAATACTAGTAGAAAGAAAATTGTGATTAATTGAAACCACATGAACTTGTCAATATGTGATCACTTTAACTTTAAGTACAATTGTATATGATTTAATTATGAATGTCATAAATGTAAAATAAACATAAGTGTTCTTCCTATGTATTTGTTCACAGATAGGTAAATGAACATGTCTATAGGTGATGCGATACTTCTTGTAGACCTATTTCTGTCATACACACATATAAAGAAAGAGATTAAGAAGAAGAAAGGCAGGAGAGATAAAAATGCAAATATTTTAGAAACTTATAACTGGATATTAAATACTCAAGTCATGAAAGTATACATTTCTCTTTTATATAGCACCTCCTGCAAATAATTACAATATAGGAATAGAAATGAGCCAAGGAGATAAGAGTATAAATGCTGTTGCCTGAAATATAGCATTCTATAGATGTTTTTATTTCTTTATTTTTTTTACTGCTGCTCAAGCACAGTTGTTTCCAGTTCCCCCCACCACTCTCCCCTACCCCACCAACCCTCATCTCCTACCATTAATCATACTCCCTCCCTTTGGTTTGTCCATGAGTCCTTTACACATGTTCCTTGACAACACTTCCCATTTTCTTTCCCTTGTTATCCTCCTACTTCCCCCCACTCTGGTAACTGTCAGTTTGTTCTTTATTTCAATGTCTCTGGTTATATTTTGCTTGCTTGTTTCTTTGGTTGATTAGGTTCCACTTATAGGTGAGATCATATGGTATTTGTCTTTCATGGCCTGCCTTATTTCACTTAGCATAATATTCTCCAGATCCATCCATGTTGTTGCAAAGGGTAGCAACTCCTTCTTTCTTTCTGCTGTGTAGTATTCCTTTGAATAAATGTACCATAGTTTTTTTGATCCACTCATTTACTGATGGGCACTTAGGTTGCTTCCAGCACTTGGCTATAGGAAATTGTGCTACTATGAACATTGGGGTGCATAGGTTCTTTTGAATTTGTATTTCAGGATCCTTAGGGTATAATCCCAGCAGTGAAATTGCTGGGTCAAAAGGCAGTCCCATTTTTATTTTTTTGAGGAGATTCCATACTGTCTTCCTCAGTGGCTGAACCAGTCTGCATTCCCATCAACAGTGCACTGGGGTTCCCTTTTCTCCACATCCTCACTAGCACTAGTTGTTTGCTGATTTGTTTATGATGGCCATTCTGACAGGTGTGAAGTGGTATCTCATTGTGGTTTTAATTTGCATCTCTCTGATGGCTAGTGATGTGAGCACCCTTTCATATATCTCTGTGCCCTCCGTGTGTCCCCCTTGGGGAAGTGTCTGTTCAGGTCCTTTGCCCATGTCTTAATTGGGCTGTTTATCTTCCTGGAGTGGAATGGTGTGAGTTCTTTATATATTTTTGAGATGAAACCCTTGTCCAAGGTATCATTTGCAAATATATTTTTCCATACATTTGGTTCTCTTTTCATTTTGCTGATGTTTTCTTTAGCCTTGCAGAAGCTTTTTAGTTTGATGAGGTCCCATTTGTTTATTCTTCCCTTTATGTCCCTTGTTCTAGGGGACATATTGGTGAAAATACTGCTACATGGAATATCTGAGATTTTCCTGCCTCTGTTGTCCTGTAGGACTTCTATGGTGTTGTGACATATTTAAGTCTTTTATCCACCTTGAATTTATTCTTGTGTATGGCATAAGTTGGTGGTTGAGTAAAAGACCTGCCTATACTCAGAAAACTGCACAACACTAAAGAAAGAAATTATAGAAGACACCAATAAATGGAAGCATATACCATGCTAATGGATTAGAAGAATTAACATTATCAAAATGTCCATACTACCCAAAGCAATTTATAGATTCAACACAACCCTTATTAAAATATCAATAACATAGTTCACAGATACAGAAAAAATATTTCAAAAGTTTATATGGAACCATGAATGACCCTGAATAGCCTCAGCAATCTTGAGAAAGAAGAACAAAGTAGCAGGGATCACAACACCTGACATCAAACTGTATCACAAGGCCACTGTAATCAAAACAGCCTGGTACTGACATAAGAATAGGCACATAGATCAATGGAACAGAATAGAGAGCCCAGAAATAAACCCATGTTCTATGGTCAATTAATATTTCGCAAAGGTGGGGAAAGCATAAAATGGAGTAAAACTAGCCTCTTCAACAAATGGCACTGAGAATACCTGGACAGCTGCATGCAACAAAATGTAGTTTTTAGATTGTTTCCGTTATTAGTTTTTGATTTTTCCCTCAAAAACAGAGCATTAAAAGAAAGATGAAATAAAAAAGAAAAATTAAAATATTCATAAATTTACTAGATTTATATTTAAATACATGTGTGTATGTGTGTAAATCACAAACATATATAACATGAATATATATAAATATCTGTCCAGATATTAATATTTGAGTCTTGAGTGTTACGTGGCTTAGGTTGTCTTTAATTTTGATAATGCCTTTTTCTTATATGGTATTATGGCTTTAGAGATTTCTTAGAATACTCCCTAGAAATGGAAACTAAAGAATAATGTAAGAATGTTATTTATTGGAGTAGGGGTGGAAAGTTGTTAAAGTGTATTAACCAGAGAATGTTCAAAAGAAAATCATTACTTCTGCAAGATTAGATATAACAGAATACTTCAAACTATGAGAAGACAGATTTCCATGAAGCATAATTTATGTACTTTAAAAATTGCATAATATGAACTCTATTGAGCTTTTTCTGCCAAGGACTCTTCTAGGTGCTATGGCATGAGAAAAAGTTCTTGCTTTAATAAAACTTTATTAGTTTTAATAAGTAATATTTCCCCATTTCAGTAAAGTTATAGAAAGATCTCTTTCATGTTTTGGTATATTCCAATGTAGCATAACTTCTCCACATACAAGTAAAATGGGTAGATACAGATAAAGATTTATTGAGCCTTATGCTATAGTGAATGCATGAAGAACAACAAGTGGAAACATAGATAATTATCTAAGTAATATGGTTTAGGGTCAGAAAAAAATCTGTGGGAAGTTTTGAGTTTACTGAGATACAAACCTTTTAAAAATGTGCCAAATATGATTGTATTAAATGTATCATATTTTTATTTAATAGCATATTTAAGCATACTAATTTTCCAACCAAGGAATGCTCCAATTTTTTTAAAGATTTTATTTATTTATTTTTAGAGAGAGAAGGGAGGGAGGGAGAGAGAGAGAGAGAAACATCAATGTGTGGTTGCTGGGGGTTATGGCCTGCAACCCAGGAATGTACCCTGGCTGGGAATCGAACCTGCGACACTTTGGTTCCCAGCCCGTGCTCAATCCACTGAGCTACGCCAGCCAGGGCTAGGAATGTTCCAATTTTTAAAAATCTCCAGAGAGTAATTTTTTTACACAATTAATTAGTTAATTAATTATAAAATTAGTTATTTTATTAAAAATTAATTTATTGTAGAATTCATTTGACTAGGCTATACTGATTAAAATCTTTCTTTAGGTCAATAATTGAATTACTCACTACTGTAAAATCTGTCCAGAAAATGCCCAGTAAGAAGATTAAAGTGTAGGAGGGTGGGGCAAGAGTGGTGGTGTCAGAGAGGATATTTTTTTCCAGAGCATCTAACAGAAGTTTAGTGAAAACATTACTCACCAGTGTTCCGTTCTGCTCATTATACCCCTGAATCACATGTTCTAAATCTAAGAGAAGTTTTAGAAATATTTTAAATGCAAAAAGAACACATACATGTAAAAAGAAATTCTAACTTCTGAAATAAAAATTCAACTATACATGTTAACACTTTTTATTATAATTATGGTGTATGCATTTATGGATACTTATTACAAAGACCCTTTATTTTTGACATGGGGGAAATAATTAGTTAGGGTTTAGTTAGATTAATTTTGGTTCTGCCATTTATGGGTTCTGACTTTTACATGAGACACTAAACTTTCCCAGTATAGTAGTCCCCTCTCATCCACAGTTTTGCTTTCTGTGGTTGGTTTCCTGTGATCAACAACAGACAAAATATTGAACAAAAAATTCCAGAAATAAACAATTCATAAATTTTAAATTGCGTGTTGTTCTAAATAGCCTTATGAAACATCTCACCATTTCACATCATCCCTCTCATCCAGCCTTGGATGTTAACCATCCCTTTGTCCAGCGTATCGACAGTATAGATGCTACCTGCCCATTAGTCACTTATAAGTCTTCTAAGTTATCAGACACAGAGAAAAGACCATATTCACATAACTTTTATTATAGTAAGTTGTTATAACTGTTCTGTTTTATTATTAATTATTATCATTAATCTCTGACCTGTGCCTAGTTTATAAATTAACCTTTCTTATAGGCATGTGCATATAAGAAAAAACACACATAGAGTTTGGTACTATCTGTGGTTTCAGGCATCCATTGGGGGTCTCAGAATGTATCCTCCATGAATAAGGGGTCAGCAACTATGCTGTATAATGAAACTCTCTGTACCTTAAGTCTGTCATCTATTACATGGAGATAATATTACCTACCTTGCCAGGTTATTCTGAAAGTGAACCAGACAAAGTGTGCTCAGTGCTTAGCAATGAGTAAACTTTGCACATGATTACCTCTAGGGTTTTTTTTTTTCTCCTCATAAAATGTAATTTGTTTAGTTACCTTTCTGGCAGATTTTTTTAAGTTCATGGTGAGAAGATTTAGTCAGCATTTCTACATATAAGAATTAACTTTCTGTAATTCTTAGAAATTTTTATATTTCAGGACTGATCTAAATAATCCATAGACATATTTTTTTACTTTTAGTATGTGAACACCACAACTAAATCCAGCCCGCAGTCTGTGGCAGTCCAGATCTCATGCCCTAATTTTGAAAGTGTTCACACCCTTGCTCTATGGATATGCAACCAGAAATCCTTAATGAAATGGGCTGAGCAAAGTTGAAGGGTAATTTCTTAATATGTGCCAACCTCTTTGAGATCAGTTTTTCAAAGTGATAAAAGATATCAAGATCTCTTAGTAACTACACATGACTCATTTACAAGGAACTATATAATTGAAAGAGTCATGGTGATATTGAAAAAGCCTGCCTTTTTTATTGTCCAATTCATCACTTATAATGCCATATTGTCTTATCTCAACAGTGTTTACTATGTTACTGTAAAATCATGTTATAAAATGAGAAAAATAAACATAATGCCAATGACAGCATAGGGATGATATTCAGAGCTAAAAATCAACTAAAGCTCTGAAAATAGAGGTTTTAAGTCTATCTTACTGCAAACATTTTTGCCCTTTTTGGTTTGAAAGGGGGATTAAAAAATTCCCCCAATATACTATCCAAAGTATATTTTTGACGAATTTAACCAAATTATAAGGCACTTATTTGCTTTATAGAGTGAAAACAGACATGGCCAATCACCACAAGCAGATTATGAAATATTTAGGAAATAAATCAAAGTTTCATTTTTTTCCAGTCCAGTTTTCTTTATACAAAACCAAGCTGCCTTCCTAGAATATTGCTACATTCATGGACTAACTATATTAACTGCCACAGTCTTTGCATTATTTTTATTTTACAGATTGAGGGATAGTGAGGAGCAAGAACAAGTATCCAGATTTCAGTGATTGTTTAGTGGTAGTGTGGGTGTCCAAACCAGAAGTTGTCTCCACCTTGTTTACAGCCTCCTGAGGTGGAGTCATTGAGCAAAACATTATCAGTAATAAAGTAAAAAATGTATTTGTGTTTTCACAAAACAACCCAATATAACAATTAAAATTGTATGTGCTTTTTTTTAAAGATTTTATTTATTTATTTTTAGAGAGGGATGGGAGGGAGATAGAGAGAGAGAGAGAGAGAAATATCAATGTGCGGTTGCTGGGGGTCATGGCCTGCAACCCAGGCATATACCCTGACTGGGAATTGAACCTGCGACACTTTGGTTCACAGCCCACACTCAATCCACTGAGCTACGCCAGCCAGGGCTGTATGTGCTTTTTTTAGTAGACTACTGAACTTAGGGTATGTTCACTTTACTTTCTTGGATTTATTCCAACATCTAAAAATAAATAAATTAGACTAAGTTATGTAAGAGTTTCCTTCCATCTCCAAAACCCTACTATTTAGTATATAATTATGAAAAGTATAAGTATTATTATTATAATTGAAATTTTATTTTGAATATAACTATATCAATTCCTTAAGAAATGGAAGTGAATTTATATTAAAATTTAAAATAATTGGGGGGCCAGAAGATGGCAGTGAGATAGGTGGGAGCTGAACTCACTTGTTTCTTGCACCCAACTGGGACACCTAGCTGATCTGAGGAACAGTGAACAGCCAACGGAATTCCAGCTGATGGAAGTTTGGAAGCCAAAGGTTGCAGAGGATGTTTAAAAACAGATAGTAAGGATATTTTATAGGCTGACAGGAGGATCCCCAGGGCCCTATCCTGAAAACCTCTGCTGCCCCAGCAGCTTTAGAAGGGAGCCAGGTCAGTGACTGTGACTTTGTAGCTAACCTGCCCTCCCCTCCCAAAGTGGCAAGTTTGAAGGCTTGTGCCAGGAGAAACCTGGACACTTAAACTCACTGAGGAGATAATGATGCAGTAAGAGACACATAGCTGGCAGTGTGTCTCAGCTGGGACTGTGGTTGCTGTCTGGAACAGTACCAGAGAAATTGGGGAACCGGGTGACAACTGGAGATGGAAGAAGAGAAGGGCTGCCACCAGCCATGACCCAGCTAGTCTCTGGACTGGGCAGAGAATTGGTCTGTGTGGAAAGCCAGATGCTTGATAGGAATGACCTGCTGTAAACAAGGGGAACTCACTCAAAAGAATGCTTTCAGCCACTGTGCAAGGACCTCAGCATCTGGGCTAGCAAAGAGGGAGGAGGGAGTTGCAATTTGTTCCCATACAGGCCACCTCACGGATTGATCAAAGGAGGGCACTGGGGACTCAAAGAGGTAGCAGCAGCCGGAGAGATTTAATTCAATAGGGGAACCTAACTACCCTGAACAGACATTTTGTGCCAAGAAAGAGAGAAAAGGAGGAGTGTGATTTGCCCCCACTCAGTGCACTCCATGGACTAATCAAAGTGTTGTGCAACAGGTGGATTAGAGGTGCTGGCCTGGCACATTTGCACAGTGGACAGTGTGGGCCTCACAAAGCTGTGAGGCTGTGGGCCTCAAACTGGGCACCTGTGAATATTGTAGCTCAGATTGAGCCCCCATCCTCAGGGAAACAAAGGAAAGAAAAAAAAAAAAGGAGCCCAGTGCCTCTCCAGCTTCCAGCATCCAGGAAGAACAGCAAAACCTGCTTGGCAGGTTTAAAGTCAGCAGGAGGTTTTGTGGTTTTTTTTCCCAAGTGTAAGACAAAAAGACCTGGCGCTGTGGGAAGATGGAAGACAGATCCAGAAAGAAATCAGAAGGCTAACACCAACAGCTGAGACAAATCTCATTTTGCTATTCTTCAGAAACTGAATTTTATTTATTTTTTGTTATTTTTTATTTTAGTTTTATTTATTTAAAAATTTCTATTCCTTCTGCTTAGCTTTTTTGGTTCTGTTGTTTGCTTGATTTGAATGTTGGATTTATTTTCTTTACTTTCCCCTTCATATTGCATTTTACATTTTTTCTTTCACTTCATTCCTATTCCAATAACACACTATTCTTGATCTTTTACTTTGTATTCTTTTTAATTCAGATTATATACTTCTAATCCTATTATTATTATTCCAAATCCCACACAGCACCCTACCCTGGTCTTAATCCATTTCACCATCTTCCTGAGCTTTATTACTGTTGTGGTTAACTTCATTCTCTCACACACTATGCCAAGTTTCTACCCTTTACTCTCACTATATCTCACCATCTAACCTCACATAAACACTCTGCTTTCTAAAGTCAGCTCACATTCTTTTCCCTTCTAATAAGAGTCTTATCTCTTTTTCACCTTTTATAAAAAGTGGGTAGCTGGGTGAAATATCAGTTACTGCTGTACTTCTCTAAAAGAATATCGATCTATTCTCTGCTTGTTAGTACTTTAAATCCCACAGCATACTTCACATGATCTTACTTCTTTTCACTTTGGCCCTGCCCCTGATCACATACAAGACAAAGTGGGAGTTGTGACTACTAGTAAATCCACTGGAGGTGAGAATCTACCAACAAAGGAGTCACCAACAGGTAAAGTCCAAGTAGAACAAGAGAGCCCATGCAAACACAAGAAAGGGCAACCCAGATGAGATCAAAGAGACTGCACCAGTGAGTCCCCAAAAATTCCTACCACAGAAGTTCACCCTATGAAGAGAGCTGGAAAAGTAGAGCATCAGGAATCACAGAAACAAACAAAAAGAGTCACCTAAAATGGTAAGACAAAGAAAGAACCCACAATTGAAAGGAGACAAAAGAGTTATTTAACTCTCAATAAAAGAGTTAAATGAAATGGAGGCAAGCAAACTATCAGATAAAGAATTCAAAGAATGGTGATAAGGATACTCAAGGAACTGAGTGAGAACCACAACAGTATGACAAAGGAAATAGAAATTATAAACAAGAACCAGGAAGAAATGAAGAATGCAATTTCTGAAATAAAAAATACACTAGAAGGAATTACAAATAGGCTGGGTGCAGCAGAGCACTGAATCAGCAAACTGGAAGACAAGGTAGAAAGAAATACCCAGGTAGAACAGCTGCACAAAAAAAGGCTCAAAATATATGAACATGCCTTAAGGGAACTGCAAGATAACATGAAACGCAACAACATTTGAATCATAGGAATACCAGAAGGAGAAGAAAAGGAACAAGGGATAGAAAGGCTGTTTGAAAAAATCATGATAGAAAACCTAGCAAACCTGGAGAGGGGACAAACCATGCAAGTTAAAGAAGCACAGAGCATCCCAATAAAAATTAAACAAAACAGGCACACTCTGAGACAAAGCACAATTAAAATGCCAAGTTTTAAAGACAAAGAGAGAGTCTTAAAAGCAGCAAGAGAGAAACAAGAAACAACATACAAGGCCTAGCCTTGCAGCTGATTTCTCAGCAGAAACATTATAAGCCAGAAGGGAATGGCAAGAAATATTCCAATTAATGAAAAGTAAAGGCCTACAACTAAGACCACTCTACCCAGCAAGGCTCTCAATTAAAATGGAAGGTAAAATAAGGATTTTCCCAGACAAAAGAAGGCTGAAAGAATACAACTCCACCAAACCAGCTCTGTGAGATAAGCTAAAGGGACTACTATAAAAAAGGAAGTAAAAGAGTGTGAGAGAGAGAGGAACACAGGCACAATGGGTGGTAAATGAATAAATACTTATAATAATAACCTTAAATGTTAATGGATTAAATGCTCTAATCAAAACACATAGGGTACCTGAATGGAAAAGAAAATATGACCTGCACATATGCTGCCTGCAAGAGACCCACCTCAAAACAGAAGACCTACAGAGACTGAAAGTGAAGGGTTGGAAAAAAATATTCTATGCACATAAACAAGGAAAAAAAAGCTGGTGTAGCAATACTCTTTTCAGACAAAATAGACTTCAAACCGAAGGCCATAAAAAGAGACACAGAAAAACACTTCATAATACTCAAGAGAAGAATTTATCAAGAAGACATAAACATTATAAACATATATGCACCCAACACAGGAGGACTGTGTTAGAGGACTTCAAGAAAGATATAGACAGCAACACATTTATATTAGGGGATTTTAACATCTCACTGTCAAAAATGGCCACATTTTCCAAACAAAAAAATCAACAAAGGTATCGTGGCATTGAACAATGCCCTAGATCAAAAGGAAATAACTGATATGTGTGTGTGTGTGTAACCTTTCATCCCAAAGAAGCAAAATATACATTCTTTTCAAATGCACGTGGAACATTTTCAAAGACAGGCCACATGATAGGACACAAAACAAGCCTCAACAAATTCAAGAAAACTGAAATTATATCAAGCATTTTCTCAGCTATGAGGGCCTGAAAGTAGAAACCAGCCTCAAGGAAAAAACTCAAAAACCTTTAAATTCATGGAGGTTGAATAGCATGCTATTAAACAATGAATGGGTTAATGAGGAGATCAAGGAAGAAATCAAACAGTTTCTGAAAACAAATGAAAATAAACACACAACAGTCCAACACCTATGGGCCACACTGTGGGCAGTACTGAGATGGAAGTTCATAGCAATACAGGACTACCTAAAAAAGATAGAAACATTTCAAATAAACAACCTAACCCAACATCTACAAGAACTGGAAGAACAACAAAGCCCAGAGCAAGTAGAAGGAAGGAAATAACCAAGACCAGAGCAGAATTAAATGACATAGAGACTAAAAGATCAATTCAAATGATCAATAAATCCAAGAGCTGGTTCTTTGAAAAGATAAACAAGATAGATAGGACCTTAAGCAAACTCATCAAGGAAAAAAGAGAGAAGACACAAATAAATAAATCAGAAATAAAAGAGGAGAAATTAGAGCTGATACCACAGAAATACAAAGGAATGTAAGAAATTACTATGAACAACTGTATGCAAAGAAATATGAAAACGGGTAAAATTGATAAATTTCTACAAAAATATAATCTTCCAAAACTGAATCAAGAAGAAGCAGAAAGACTGAATAGATCAAATACAGCTGGTTAAATTGAAGCATAATCAAAAAACTCCTGGCACACAAAATTTGGACTAGATGGTTTCACAGGAGAATTTTGCAAAACATTGAAGGAAGAGCTAACTCTTATCATTTTCAGACTATTCAAAAAAAAATCCAAGAGGAGGGAAGACTCCCAGACTATTTTATGAAGCTAGCATCATCCTAATCCCAAAACCAGCTAAAGACAAAAAAAAAAAAAAAAAAAAAGAAGAAAGAAAACTATGGGCCAATATCGCTGATGAACATAGACACTAAAATCCTCAAGAAAATATTGGCAAAACCACATGTCCAGCAATACATTGAAAAGATCATACACCATGATCAAGTGGGATTCATCCCAGAGATGAAAGGATGGTACAATATTAACAAATCAATAAATGTAATATATCACATAAACAAAATGAAAGGCAAAAATGACATGATCATATCAATAGATGCTGAAAAAGCAATTGATAAAGTATAGCACCCATTTATGATAAAAACACTCAGTAAAGTAGGAGTAGAGGGAGGATATCTCAACATAATAAAGACCATATATGAAAAACCTACAGCCAACATCATACTCAATGGGAAAAAACTCAGAGTTTTCCCACTAAGATCAGGAACAAGACAAGAATGTCTGCTTTCATCATTTTTATTCAATGCAGTGTTAGAAGTCTTAGTCACAGCAATCAGACAAGAAAAAGAAATAAAAGGCATCCAAATTGGAAAGGAGGAATTAAAACTGTCACTGTTTGTAGATGACATGAAAGTGTACATAGAAAACCCTATAGACTCCACAAAAAAAAACTACTCAACCTAATAAATGAATTGGGATACAGAGTCAATATTCAGAAACCAAAGGCATTTTTGTACACCAATAAAGAAATATCAGAAATAGAAATCAGGAAAAAATCCCATTTGCTATAGCAACAAGAAAAATAAAGTACATGGTAATAAATCTAACCAAGGAGGCAAAAATACTTTAGTGTGGTGTACCCAGAGAGTACACCACACTAAAGAAAGAAATTATGGAAGGCACCAATAAATGGAAGCATATACCATGTTTTTGGATTGGAAGAATTAATATCATCAAAATGTTCATACTACCCAGACAATTACAGGTTCAACACAAGCCCTATTAAAATACCAAAGGCATGTTTCACAGATATAGAACAAATATTTCAAAAATTTGTATGGAACCATAAATGACCCTGAATAGCTGTAGCAATCTGAGAAACAAGGGCAAAGTAGGAAGGATCACAATACCTGATATAAAAGAATATCACAAGGCCATGGTAATCAAAACAGTCTGGTACTGGCATAAGAAGAGACACATCAATCAATGGAATGGAATAGAGAACCCAGAAATAAACCCAAGTCTCTATGGTCAATTAATATTCAATGAAGGGATCAGAAGCATAAAATGGAGTAAAACTAGCTTTTTCAACAAATGGTTTTGGGAGATCTGGAAATCTACATGCAAAAAAAATGAAACTCAACCACCAACTTATGCCATACACAAGAATAAATTCAAGGTGGATAAAAGACTTAAATATGTCACAACACCATAGAAGTCCTACAGGACAACAGAGGCAGGAAAATCTCAGATATTCCATGTAGCAGTATTTTCACCAATATGTCCCCTAGAACAAGGGACATAAAGGGAAGAATAAACAAATGGGACCTCATCAAACTAAAAAGCTTCTGCAAGGCTAAAGAAAACATCAGCAAAATGAAAAGAGAACCAAATGTATGGAAAAATATATTTGCAAATGATACCTTGGACAAGGGTTTCATCTCAAAAATATATAAAGGACTCACACCATTCCACTCCAGGAAGATAAACAGCCCAATTAAGACATGGGCAAAGGACCTGAACAGACACTTCCCCAAGGGGGACACACGGAGGGCACAGAGATATATGAAAGGGTGCTCACATCACTAGCCATCAGAGAGATGCAAATTAAAACCACAATGAGATACCACTTCACACCTGTCAGAATGGCCATCATAAACAAATCAGCAAACAACTAGTGCTAGTGAGGATGTGGAGAAAAGGGAACCCCAGTGCACTGTTGATGGGAATGCAGACTGGTTCAGCCACTGAGGAAGACAATATGGAATCTCCTCAAAAAAATAAAAATGGGACTGCCTTTTGACCCAGCAATTTCACTGCTGGGATTATACCCTAAGGATCCTGAAATACAAATTCAAAAGAACCTATGCACCCCAATGTTCATAGTAGCACAATTTCCTATAGCCAAGTGCTGGAAGCAACCTAAGTGCCCATCAGTAAATGAGTGGATCAAAAAAACTATGGTACATTTATTCAAAGGAATACTACACAGCAGAAAGAAAGAAGGAGTTGCTACCCTTTGCAACAACATGGATGGATCTGGAGAATATTATGCTAAGTGAAATAAGGCAGGCCATGAAAGACAAATACCATATGATCTCACCTATAAGTGGAACCTAATCAACCAAAGAAACAAGCAAGCAAAATATAACCAGAGACATTGAAATAAAGAACAAACTGACAGTTACCAGAGTGGAGGGGGAGAGGGATAATAGGGAAAGGGCTGTCAAGGACCATGTATAAAGCACATGCAGACAAAGCCAAAAGGTGTTGATTCAAGGATGGGAGGTGGGAATGGGTGGGGTTGAGAGGTGTGGTGGATCAAAATGGAGACAACTATACTTGAACAACAACAACAAAATTTAAAAAAGAAAAGTTATGGTTTCATGTGTTTTTAGTAAAAAAAAAGAAAATCTATCCATTGTTGACAATTGGGTGTTAAAATCCCTCACTATAAGTGTGTTGTTGTTTATAGCTTTCTTGAAGTGTCCAAGATTTTCCTTCTATATTTGGGTGCTCCTTTGTTGGGTGCATATATGTTTATAATGGTTATATCTTCTTAATGGATGCATTTCTTAATTATTATGAAGTGTTCTTCTCTGTCTCTTTTTATGGCCTTTGTTTTGAAATCTGTTTTGTCTATGTATTGTTATCCTAGCTTTTTTTTATATCCATTTGCTTGTAATATATTTTTCTATCCCTTCACTTTCAGTCTACATAGGTCTTTTTTACTGAGGTGAGTGCCTTGTAGACAGCTTGTATGTGCATCATGTTTTCTTATCCATTCAGCTACCCTATGTCTTTCTTTGGATTGGAGCATTTAATCCCTTTACATTTAAGGTTTTATTGATAGATACTTACTCATTGCCATTTTTTCTGTTTCCTCTCTCTCTCTCTCCCTCCCTCTTCTCTCTCTCTCTCTCTCTCTCTCTCTCTCTGTCTCTTCTTTTCATAGCAGTCCCTTTAGCATCTCTTGCCATGTTGACTTGGAGATATACTCTTTTAGCCTTCTTTGGTTTGGGAAGCTCTTTATTTCACCATCTGTTTTAAAGGAGAGCCTTGCTGGATAGAGTGGTCTTGGTTGTAGGTTTTTGTTTTTCATCACCTGGAATATATCGTCCCATCCCCTCTGAATTATAGTGTTTCTGTTGGGAAATCTGCTGATTGCCTTTTTGGATATCCTTTGTATATTACTTGCTCTTTCTCCCTTGTTGCTTTAAGATTGTCTCTTTGTCTTTAACATTTGGCATTTCATTATGATGTGTCTTGGCATACACCCCTTTTGGTTCATCTTAATTGGGACTCTCTGTGCTTCCTGAACTTGTGTGACTTTTCCTCTCACCACATTAGGGAAGTTTTCTTTTATTATTTTTTAAACAGATTTTCTATCCCTTGCTCCTTTTCTCCTCCTTCTACTAACATCCCCAAACTATGCTTTGTATAATTTCATCAAGATAATGAGTATTCCATCCAAAAAGACACACTTTGGGAAATGTTGGTTTAAGAAAGTTTTAAAATGAAGTGCATCAGGAAGCTCCAAGAGTGAGATGTGAGACATGAGATTTAGTTGTTTCTGAATGTGATACATGGTAATGAAATCATTAGCTACTAAGGTTTTTTTTAAAGATCTTTTAATATTCCTTCCCATTAGGAATGCATTTGAATAAATATCTTGGAAAGCAATAAATTTTCATCAATATATAATACAATGCACTTTAATACAAAAGAAGAATTTGAAGAGTCCATATTTCCACAACTGGTTTTAAGGAAATGTCAGAAACGTGAACAGATTGGGTAATGCTCATTAAAAAGCACTGTATCCTTTCCTGGTTGCTTTGGGTGTGATATAAGCCACTTGCAGAAAAGATGTTTCATTTGAATCAGATACAGCTTTCTAAGTAGATAACATTTAGCCACCATACCTGTATTTGTTCAAATGATACAATGATGCTTTACCATTTTAAAAATGTATGTTCTTTGAAATAAATGTGGGGCCAGGGAAGAAGGCAGTGCTGAACACTTTGAGTAGAGAAGTGGTCACACTGACACACAGAGGTGTCTGTTTCTGAAGAGGGTGCTCACTTGATTGTGTCCTGTTGAGTCTGAGTGATGATTTCTATGCTGCTTCTAAACTGACACTGAGCTGAACAAGACAAAATGAATTTTAGTACCTTAATATGGGAAATTAAATTTTTCTTATTTATCTTTTCAAATAAAATGATCTAAAACAATGAGAAATATTCATCATTTCTTCTATTACACGAATCTAGCTAAGGAATGATTCCATTAGTCACACTGGGTGAAACAACAATAAATGAATATCTCCTGGGAGGTTTTACTGAATAATTTATAAAAGTAGGCAATAATTTATTATCTCCCAGAGATTAATGTCAAGGAACCCAGAGGAATTCATCCACTGCATCATTATTCAATACATGGGGAAATTACAGCATTTTGTATTACCAAATGAAATATTTTCATTAAATCCTTTTACCATGATTATATGGGATTTCAAAGTGATCTTTTCTGATTAAACTATTGTCTCTTGTTTCATAACTTCTAAGTTAAGTTTTGAAAGTAAAATTTAAGACCAAAATATCTATATTTTCCACTTTTTATTCTTGTTCATTCTATTACCATTGTCCCAATTTTTCCCCCTTTTGCCTTCCTTTGCCCAGGCCACTCCCTGTTTCCACAGTTAATCCCCACACCATGAATTAGAGTTCTTTTTAGAAAGTTAGGATTTGCTTTAGAAAATATTTTTCTAAACTATTCTGCATTTGTAAAAAAAAATGAGATAGGGAGAGAGAAGGGGGACAGAGAGAGAAGAGACAGACAGAGTCAGAGCTACTTTTCTGTATTCTAACAATACCTTACTATTAGAAAGTCAGCCCATCCAAGAAAGCTGAGTCGTATAAATATTCAGAAATCCTGCAAGCCACTTGTTAAACAATTGGTAGTTTGAAATCAGTTTTGCTATAGTACTCAGCAACTGTTACAAATGAGGGATTATTTTTCTTTGTGGGGCGGGGTGGGGGAGATGGTTTAGCAATACACTCACTGGACCCATGGACATATTAACATGCTGCAGAACATGTAACAACATACGTTTCTGAGAAGACCTAAAGTTAAAAAAATAGTGTACTTATTAGACCAAATATTTTTCCAAATTCATGGAGAAGGAACATTTCTTACTGGTAAAAAGGACATTATTTACCATAGTTCAAGACTTCAGGTTCTGGCAACAGACTGCATGGGCTCAATGCCTTGCTCCTCCATTTGCCAGTTTGTTAATGGGAGAACTATTTACTGGCTATGCGACTGAAATTCCTTGCTTGTAAAGTTACAGGTAAAGTGTGTAAAGTTACATACTTCATAATTCTCAAAACACATTAAATTCCTTTAAGAAAAAATGGTGCTTCTCAGAGCATAATTTTGTAAATTTTTTTTAGTTGTATTTGTTTTACAATATTATATTTGTTTCAAGTGTACAACATAGTGATTAGACATTTATATAACTTATATAACAAAGTGATCACCCAGATAAATCTGTACTCATCTGACATCATAATTAATACAATATTATTGACTATATTCCCTTTGCTGTACTTTACTTTCCTATGACTATAATGTAACTAACAATTTATACTTCTCCCATCTCATCTTGGTATGAGTCTGTTTCTCTTCTACTTGTTCATTTATTTTGTTTTTTAGATTCCACATATAAGCAAAATCATCAGGCATTTTTCTTTTTCTGATTTATTTCATTCAGCACGGTATGCTCTAGGTCCATCCATGTAGTTGCAGATGACAAGATCACTCTTTTTTATAGTTAACTCATAATTCATTGTGTACATGCACCACTTCTTTATTCATTTATCTGCTGATGGACATTTAGGTTGCTTCCATATCTTGGCTATTGTAAATAATGCAGCAATGAACATATGGATGTATAGGTCTATTTGATTTAGTGTTTTGGATTTCTTCAAATAAATACCCAGAAGTGGAATTTCTGGGTCCTTCTTGGTCTCTTGTTATAGCCTTTGTTTTAAAGTCTATTTTGTCTTATATAAATACTGTTACCCAAGGTATTTTTCATTTCTATTTTCATGAAATATCTTTTTACATCCCTTTACTTTTAGTCTCTGGGTGTCTTTTGATTTAAAGTGAGTCTCTTATAGGCAGCATAT
Source organism: Phyllostomus discolor (assembly GCF_004126475.2). NCBI lineage: Eukaryota > Metazoa > Chordata > Mammalia > Chiroptera > Phyllostomidae > Phyllostomus > Phyllostomus discolor. The sequence goes on from NC_040903.2 coordinate 71,246,208, forward strand.
GTAAGGGTCTTGATTTTTATCCATTCACTACCCTTTGTCTTTTGATTAGAGCATTTAATCTATTTGCCTTTAAAATAATTGTTGATAGATCAGTAGGTATTGTCATCTTATTATTTTTTTTTATCTTTCTTCTGTTCTTCTTAAAGAAAATTTTAACATGTCTTGAAATACTGCTTTGGTCATGATAAATTCCTTTAGGTTTTTCTTGTCTGGAAAGCTCTTTATCTGTCCTTTGATTATAAGTGATAGCTTTGCCAGGTAGCACAGTCTTGATTGTAGGTTCTTGCTTTTTGTCACCCTTGAATATTTTGTGCCAGTCTCTTCTGGATTGCAAAGTGTCTGTTAAAAAATCAGTGGACAGTCTTATGGGAGCTCCCTGTAGGTAAGAAACTATCTTTCTCTTGTTACTTTTAACAGTCTTTCTTTGTCTTTAACCTTTGGAATTTTAATTATGGTTTCTCGGTGTGGGCCTCTTTGGATTCATCTTGTTTGGATTCAAACTCTCTGTGCTTCCTGGACTTGTGTGTCTTTTTTCTTTACCAGATTAGGGAAATTTTCAGCCAGTATTTCTTCAGATAGATTCTCAATCCCTAGCTTTCACTCTTGTCCTTCCAGCACCCGGATGATGCTAATGTTGGTATGCTTGAAGTTGTTGCAGAGGCTCCTTAAACTAAACCTTTTTTGTATTCTCTTTCTTTTTGCTGCTCTGATTGTTTTTTCTGCCTCCTTTTCTACCAAATCACTGATTTGATCCTCTCCTTCATCTATTCTAATGATTCCCTATAGTGTATTCTTCATTTTAGATATTGCATTCTTTATTTCTGACTAGTTATTTTTTGTTTTCTATCTCCATTTTTACATTTATTATCTCTTTACTGAAGTTATCACTAAGTTCATATACTCTTCCCCAAAGTTCATTGAGAATCCTTATAACCATTGATTTGAACTCTGTATCTCATTGATTGCTTGTCTTCATTTTGTTTAACTTTTTTTTCCTGGAGTTTTGTTGTGTTCTTTCATTTTGTATATATTTCTTTGTTTTCTCATTTGGCTGCCTCCCTATGTTTGTTTCTATGTATTAGGTAGAAGTACTATGCCTCCTGGTCTTTGTAGAATGGTCTTATATAATAGTAGGTATCCTTTAGGGCTCAGTCTCCTTGGTCACCCAAACTGAGCACTCCAGGTACACCTCCTGTGAGGGCTATGTGGACCCTCCTGTTGCAGTTGGGCCTAGATTATTGCTGGCATCAATGGGAGTCATTGATCCCCAGGTCTACTGGCTTTAAGAACTGGCCACAACCATTGTGGAGGATCTGCTATACAGTGGTTGATCCCATAGAACAGCACTGGCTTCAGTGGGGCTCTGGTGCCTACTATATCCTCCCTTTGAATGTGTCACTCATGGAAGTGGTTGAGTGGTGTTTTGAAGTAGTCTTGAGCTCTCCACCAGGTGTGCTGGTATGAGGGGTTCCTGAGAATGTAGACCAAAGTCAGCTGCCACTTGTGCATTGCCTGGGGTTATTGAGCACAAACTACAAAGTGACCTTCAGATGACTATTACTAGTGCTGGGCTTGGAAGTGCCTGGTAGAGGCCAACCTTTGACCCGAGTCTGGCTACTGCTAGTGTTGGGCCTGGGACCACTTAGCAAGAAGTATGGGACACATCACTGCCAGATTCTGCTTGTTTGAGAGATCTGAGACAAGCCATTTGTATGGGAAAGTTTCTGGAAATAGTTTGGGTAGGCTGGAAAGTTGGGTGGGGTGAAGTGGGGTGTCATGGAATCACCAGGGCAGAGAAAACACTATTAGCCAGATTGTTAGAGACTCTGATATGGCCTCTGCCTGCATGTTCTATATGGGAAGAGCTCAGCAAAGGAACAATGGCCTTTGCCAGCATTTCTGTCTATGAGAAAGCTGCACCTCCAGCCTTTGTCCTGATGCTAGACAATTCACTTCCTCTCCATGTTTCCCTGGTGCCTTTTGAGCTGATGCCCAATACTAGAGCACAGAGCAAGTGTAGCCAAGTAAGTCTACATGCTGGTCCTTTAAGAGGAATGCATGGTACTCCAGAAGCACTACCTCTCACTCAGCCACAAACCCTACTGGTTTTTACAGCCAGAAGTTATGGAGACTTTTTCTAGTACTATAACTCTGGGCTGGGGGGCCTGGTGTGGGGCTGGGACCCCTCATTTCTCAAGAGGAACCTCCACATCTGAGATATCTTTCCTGATTTTAAGCACCACACAAGTTCAAAATAACTTGCCAGTAATTCAACTCCCTGCTAGAAGAAAGGTCAGCATTCTTCACAGGAAGATGACAGAATTAAGGAATATTTGTAGCGTGCCATCCATAAAGTCCAGTATGTAATAAAAAATTATGAGACATGAAGAAAAAACAGGAAATATGACACATGGTTCAGAGTAAAATCAAAAGAGCCTAAATGTAAGAAGAGTTAGTAGACAAGAACTTTTCAATAACTGTGATGAATTTGCTAACAAATCTAAAGTAAGAGATATTATTATAGTGGATGATGTGATGGAAGATATCAGAAGAGATTTGAAAACTATAAAATAGAAATAAAATGGAGATTCTAGAATTACAAAAGATAATATGTGAAGGTAAAAGTTCATTGAATGAAAGTTTATTAACAGGAAACTAAGTATATAAGAAAGCAACATAGTTCTAATTAGTTTATCAATGAAACCTTCATAACAAATTATAAAATATTTTAAAATAAATAATCATGAAAATAAAACATATCAAAAGTGGTAGGATGCAGCTAAAATTATCATCTAAGTGAAAATTTAGGTTTAAATGGCTGTATTGGTAAAGAAGAAAACTTTAAATCAAATGATTAAAGCTTCCATTTGAAGAAACTAGATATGTCAGAGAAAGTAAAACTCCAAGAACATAGAGGAAAGAAAAGAATAGAAATGAAAGTAGAAATCAATGAAATGGAAAACTTACAGTCAAAATTATTTAAATCAAAACAACTCTTTAAATTAATAAAGTTGGTAAATTCTTAATAAAATTAATCAAGAAAAGCAGATAGAATACAGTATCAGGAATGGGACATGGGATGGCATTAGGGATCATACAGATTTTATAAAGGCCCAATGTCAATGATTGTAACTTCTTAGATAAAATAACAAATTCCTTGAAAAGTACATCATGCCAAAACAAAGACAAGAAGAATTACAAAGTCTGAAAAGTGCTGTCTTTAAGCAAGAAATTTAATCCATAGATAAAAAATCTTCCTAAGAAATCCACAAGCCCAAACAGCTTGACTGGTGAGCTCTATCATATCTTGAGCTAAGAAATATTATTAATTCTACAGAAAATATCAGAAAATAGATGATAAGGATTACTGCTCAACTCATTTCATAATGCCAGAATAACTTTGATTCCAAACCTGACAATACCATTACTAGAAAGTAATCACAGACCAATACCACTCATGAACCTAGATGGAAAGATACCTAATAAAATACTATTACATATTGCAATATGAATCCAGCAATATATAAAGAAGTTAATAAACCATGACCAATGCTGTACTTCCCATGAATACAAGCTTTAAAATCAGTTAATATAGTTCATCATAGTGACAGAAGTTTTTATATTCCTTTCAAAATCACACAGCTTTTTATTTATGTCCCTATTTTCTTTGTGAGCCATATTTGAAATGAGTGGCAATTGAGTGAATACTCACTGGCCCTTTAAAATTAGCTCTACCTAGACATTCAGTTGCTGCTTATGTGACATAAACAACTTGCTCCATTTCAGTTACTAGCTGGAAATCAGATAAACATTATTTTCAAGTTATGTAGTATGTTTATCCAAAGTCCTTAGGCATATGTACCCAAACTATCAGCAAATGAGTCTTTTTTATTACATTGCTATATGAGAAAGGTAGTGAATTCTACTTACTGTGTTGGATTCACAAGCTTCCAGTAGAAAAATCTCACAGGTTGAGACAGTTTTGTCACAATTATTGAGGGCTGCAAAACCTACACTAATGAAATAAGTAATTGTGCAACCTGAACCAGCTGGCAGCAGTAAGGGGCCAAAGTGTGCAAGAGCATCTGGTCAACGGGTTGCCCAATGCTGAGCCAGGGTCAGATGTTGACCTACTTACAAATAATGTGTAAGTATGGAATTGTTTCCAGTCCCCTTTAGAGTAGGCTCTGAACACGGTACCGTAACTGAATTCCCAAGTGACCTCCAGCTCCTAATCTCCTTGAAACTAGTTTCCTGAGTGACTGAGCTACTCATTGGAGTCAATGGGTAGAAAAAAAAGTAACTTTATCATTCACATTTCTTTTTTACCTTTACTTATATTATATATATATATATGTGTGTGTGTGTGTGTATACATGTATATATACATATATGTATATATGCATTCATATATATATATATATATATATATATATAAAACTTAAAAATGACATAAAATGGAAGGGGTATTGAACTAATTAAATTGTTGACTCACAAGGAAAAATATATGGAGGCTAAATCTTTAGTGATACTTCAGTTTATAAATTGGGATTTACAAGTGAATATCTTTTACATTACCTTAAAATTATAATAGCCACTCTTTTGACAAGTATACTTAAGCAAATGATAAACTTTATATTTAGTAATAGAAATATTAGATGGTTAATTATCTAGTATTTATATTACTCAAGAACCTATGTTTAATTGGGGGTGAGTTGACCAAACTGTGCTTCTTGCTGTATAGAGGGAAGAAGTGAAAAACAGATTAGAGATTGTTTGGAGAGTAGTTTAGTTCAACACAACTAGCTGAAACTGGCCATTGGACATTGAGACCCGAAAAGGTCTTGTTACTGAATAGCCTAGATGTGACCTTCCCTCCTGCCCTATTTTTTTTCTGAGCATTATGAGTGTGGGGTCTCTTTCTCAGGGCTCTTTCAGGGGAGCATCTAATCATGATCTTTGGCTGTCCTCTAAGCACCACTCTCTGGTAAAGTTCAAGTTTGTGGGACTATTTTTTATGTAAATATGATATCTATTTTTATCCTGAAAAGATCAATTCTTGACACATTGCTTCACTTGCTTTTTAAAATCTATTACCTGACAAATATGCCAATAATTATATAAATCATAGTTTGGGTCTTTTTAAAACTAGGAACATAATATGCTTTTGATAATCGAACAAAAAAATACTAACTCTTGAGTTGTATGAGTGGTTAATGAGTAATTTGTTTTAATGTTTTGCTTAAAAGCAAAACCATCCACATGCTAATACACTGTTGCCACCCTGGGCCAGTATTCCTTCTGTTTCTTTGCTGAGGCACCGATGCAGCTCCATCAGGTGTCAGAGCACTCATTCTAGACTGTCCTATCCTGCCCGTCTCAGGAGCAGCATGGATGGAGAGATGATAATACATTTTATGCCCCCACCTCCTGCCCGTGAGACCCTTGCCTTTAAGTAACCACATTTCTTTAAAAGGAAATCATTAGCCAAGAACTCTGAAACTGAATTTAGAAACAATAACTCCAATACACGTTAAATCAAATGCGTTAGCACTTGTAGTAACAAATTTTGAAAAAAGAAAATAATAAAGACAGAACTTATGTAAACAACCAGTGAATGAAGGCACTGCCACCACATGCCTTAAAATAATAGAGTTTTGATACTTGAAGCTCTTTAAAAATTATATTTCCAGGCTATCCAGATGAATTTTAATAAAAGATGTGTGTTCTGCATAAAGTTAGGGTTTTAAGAGTTTATACTCTGCTACTCCACTCCTGCCAATTTCCCCCCTGGATAATACAAAGTCTGTATCTGTATTGTATTCATATACTAGAACTGCCATAACAAAGTACCACAGACTGAGTACCTTAAATAATAGAATTTTTTTTCTCACAGTTCTTCAGGTTACAATTCTGAGATCAAGGTGTCAGCAAGGTTGACTTCTCCCAAAGTCTCTCTCCTTGGCATGTACAAGGACTTCTTAATGCTCACAGGGCATTATGCCTTTCTTGTGTCTAAGTCCAACTTTCCTCTTTTTATAAAGACAGCAGTCATGTTGGATTAGGGACCACTCTAGTAATCCCATTTTAACCTAACAACTTCTCTAAAGACCCTACCTCTAAATACAGCCATGTTCTGAGTGTGGGGCATTAGGACTTCAATTCAGGTATCAGGGTTGGGGGAGCACACTTCAGCCCATACACCACCCTTTGGTTCCAGTGACATGAGTATCCAGGTCCCCTCTTGCCAATAGTAGATAAGTGTTTTGAAATATTATGTTCTTTGTGTGAGTTTTTGCTTCTTCTTAGCAATATTCTATTACTTTTATATCATAACTTAACTTTACATTTATTTGCACCTTGTCCTGGAAACTGGTTTGCAAACTCCTTGAAGGAAGAATCTATGTTTAAAATAGTGAGTGCACAACAATGATCAATTCATATAAAATTATATCTGAAAGAACAAAGCCTAGAAAATTACTTTTTTTCCCATCCTTGTCCATAGGGGTATAAGAATCATATTGTCTTTTTGAAACAATTGTACATTGATTAAAAAAATGGAGAGTAAGTGAAATACTTCCCTTGGTGCTAAAACAGACTGTTTAAACAAGTCAGTGGTGATACATTCATCTCCCCCACCCCTATTCTCTGGCATGTTAAAAGTTATGTTCTTCGCCAAAGAGTGGCATACAAAGAAGCAAATTGAAAATTCATCACTTTCCAGTGTGGTAAGATTCATTTATTCATTCAATAAGGATTTATTGCTTTGCTATGATGTGCCAGGTACAGGGCTTGGTGCTGGTAATACCTTAGTGAACAAGACATGGATATGCTATAGAATAGTAACTGAGTTTAGATTTTTACATCTCAACCACTTCTGTGCAGATTAGCATATGAATGAACTATACAACTTATTTTCACAGTTTGGTCTAGTCTTTGATATTCTTCCTCTAACACATGAAATAGCTTTTCTTTCATAAGCAGAAGAGAAGCAGAATGAAAGAGAGAGCTCTGATCCTCCTTGGCCAATTTCTTTATAAAATTACATTTGGAAATATCTATTTAATTGGTCCCTCCAAGGCCTGTAAGCTGAAAACTTTATGGGTACTTGTGTGGTGACAGAGTGAAAAGTGGTCCAAGTGATTTTTGAAAGGTGCCTACCAAAATAAATGTTTTACCAGTGATATCTCTATAAGGTCCTCTGACATTTGAGGACTCAGGAATTCAGGGATTTATATCCTATTTTTCTTAGGAAGAGAGTCGTATGATGTACTGGGGGCCAATTACATTTTCCATGACATTTTTTAACTGGAAATAGAAACTCCATCCTTCCAACAGTGGATTCTGTGAAATAAAATGCTTGAGAATAGTTTGTTCATATGGTGAGAAACCTTTCTAAAACCAGCAATGATGGAGAATGAGTCCGCAAAGAGGCCCCAGGTTATGCTTTGTATACAAAGCTACACAACTGACAGGTTGTCACCACCTCCATAGCTAGTTTTGGCTCAAGCCACCATCACTTCTTACCAACTAATCGATCTCCCTGCTTCTACTTTTGTCTCCTCAAAGTTCCTTCTCAATAAAGCATTTAAATTGATCCTTTTTAAAAGTTTACATGAAGCCATATTACTACTCAGTTCTAAACTCTGCAGTGCTCCCCATTTCACATATAGGAAAAGCAGAAGCCTTTACCAGGGACTACCAAGCCCCACTCTGTCTGTCTCCATCACCTGGAGTGCAAAGATTGCAGAGGAGGGAAGTGGGAATGAAGCCAGAGACGTAACAGACAAATAGAGTAGGGTGTCGCTATTGTACACACACCAGCCATACTCCCTATTAGTTATTCTCCCACATATGCAGGTGGCTCTCTTTTGACTACTTCAAGTCTTCGCTCACATGTAAACTTTCAGTGATCTCTGTCCTGACTATCCCAGTTAAAATTCAGTAAATTTTAGGCACTTATTATTCCCCTTTCCTGCTTTATTTTTCTCTATACCAGGTTTCATTACATTCCTGTGTGCTTATGCATATTCTTAATATATTTCTATGTTGTATTATCTATGCCCTCTAGAATATATGTTCCTACCTCCAGTGTCTAGGCTAGTGCCTAGTAGAAAAGTAGTAATGTTAAATAGTTTTCTGAGTGAATGATGAGCAAAACTCTGGATCATACTAGATTAAAATCTGGAAAATTTCCAATTAAACTTTGTAGCAGTATTCAGCCAAAGGTATACCTTTAAATGGGTGAGAAGAGACATGAGCATGGAATCAAAACCTCTTAAAGTAAGAGCTGCAATTTTGATAGAATGAAAATCTTGGTTGGGATATTTCAGGTAGAAAACCAGATTTAAAATATTTTAATCAAGTTTAAAGGTATGCTTTACAAGTTGCTCCCACCTTTCACTGGCACTCAGTTGTTTTAGATAAACTGGAGTCCTTTGGGTCATCAAAAGATGGTGAATGTCAGGCTTCTTCAGATGAGTTCCAGACTCAGCCTTGCACCCACACACACTGGGATTTCTGCAGATGTGGGTGTTACTTTGGGGCTTGCAGTCAGCTGGGCTTTGCAGTCACAATTGTAGATTTCTGTATTTGTTTGTCTGCATTTATGCATCATTTGTTCCTTTGAGCATTAGAAGCTCCTCAACAATTTCTATAGTTTTCCCATGAATGGCACACAACATGAAGAGACATCAATGTGAAGTAATGCTTTCTATTTCCCTTGGAATGACTTCTTTCTTTTTCCAGGACCCTGTGGCTCCCTGTCTCTATAATGAGGGATTTTTCTATGTCCAAGCTGCATTTATGAGAAGAGTACGTGTACCCTGCTTGCCTTTTAGCTAAGAGAAACCCACACAATCAGACTTCAGAAAGATGCCCCATTTCCTGGATTTCATTAATCTCTATGTAAGGTCTCAGATCACATTATCAGTCCCACCCTGAGTGCCAATGCCCCCATTTGACTACTGAACTATGTGATGGCAACTATCATGTGCTTTTTATTTTACAGAGATAATTAGATTGTCCCTCATTCCTAAAGTCAAGGAACAACTGATAAATTAAACCACATTTTTAGGCTCTATAGAATTTTTAAAAAATGATATTAAAAATTAAAGATTCTTCTCAAACATTCACTTTAGGAATCCTTTTAGTGTGACTTTAATAATCAGGTGTACGCTCAACATTTTTACATCATTTTCTCCACCTTAAGTGTTACATTTATCTTGCCCTGGCTGGTGTAGCTCAGTGGATTGAATGCTGGCCTGTGATTCAAAAGGTCACCAGTTCAATT